>NC_135137.1:13500323-13807460 GCF_051014445.1 Colletes latitarsis
GTCTCATACGTTCGCATTCTTCACATACTTGTTGAACAGATCCTGGGTTTTTTCTGGTTTGGATCACATAGTATTGTGGTACCACACTGAAACAGTCAACTAACCCTGGTCTCGATCAATATTTTAGAGGATAACGCATGTTAGGTCTGGTTTAGGTCCGTGATTTGCCCTCATAAGTCTCATACTTTCGCATTCTACACATACTTCTTGAACAGATCCTCGGTTTTTTCTAGTTTGGATCACATAGTAATGTGATACCACACTGAAATAGTCAATTAAACCTGGTCTCGAACAATATTATAGGGGATAACGCATGTTAGGTCTGGGTTAGGTCTGGGATTTGCCCTCATCAGTCTCATACTTTCGCATTCTACACATACTTCTCGCACAGATCCAGAAGCAGTCGATTAAACCTTGTTTTGATCACAATTTTAGAGGGTAACGCATGTTTGGACCAGGTCTGTGTTAGGTCTGGGATATGCCTCATCAGTCTCATTCTTTCGCATTCTTCACATACTTCTTGGGCTGATCCTGGGCATTTTCTGGTTTGGATCCCATACTAATGTGGTACCACACTGAAACAGTTGATTAAACCTGGTCTTGATCAACATTTTACAGGATAACGCATGTTTGCTCTAGGTCTGTGTTAGGTCCGGGATATGCCCTCATCAGTCTCATACATTCGCATTCTTCGCATACTTCTTGAACAGATCCTGGGTTTTTTCTGGTTTGGATCACATAGTAATGTGGTACCACACTGAAACAGTCAATTAAACCTGGTCTCGATCAATATTTTAGAGGATAACGCATGTTAGGTCTGGGTTAGGTCTGGGATTTGCCCTCATCATTCTCATACTTTCGCATTCTTCTCATACTTGTTGGCCAGATCCTGGGGGTTTTCTGGTATGGATCATATAGTAAAGTGGTACCACACAGAAACAGTCAATTAAACCTGGTCTCGATCAATATTTTAGAGGAAAACGCATGTTAGGTCTGGGTTAGGTCTGGGATTTGCCCTCATCATTCTCATACTTTCGCATTCTACACATACTTCTCGCACAGATCCAGAAAAAGTCGATTAAACCTGGTTTTGATCACTATTTTAGAGGGTAACGCATGTTTGGACCAGGTCTGTGTTAGGTCTGGGATATGCCCTCATCAGTCTCATACTTTCGCATTCTTCTCATACTTGTTGGCCAGATCCTGGGCTTTTTCTGGTTTGAATCTCGTACTAATGTGGTACCACACTGAAACAGTCGATTAAACCTGGTTTTGACCAATATTTTAGAGGGTAACGCATGTTTGGCCTAGGTCTGTGTTAGGTCTGGGATATGCCCACATCTGTCTCATACCTTCGCATCCTTCACATACATCTTGAACAGATCCTGGATTTTTTCTGGTTTGGATCACATAGTAATGTGGTACCACACTGAAACAGTCAATTAAACCTGGTCTCGATCAATATTTTAGAGGATCACGCATGTTAGGTCTGGGTTAGGTCTGGGATTAGCCCTCATCAGACTCATACTTTCGCATTCTTCTCATACTTGTTGGCCAGATCCTGGGCTTTTTCTGGTTTGGATCTCGTACTAATGTGGTACCACACTGAAACAGTCGATTAAACCTGGTCTTGATAAATATTGTAGAGGATAACGCATGTTAGGTCTGGGTTAGGACTGGGATATGCCCTCAACAGTCACATACTTTCGCATTCTTCACATACTTCTTGGACAGATCCTGGGTTTTTTCTGGTTTGGATCACATAGTAATGTGGTACCACACTGAAACAGTCAATTTAACCGGGTCTCGATCAATATTTTAGAGGATAACGCATGTTTGGTCTGGGTTAGGTCTGGGATTAGCCCTCATCAGACTCAGACTTTCGCATTCTTCTCATACATGTTGGCCAGATCTTGGGCTTTTGCTGGTTTGGATCTCGTACTAATGTAGTACCATACTGAAACAGTCAATTTAACCTGGTCCCGATCAATATTTTAGTGGATAACGCATGTTAGGTCTGGGTTAGGTCTGTGATTCGCCCTCATAGGTCTCATACTTTCGCATTCTACACATACTTCTCGAACAGATCCTCGGTTTTTTCTAGTTTGGATCACATAGTAATGTGGTACCATACTGAAACAGTCAATTAAACCTGGTCTCGATCAATATTTTAGAGGATAACGCATGTTAGGTCTGGGTTAGGTCTGCGGTTTGCCCTCATAGCTCTCATACTTTCGTATTCTACACATACTTCTTGAACAGATCCTGGGTTTTTTCTGGTTTGGATCACATAGTAATGTGGTACCACACTGAAACAGTCAATTAAACCTGGTCTCGATCAATATTTTAGAGGATCACGCATGTTAGGTCTGGGTTAGGTCTGGGATTAGCCCTCATCAGACTCATACTTTCGCATTCTTCTCATACTCGCTGGCCAGATCCTGGGTTTTTTCTGGTTTGGATCACATACTAATGTGGTACCACACTGAAACAGTCGATTAAACCGGGTTTTCATCAATATTTTAGAGGATAACGAATGTTAGGTCTAGGTCTGTGTTAAGTCTGGGATATGCCCTCATCAGTCTCATACTTTCGCATTCTTCACATACTTCTTGGACAGAGCCTGGGCTTTTTCTGGTTTGGATCACATACTAATGTGGTACCATACTGAAACAGTCAATTAAACCTGGTCTCGATCAATATTTTAGAGGATAACCCATGTTAGGTCTGGGTTAGGTCTGCGGTTTGCCCTCATAGGTCCCATACTTTCGTATTCTACACATACTTCTTGAACAGATCCTGGGTTTTTTCTGGTTTGGATCACATAGTAATGTGGTACCACACTGAAACAGTCAATTAAACCTGGTCTCGATCAATATTTTAGAGGATCACGCATGTTAGGTCTGGGTTAGGTCTGGGATTAGCCCTCATCAGACTCATACTTTCGCATTCTTCTCATACTTGCTGGCCAGATCCTGGGCTTTTTCTGGTTTGGATGTCGTACTAATGTGGTACCACACTGAAACAGTCGATTAAACCTGGTCTTGATAAATATTTTAGAGGATAACGCATGTTAGGTCTGGGTTAGGTCTGTGATTTGCCCTCATAAGTCTCATACTTTCGTATTCTACACATACTTCTTGAACAGATCCTGGATTCTTTCTGGTTTGGATCACATAGTAATGTGGTACCATACTGAAATAGTCAATTAAACCTGGTCTCGATCAATATTTTAGAGGATCACGCATGTTAGGTCTGGGTTAGGTCTGGGATTAGCCCTCATCAGACTCATACTTTCGCATTCTTCTCATACTTGCTGGCCAGATCCTGGGCTTTTTCTGGTTTGGATCTCGTACTAATGTGGTACCACACTGAAACTGTCGATTAAACCTGGTCTTGATAAATATTTTAGAGGATAACGCATGTTTGGTCTAGGTCTGTGTTAGGTCTAGGATATGCCCACATCAGTCTCCTACTTTCGCATTCCTCACATACTTCTTGGACAGATCCTGGCTTTTTCTGGTTTGGATCACATAGTAATGTGGTACCACACTGAAACAGTCAATTAAACCTGGTCTCGATCAATATTTTAGAGGATCACGCATGTTAGGTCTGGGTTAGGTCTGGGATTAGCCCTCATCAGACTCATACTTTCGCATTCTTCTCATACTTGCTGGCCAGATCCTGGGCTTTTTCTGGTTTGGATCTCGTACTAATGTGGTACCACACTGAAACTGTCGATTAAACCTGGTCTTGATAAATATTTTAGAGGATAACGCATGTTTGGTCTAGGTCTGTGTTAGGTCTATGATATGCCCACATCAGTCTCCTACTTTCGCATTCCTCACATACTTCTTGGACAGATCCTGGCTTTTTCTGGTTTCGATCACATAGTAATGTGGTACCACGCTGAACGAGTCGATTAAACCTGGTTTTGATCAATATTTTAGAGGATAACGCAAGTTTGGTCTAGGTCTGGGTTAGGTCTGGGATATGCCCTCATGAGTCTCATACTTTCGCATTCTTCTCACACTTGCTGACCAGATCCTGGGCTTTTTCTGGTTTGGATCTCGTACTAATGTGGTACCACACTGAGACAGTCGATTAAACCTGGTCTTGATAAATATTTTAGAGGATAACGCATGTTAGGTCTGGGTTAGGTCTGGGATATGCCATCATCAGTCTCATTCTTTCGCATTCTTCACATAATTCTTGAACAGATGCTGGGTTGTTTCTGGTTTTGATCACACAGTAATGTGGTGCCACAATGAAACAGTCAATTAGACCTGGTCTCGATCAATATTTTAGAGGGTAACGCATGTTTGGTCTAGGTGTGTGTTAGGTCTGGGATATGCCCTCATCAGTCTCATATTTTCGCATTCTTCACATACTTCTTGGACAGATCCTGGGCTTTTTCTGGTTTGGATCCCATACTTATGTGGTACCACACTGAACCAGTCGATTAAACCTGGTCTTGATCAATATTTTACAGGATAACGCATGTTTTGTCTAGGTCTGTGTTAGGTCTGGGATATGCCCACATCGGTCTCATACTTTCGCATTCTTCACATACTTCTTGAACAGATCCTGGGTTTTTTCTGGTTTGGATCACATAGTAATGTGGTACCACACTGAAACAGTCAATTAATACTGGTCTTGATCAATATTTTACAGGATAACGCATGTTAGGTCAGGGTTAGGTCTGGGATTAGCCCTCGTCAGACTCATACTTTCGCATTCTTCGCATACTTGCTGGCCAGATCCTGGGCCTTTTCTGGTTTGGATCTCGTACTAATGTGGTACCACACTGAAACAGTCAATTTAACCTGGTCTCGATCAATATTTTAGAGGAAAGCGCATGTTAGGTCTGGGTTAGGTCTGGGAATAGTCCTCATCAGACTCATACTTTCGCATTCTTCTCATACTTGTTGGCCAGATCCTGGGCTTTTTCTGGTTTGGATCACATACTAATGTGGTACCACACTGAAACAGTCGATTAAACCGGGTTTTCATCAATATTTTAGAGGATAACGCATGTTAGGTCTAGGTCTGTGTTAGGTCTAGGATATGCCCTCATCAGTCTCATACTTTTGCATTCTTCACATACTTCTTGGAGAGATCCTGGGTGTTTTCTGGTTTGGATCACATAGTAATGTGGTACCACACTGCAAGAGTCGATTAAACCTCGTTTTGATCAATATTTTAGAGGATAACGCATGTTTGGTCTAGGTCTGGGTTAGGTCTGGGATATGCCCTCATGAGTCTCATACTTTCGCATTCTTCACATACTTCTTGAACAGATCCTGGGTTTCTTCTGGTTTGGATCACATAGTAATGTGGAACCACACTGAAACAGTCAATTAAACCTGGTCTCGATCAATATTTTAGAGGATCACGCATGTTATGTCTGGGTTAGGTCTGGGTTTAGTCCTCATCAGACTCATACTTTCGCATTCTTCACATACTTCTTGAACAGATCCTGGGCTTTTTCTGGTTTGGATCACATACTAATGTGGTACCACACAGAAACAGTCGATTAAACCGGGTTTTCATCAATATTCTAGAGGATAACGCATGTTAGGTCTAGGTCTGTGTTAGGTCTAGGATATGCCCTCATCAGACTCATACTTTCGCATTTTTCTCATACTTGTTAGGCAGATCCTGGGCTTTTTCTGGTTTGGATCACATACTAATGTGGTACCACACTGAAACAGTCGATTAAACCCGGTTTTCATCAATATTTTAGAGGGTAACGCATGTTAGGTCTGGGTTAGGACTGGGATATGCCCTCAACAGTCACATACTTTCGCATTCTTCACATACTTCTTGGACAGATCCTGGGTTTTTTCTGGTTTGGATCACATAGTAATGTGGTACCACACTGAGACAGTCAATTTAACCGGGTCTCGATCAATATTTTAGAGGATAACGCATGTTTGGTCTGGGTTAGGTCTGGGATTAGCCCTCATCAGACTCAGACTTTCGCATTCTTCTCATACATGTTGGCCAGATCTTGGGCTTTTGCTGGTTTGGATCTCGTACTAATGTAGTACCATACTGAAACAGTCAATTTAACCTGGTCCCGATCAATATTTTAGTGGATAACGCATGTTAGGTCTGGGTTAGGTCTGTGATTCGCCCTCATAGGTCTCATACTTTCGCATTCTACACATACTTCTCGAACAGATCCTCGGTTTTTTCTAGTTTGGATCACATAGTAATGTGGTACCATACTGAAACAGTCAATTAAACCTGGTCTCGATCAATATTTTAGAGGATAACGCATGTGAGGTCTGGGTTAGGTCTGCGGTTTGCCCTCATAGGTCTCATACTTTCGTATTCTACACATACTTCTTGAACAGATCCTGGGTTTTTTCTGGTTTGGATCACATTGTAATGTGGTACCACACTGAAATAGTCAATTAAACCTGGTCTCGATCAATATTTTAGTGGATAACGCATGTTAGGTCTGGGTTAGGTCTGGGGTTTGCCCTTATCAGTCTCATACTTTCGCATTCTACACATACTTCTCGCACAGATCCTGGGTTTTTTCTGGTTTGGATCACATACTAATGTGGTACCACACTGAAACAGTCGATTAAACCGGGTTTTCATCAATATTTTAGAGGATAACGAATGTTAGGTCTAGGTCTGTGTTAAGTCTGGGATATGCCCTCATCAGTCTCATACTTTCGCATTCTTCACATACTTCTTGGACAGAGCCTGGGCTTTTTCTGGTTTGGATCACATACTAATGTGGTACCATACTGAAACAGTCAATTAAACCTGGTCTCGATCAATATTTTAGAGGATAACGCATGTTAGGTCTGGGTTAGGTCTGCGGTTTGCCCTCATAGGTCTCATACTTTCGTATTCTACACATACTTCTTGAACAGATCCTGGGTTTTTTCTGGTTTGGATCACATAGTAATGTGGTACCACACTGAAACAGTCAATTAAACCTGGTCTCGATCAATATTTTAGAGGATCACGCATGTTAGGTCTGGGTTAGGTCTGGGATTAGCCCTCATCAGACTCATACTTTCGCATTCTTCTCATACTTGCTGGCCAGATCCTGGGCTTTTTCTGGTTTGGATCTCGTACTAATGTGGTACCACACTGAAACAGTCGATTAAACCTGGTCTTGATAAATATTTTAGAGGATAACGCATGTTAGGTCTGGGTTAGGTCTGTGATTTGCCCTCATAAGTCTCATACTTTCGTATTCTACACATACTTCTTGAACAGATCCTGGATTCTTTCTGGTTTGGATCACATAGTAATGTGGTACCATACTGAAATAGTCAATTAAACCTGGTCTCGATCAATATTTTAGTGGATAACGCATGTTAGGTCTGGGTTGGGTCTGGGATTAGTACTCATCAGACTCATACTTTCGCATTCTTCTCATACTTGCTGGCCAGATCCTGGGCTTTTACTGGTTTGGATCTCGTACTAATGTGGTACCACACTGAAACTGTCGATTAAACCTGGTCTTGATAAATATTTTAGAGGATAACGCATGTTTGGTCTAGGTCTGTGTTAGGTCTAGGATATGCCCACATCAGTCTCCTACTTTCGCATTCCTCACATACTTCTTGGACAGATCCTGGCTTTTTCTGGTTTGGATCACATAGTAATGTGGTACCACGCTGAACGAGTCGATTAAACCTGGTTTTGATCAATATTTTAGAGGATAACGCATGTTTGGACTAGGTCTGGGTTAGGTCTGGGATATGCCCTCATCAGTCTCATACTTTTGCATTCTTCACATACTTCTTGGAGAGATCCTGGGTGTTTTCTGGTTTGGATCACATAGTAATGTGGTACCACACTGAAACAGTCGATTAAACCTGGTCTTGATAAATATTTTAGAGGATAACGCATGTTAGGTCTGGGTTAGGTCTGTGATTTGCCCTCATCAGACTCATACTTTCGCATTCTTCTCATACTTGCTGGCCAGATCCTGGGCTTTTTCTGGTTTGGATCTCGTACTAATGTGGTACCACACTGAAACAGTCGATTAAACCTGGTCTTGATAAATATTTTAGAGGATAACGCATGTTAGGTCTGGGTTAGGTCTGGGATATGCCATCATCAGTCTCATTCTTTCGCATTCTTCACATAATTCTTGAACAGATGCTGGGTTGTTTCTGGTTTTGATCACACAGTAATGTGGTGCCACAATGAAACAGTCAATTAGACCTGGTCTCGATCAATATTTTAGAGGGTAACGCATGTTTGGTCTAGGTGTGTGTTAGGTCTGGGATATGCCCTCATCAGTCTCATATTTTCGCATTCTTCACATACTTCTTGGACAGATCCTGGGCTTTTTCTGGTTTGGATCCCATACTTATGTGGTACCACACTGAACCAGTCGATTAAACCTGGTCTTGATCAATATTTTACAGGATAACGCATGTTAGGTCTGGGTTAGGTCTGGGATTAGCCCTCATCAGACTCATACTTTCGCATTCTTCTCATACTTGCTGGCCAGATCCTGGGCTTTTTCTGGTTTGGATCTCGTACTAATGTGGTACCACACTGAAACAGTCGATTAAACCTGGTCTTGGTAAATATTTTAGAGGATAACGCATGTTAGGTCTGGGTTAGGTCTGTGATTTGCCCTCATAAATCTCATACTTTCGTATTCTACACATACTTCTTGAACAGATCCTGGATTCTTTCTGGTTTGGATCACATAGTAATGTGGTACCATACTGAAATAGTCAATTAAACCTGGTCTCGATCAATATTTTAGTGAATAACGCATGTTAGGTCTGGGTTGGGTCTGGGATTAGTACTCATCAGACTCATACTTTCGCATTCTTCTCATACTTGCTGGCCAGATCCTGGGCTTTTTCTGGTTTGGATCTCGTACTAATGTGGTACCACACTGAAACTGTCGATTAAACCTGGTCTTGATAAATATTTTAGAGGATAACGCATGTTTGGTCTAGGTCTGTGTTAGGTCTAGGATATGCCCACATCAGTCTCCTACTTTCGCATTCCTCACATACTTCTTGGACAGATCCTGGCTTTTTCTGGTTTGGATCACATAGTAATGTGGTACCACGCTGAACGAGTCGATTAAACCTGGGTTTGATCAATATTTTAGAGGATAACGCATGTTTGGACTAGGTCTGGGTTAGGTCTGGGATATGCCCTCATCAGTCTCATACTTTTGCATTCTTCACATACTTCTTGGAGAGATCCTGGGTGTTTTCTGGTTTGGATCACATAGTAATGTGGTACCACACTGCAAGAGTCGATTAAACCTGGTTTTGATCAATATTTTAGAGGATAACGCAAGTTTGGTCTAGGTCTGGGTTAGGTCTGGGATATGCCCTCATGAGTCTCATACTTTCGCATTCTTCTCACACTTGCTGACCAGATCCTGGGCTTTTTCTGGTTTGGATCTCGTACTAATGTGGTACCACACTGAGACAGTCGATTAAACCTGGTCTTGATAAATATTTTAGAGGATAACGCATGTTATGTCTGGGTTAGGTCTGGGATATGCCATCATCAGTCTCATTCTTTCGCATTCTTCACATAATTCTTGAACAGATGCTGGGTTGTTTCTGGTTTTGACCACACAGTAATGTGGTGCCACAATGAAACAGTCAATTAGACCTGGTCTCGATCAATATTTTAGAGGGTAACGCATGTTTGGTCTAGGTGTGTGTTAGGTCTGGGATATGCCCTCATCAGTCTCATATTTTCGCATTCTTCACATACTTCTTGGACAGATCCTGGGCTTTTTCTGGTTTGGATCCCATACTTATGTGGTACCACACTGAACCAGTCGATTAAACCTGGTCTTGATCAATATTTTACAGGATAACGCATGTTTGGTCTAGGTCTGTGTTAGGTCTGGGATATGCCCACATCGGTCTCATACTTTCGCATTCTTCACATACTTCTTGAACAGATCCTGGGTTTTTTCTGGTTTGGATCACATAGTAATGTGGTACCACACTGAAACAGTCAATTAATACTGGTCTTGATCAATATTTTACAGGATAACGCATGTTAGGTCAGGGTTAGGTCTGGGATTAGCCCTCGTCAGACTCATACTTTCGCATTCTTCGCATACTTGCTGGCCAGATCCTGGGCCTTTTCTGGTTTGGATCTCGTACTAATGTGGTACCACACTGAAACAGTCAATTTAACCTGGTCTCGATCAATATTTTAGAGGATAGCGCATGTTAGGTCTGGGTTAGGTCTGGGAATAGTCTTCATCAGACTCATACTTTCGCATTCTTCTCATACTTGTTGGCCAGATCCTGGGCTTTTTCTGGTTTGGATCACATACTAATGTGGTACCACACTGAAACAGTCGATTAAACCGGGTTTTCATCAATATTTTAGAGGATAACGCATGTTAGGTCTAGGTCTGTGTTAGGTCTAGGATATGCCCTCATCAGTCTCATACTTTTGCATTCTTCACATACTTCTTGGAGAGATCCTGGGTGTTTTCTGGTTTGGATCACATAGTAATGTGGTACCACACTGCAAGAGTCGATTAAACCTCGTTTTGATCAATATTTTAGAGGATAACGCATGTTTGGTCTAGGTCTGGGTTAGGTCTGGGATATGCCCTCATGAGTCTCATACTTTCGCATTCTTCACATACTTCTTGAACAGATCCTGGGTTTCTTCTGGTTTGGATCACATAGTAATGTGGAACCACACTGAAACAGTCAATTAAACCTGGTCTCGATCAATATTTTAGAGGATCACGCATGTTATGTCTGGGTTAGGTCTGGGTTTAGTCCTCATCAGACTCATACTTTCGCATTCTTCACATACTTCTTGAACAGATCCTGGGCTTTTTCTGGTTTGGATCACATACTAATGTGGTACCACACTGAAACAGTCGATTAAACCTGGTCTTGATAAATATTTTAGAGGATAACGCATGTTAGGTCTGGGCTAGGTCTGAGATTTGCCCACATCAGTCTCATTCTTTCGCATTCTACACATACTTCTCGCACAGATCCTGGGTTTTTTCTGGTTTGGATCACATACTAATGTGGTACCTCACTGAAACAGTCGATTAAACCGGGTTTTCATCGATATTTTAGAGGATAACGCATGTTTGGTCTAGGTCTGTGTTAGGTCTGTGATTTGCCCTCATAAGTCTCATACTTTCGTATTCTACACATACTTCTTGAACAGATCCAGGGTTTTTTCTGGTTTGGATCACATAGTAATGTGGTACCACACTGAAATAGTCAATTAAACCTGGTCTCGATCAATATTTTAGTGGATAACGCATGTTAGGTCTGGGTTAGGTCTGGGATTTGCCCTCATCAGTCTCATACTTTCGCATTCTACACATACTTCTCGCACAGATCCAGAAGCAGTCGATTAAACCTTGTTTTGATCACAATTTTAGAGGGTAACGCATGTTTGGACCAGGTCTGTGTTAGGTCTGGGATATGCCTCATCAGTCTCATTCTTTCGCATTCTTCACATACTTCTTGGGCTGATCCTGGGCTTTTTCTGGTTTGGATCCCATACTAATGTGGTACCACACTGAAACAGTTGATTAAACCTGGTCTTGATCAACATTTTACAGGATAACGCATGTTTGCTCTAGGTCTGTGTTAGGTCCGGGATATGCCCTCATCAGTCTCATACATTCGCATTCTTCGCATACTTCTTGAACAGATCCTGGGTTTTTTCTGGTTTGGATCACATAGTAATGTGGTACCACACTGAAACAGTCAATTAGACCTGGTCTCGATCAATATTTTAGAGGGTAACGCATGTTAGGTCTGGGTTAGGTCTGGGATTTGCCCTCATCAGTCTCATACTTTCGCATTCTACACATTCTTCTTGAACAGATCATGGGTTTTTTCTGGTTTGGATCACATACTAATGTGGTACCACACTGAAACAGTCGATTAAACCTGGTTTTGATCAATATTATAGAGGATAATGCAAGTTTGGTCTAGGTCTGTGTTGGGTCTGGGATATGCCCTCATCAGTCTCATACTTTCGCATTCTTCACATACTTCTTGGACAGATCCTGGGTTTTTTCTGGTTTGGATCACATAGTAATGTGGTACCACATTGAAATAGTCAATTAAACCTGGTCTCGATCCATATCTTAGTGGATAACGCATGTTAGGTCTGGGTTAGTTCTGGGATCTGCCCTCATCTGTCTCATACTTTCGCATTCTACACATACTTCCCGCACAGATCCTGGGTTTTGTCTGGTTTGGATCACATACTAATGTGGTACCACACTCAAACAGTCGATTAAACCGGGTTTTCATCAATATTTTAGAGGATAACGCATGTTGGGTCTAGGTCTGTGTTAGGTCTGGGTTATGCCCTCATCAGACTCATACTTTCGCATTCTTCTCATACTTGCTGGCCAGATCCTGGGCTTTTTCTGGTTTGGATCTCGTACTAATGTGGTACCACACTGAAACAGTCGATTAAACCTGGTCTTGATAAATATTTTAGAGGATAACGCATGTTAGGTCTGGGTTAGGTCTGGGATATGCCATCAACAGTCTCATTCTTTCGCATTCTTCACATAATTCTTGAACAGATCCTGGGTTGTTTCTGGTGTTGATCACACAGTAATGTGGTGCCACAATGAAACAGTCAATTAGACCTGGTCTCGATCAATATTTTAGAGGGTAACGCATGTTAGGTCTGGGTTAGGTCTGGGATTTGCCCTCATCAGTCTCATACTTTCGCATTCTACACATTCTTCTTGAACAGATCATGGGTTTTTTCTGGTTTGGATCACATAGTAATGTGGTACCACACTGAAACAGTCGATTAAACCTGGTTTTGATCAATATTTTAGAGGATAACGCGTGTTTGGTCTGGGTTAGGTCTGGGATTAGCCCTCATCAGACTCATACTTTCCCATTCTTCTCATACTTGTTGGCCAGATCCTGGGCTTTTTCTGGTTTGGATCTCGTACTAATGTGGTACCACACTGAAACAGTCAATTTAACCTGGTCTCGATCAATATTTTAGAGGATAACGCATGTTAGGTCTGGGTTAGGTCTGAGATTTGCCCTCATCAGTCTCATTCTTTCGCATTCTACACATACTTCTCGCACAGATCCTGGGTTTTTTCTGGTTTGGATCACATACTAATGTGGTACCACACTGAAACATTCGATTAAACCTGGTCTCGATCAATATTTTATTGGATAACGCATGTTAGGTCTGGGTTAGGTCTGGGATTAGCCCTCATCAGACTCATACTTTCGCATTCTTCTCATACTTGCTGGACAGATCCTGGGCTTTTTCTGGTTTGGATCACATAGTAATGTGGTACCACACTGAAACAGTCGATTAAACCTGGTTTTGATCAATATTTTAGAGGATAACACGCTCTTGGTCTAGGTCTGGGTTAGGTCTGGGATTTGCCCTCACCAGTCTCATACTTTCGCATTCTACACATACTTCTCGAACAGATCCTCGGTTTTTTCTAGTTTGGATCACATAGTAATGTGGTACCATACTGAAACAGTCAATTAAACCTGGTCACGATCAATGTTTTAGAGGATAACGCATGTTGGGTCTAGGTCTGTGTTAGGTCTGCGATTTGCCCTCATCAGTCTCATACTTTCGCATTCTTCTCATACTTGCTGACCAGATCCTGGGTTTTTTCTGGTTTGGATCACATAGTAATGTGGTACCACACTGAAATAGTCAATTAAACCTGGTCTCGATCAATATTTTAGAGGATAACGCATGTTAGGTCTGGGTTAGGTCTGTGATTTGCCCTCATAAGTCTCATACTTTCGTATTCTACACATACTTCTTGAACAGATCCTGGGCTTTTTCTAGCTTGGATCACATAGTAATGTGGTACCACACTGAAACAGTCAATTTAACCTGGTCTCGATCAATATATTAGAGGATAACGCATGTTAGGTCTGGGTTAGGTCTGGGATTAGCCCTCATCAGACTCATACTTTCGCATTCTTCTCATACTTGCTGGACAGATCCTGGGCTTTTTCTGGTTTGGATCACATAGTAATGTGGTACCACACTGAAACAGTCGATTAAACCTGGTTTTGATCAATATTTTAGAGGATAACACGCTCTTGGTCTAGGTCAGGGTTAGGTCTGGGATATGCCCTCATCAGTCTCATACGTTCGCATTCTTCACATACTTGTTGAACAGATCCTGGGTTGTTTCTGGTTTGGATCACATAGTAATGTGGTACCACACTGAAACAGTCAACTAAACCTGGTCTCGATCAATATTTTAGAGGATAACGCATGTTAGGTCTGGTTTAGGTCCGTGATTTGCCCTCATAAGTCTCATACTTTCGCATTCTACACATACTTCTTGAACAGATCCTCGGTTTTTTCTAGTTTGGATCACATAGTAATGTGATACCACACTGAAATAGTCAATTAAACCTGGTCTCGAACAATATTATAGTGGATAACGCATGTTAGGTCTGGGTTAGGTCTGGGATTTGCCCTCATCAGTCTCATACTTTCGCATTCTACACATACTTCTCGCACAGATCCAGAAGCAGTCGATTAAACCTTGTTTTGATCACAATTTTAGAGGGTAACGCATGTTTGGACCAGGTCTGTGTTAGGTCTGGGATATGCCCTCATCAGTCTCATACTTTCGCATTCTTCTCATACTTGTTGGCCAGATCCTGGGCTTTTTCTGGTTTGAATCTCGTACTAATGTGGTACCACACTGAAACAGTCGATTAAACCTGGTTTTGACCAATATTTTAGAGGGTAACGCATGTTTGCCCTAGGTCTGTGTTAGGTCCGGGATATGCCCTCATAAGTCTCATACTTTCGCATTCTACACATACTTCTTGAACAGATCCTCGGTTTTTTCTAGTTTGGATCACATAGTAATGTGATACCACACTGAAATAGTCAATTAAACCTGGTCTCGAACAATATTATAGTGGATAACGCATGTTAGGTCTGGGTTAGGTCTGGGATTTGCCCTCATCAGTCTCATACTTTCGCATTCTACACATACTTCTCGCACAGATCCAGAAGCAGTCGATTAAACCTTGTTTTGATCACAATTTTAGAGGATAACGCATGTTTGGACCAGGTCTGTGTTAGGTCTGGGATATGCCTCATCAGTCTCATTCTTTCGCATTCTTCACATACTTCTTGGGCTGATCCTGGGCTTTTTCTGGTTTGGATCCCATACTAATGTGGTAACACACTGAAACAGTTGATTAAACCTGGCCTTGATCAACATTTTACAGGATAACGCATGTTTGCTCTAGGTCTGTGTTAGGTCCGGGATATGCCCTCATCAGTCTCATACATTCGCATTCTTCGCATACTTCTTGAACAGATCCTGGGTTTTTTCTGGTTTGGATCACATAGTAATGTGGTACCACACTGAAACAGTCAATTAAACCTGCTCTCGATCAATATTTTAGAGGATAACGCATGTTAGGCCTGGATTAGGTCTGGGAATTGCCCTCATCAGTCGCATACTTTCGCATTCTACACATACTTCTTGAACAGATCCTGGGGGTTTTCTGGTATGGGTCATATAGTAAAGTGGTACCACACAGAAACAGTCAATTAAACCTGGTCTCGATCAATATTTTAGAGGATAACGCATGTTAGGTCTGGGTTAGGTCTGGGATTTGCCCTCATCATTCTCATACTTTCGCATTCTACACATACTTCTCGCACAGATCCAGAAAAAGTCGATTAAACCTGGTTTTGATCACTATTTTAGAGGGTAACGCATGTTTGGACCAGGTCTGTGTTAGGTCTGGGATATGCCCTCATCAGTCTCATACTTTCGCATTCTTCTCATACTTGTTGGCCAGATCCTGGGCTTTTTCTGGTTTGAATCTCGTACTAATGTGGTACCACACTGAAACAGTCGATTAAACCTGGTTTTGACCAATATTTTAGAGGGTAACGCATGTTTGGCCTAGGTCTGTGTTAGGTCTGGGATATGCCCACATCTGTCTCATACCTTCGCATCCTTCACATACATCTTGAACAGATCCTGGATTTTTTCTGGTTTGGATCACATAGTAATGTGGTACCACACTGAAACAGTCAATTAAACCTGGTCTCGATCAATATTTTAGAGGATCACGCATGTTAGGTCTGGGTTAGGTCTGGGATTAGCCCTCATCAGACTCATACTTTCGCATTCTTCTCATACTTGTTGGCCAGATCCTGGGCTTTTTCTGGTTTGGATCTCGTACTAATGTGGTACCACACTGAAACAGTCGATTAAACCTGGTCTTGATAAATATTGTAGAGGATAACGCATGTTAGGTCTGGGTTAGGACTGGGATATGCCCTCAACAGTCACATACTTTCGCATTCTTCACATACTTCTTGGACAGATCCTGGGTTTTTTCTGGTTTGGATCACATAGTAATGTGGTACCACACTGAAACAGTCAATTTAACCGGGTCTCGATCAATATTTTAGAGGATAACGCATGTTTGGTCTGGGTTAGGTCTGGGATTAGCCCTCATCAGACTCAGACTTTCGCATTCTTCTCATACATGTTGGCCAGATCTTGGGCTTTTGCTGGTTTGGATCTCGTACTAATGTAGTAACATACTGAAACAGTCAATTTAACCTGGTCCCGATCAATATTTTAGTGGATAACGCATGTTAGGTCTGGGTTAGGTCTGTGATTCGCCCTCATAGGTCTCATACTTTCGTATTCTACACATACTTCTTGAACAGATCCTGGGTTTTTTCTGGTTTGGATCACATTGTAATGTGGTACCACACTGAAATAGTCAATTAAACCTGGTCTCGATCAATATTTTAGTGGATAACGCATGTTAGGTCTGGGTTAGGTCTGGGGTTTGCCCTCATCAGTCTCATACTTTCGCATTCTACACATACTTCTCGCACAGATCCTGGGTTTTTTCTGGTTTGGATCACATACTAATGTGGTACCACACTGAAACAGTCGATTAAACCGGGTTTTCATCAATATTTTAGAGGATAACGAATGTTAGGTCTAGGTCTGTGTTAAGTCTGGGATATGCCCTCATCAGTCTCATACTTTCGTATTCTACACATACTTCTTGAACAGATCCTGGGTTTTTTCTGGTTTGGATCACATAGTAATGTGGTACCACACTGAAACAGTCAATTAAACCTGGTCTCGATCAATATTTTAGAGGATCACGCATGTTAGGTCTGGGTTAGGTCTGGGATTAGCCCTCATCAGACTCATACTTTCGCATTCTTCTCATACTTGCTGGCCAGATCCTGGGCTTTTTCTGGTTTGGATCTCGTACTAATGTGGTACCACACTGAAACAGTCGATTAAACCTGGTCTTGATAAATATTTTAGAGGATAACGCATGTTAGGTCTGGGTTAGGTCTGTGATTTGCCCTCATAAGTCTCATACTTTCGTATTCTACACATACTTCTTGAACAGATCCCGGATTCTTTCTGGTTTGGATCACATAGTAATGTGGTACCATACTGAAATAGTCAATTAAACCTGGTCTCGATCAATATTTTAGTGGATAACGCATGTTAGGTCTGGGTTGGGTCTGGGATTAGTACTCATCAGACTCATACTTTCGCATTCTTCTCATACTTGCTGGCCAGATCCTGGGCTTTTTCTGGTTTGGATCTCGTACTAATGTGGTACCACACTGAAACTGTCGATTAAACCTGGTCTTGATAAATATTTTAGAGGATAACGCATGTTTGGTCTAGGTCTGTGTTAGGTCTAGGATATGCCCACATCAGTCTCCTACTTTCGCATTCCTCACATACTTCTTGGACAGATCCTGGCTTTTTCTGGTTTGGATCACATAGTAATGTGGTACCACGCTGAACGAGTCGATTAAACCTGGTTTTGATCAATATTTTAGAGGATAACGCATGTTTGGACTAGGTCTGGGTTAGGTCTGGGATATGCCCTCATCAGTCTCATACTTTTGCATTCTTCACATACTTCTTGGAGAGATCCTGGGTGTTTTCTGGTTTGGATCACATAGTAATGTGGTACCACACTGCAAGAGTCGATTAAACCTGGTTTTGATCAATATTTTAGAGGATAACGCAAGTTTGGTCTAGGTCTGGGTTAGGTCTGGGATATGCCCTCATGAGTCTCATACTTTCGCATTCTTCTCACACTTGCTGACCAGATCCTGGGCTTTTCCTGGTTTGGATCTCGTACTAATGTGGTACCACACTGAGACAGTCGATTAAACCTGGTCTTGATAAATATTTTAGAGGATAACGCATGTTAGGTCTGGGTTAGGTCTGGGATATGCCATCATCAGTCTCATTCTTTCGCATTCTTCACATACTTCTTGGACAGATCCTGGGTTTTTTCTGGTTTGGATCACATAGTAATGTGGTACCACACTGAAACAGTCAATTTAACCGGGTCTCGATCAATATTTTAGAGGATAACGCATGTTTGGTCTGGATTAGGTCTGGGATTAGCCCTCATCAGACTCAGACTTTCGCATTCTTCTCATACATGTTGGCCAGATCTTGGGCTTTTGCTGGTTTGGATCTCGTACTAATGTAGTAACATACTGAAACAGTCAATTTAACCTGGTCCCGATCAATATTTTAGTGGATAACGCATGTTAGGTCTGGGTTAGGTCTGTGATTCGCCCTCATAGGTCTCATACTTTCGTATTCTACACATACTTCTTGAACAGATCCTGGGTTTTTTCTGGTTTGGATCACATTGTAATGTGGTACCACACTGAAATAGTCAATTAAACCTGGTCTCGATCAATATTTTAGTGGATAACGCATGTTAGGTCTGGGTTAGGTCTGGGGTTTGCCCTCATCAGTCTCATACTTTCGCATTCTACACATACTTCTCGCACAGATCCTGGGTTTTTTCTGGTTTGGATCACATACTAATGTGGTACCACACTGAAACAGTCGATTAAACCGGGTTTTCATCAATATTTTAGAGGATAACGAATGTTAGGTCTAGGTCTGTGTTAAGTCTGGGATATGCCCTCATCAGTCTCATACTTTCGCATTCTTCACATACTTCTTGGACAGAGCCTGGGCTTTTTCTGGTTTGGATCACATACTAATGTGGTACCATACTGAAACAGTCAATTAAACCTGGTCTCGATCAATATTTTAGAGGATAACCCATGTTAGGTCTGGGTTAGGTCTGCGGTTTGCCCTCATAGGTCTCATACTTTCGTATTCTACACATACTTCTTGAACAGATCCTGGGTTTTTTATGGTTTGGATCACATAGTAATGTGGTACCACACTGAAACAGTCAATTAAACCTGGTCTCGATCAATATTTTAGAGGATCACGCATGTTAGGTCTGGGTTAGGTCTGGGATTAGCCCTCATCAGACTCATACTTTCGCATTCTTCTCATACTTGCTGGCCAGATCCTGGGCTTTTTCTGGTTTGGATCTCGTACTAATGTGGTACCACACTGAAACAGTCGATTAAACCTGGTCTTGATAAATATTTTAGAGGATAACGCATGTTAGGTCTGGGTTAGGTCTGTGATTTGCCCTCATAAGTCTCATACTTTCGTATTCTACACATACTTCTTGAACAGATCCTGGATTCTTTCTGGTTTGGATCACATAGTAATGTGGTACCATACTGAAATAGTCAATTAAACCTGGTCTCGATCAATATTTTAGTGGATAACGCATGTTAGGTCTGGGTTGGGTCTGGGATTAGTACTCATCAGACTCATACTTTCGCATTCTTCTCATACTTGCTGGCCAGATCCTGGGCTTTTTCTGGTTTGGATCTCGTACTAATGTGGTACCACACTGAAACTGTCGATTAAACCTGGTCTTGATAAATATTTTAGAGGATAACGCATGTTTGGTCTAGGTCTGTGTTAGGTCTAGGATATGCCCACATCAGTCTCCTACTTTCGCATTCCTCACATACTTCTTGGACAGATCCTGGCTTTTTCTGGTTTGGATCACATAGTAATGTGGTACCACGCTGAACGAGTCGATTAAACCTGGTTTTGATCAATATTTTAGAGGATAACGCATGTTTGGACTAGGTCTGGGTTAGGTCTGGGATATGCCCTCATCAGTCTCATACTTTTGCATTCTTCACATACTTCTTGGAGAGATCCTGGGTGTTTTCTGGTTTGGATCACATAGTAATGTGGTACCACACTGCAAGAGTCGATTAAACCTGGTTTTGATCAATATTTTAGAGGATAACGCAAGTTTGGTCTAGGTCTGGGTTAGGTCTGGGATATGCCCTCATGAGTCTCATACTTTCGCATTCTTCTCACACTTGCTGACCAGATCCTGGGCTTTTCCTGGTTTGGATCTCGTACTAATGTGGTACCACACTGAGACAGTCGATTAAACCTGGTCTTGATAAATATTTTAGAGGATAACGCATGTTAGGTCTGGGTTAGGTCTGGGATATGCCATCATCAGTCTCATTCTTTCGCATTCTTCACATAATTCTTGAACAGATGCTGGGTTGTTTCTGGTTTTGATCACACAGTAATGTGGTGCCACAATGAAACAGTCAATTAGACCTGGTCTCGATCAATATTTTACAGGATAACGCATGTTAGGTCTGGGTTATGTCAGGGATTAGCCCTCATCAGACTCATACTTTCGCATTCTTCTCATACTTGCTGGCCAGATCCTGGGCTTTTTCTGGTTTGGATCTCGTACTAATGTGGTACCACACTGAAACAGTCGATTAAACCTGGTCTTGATAAATATTTTAGAGGATAACGCATGTTAGGTCTGGGTTAGGTCTGTGATTTGCCCTCATAAGTCTCATACTTTCGTATTCTACACATACTTCTTGAACAGATCCTGGATTCTTTCTGGTTTGGATCACATAGTAATGTGGTACCATACTGAAATAGTCAATTAAACCTGGTCTCGATCAATATTTTAGTGAATAACGCATGTTAGGTCTGGGTTGGGTCTGGGATTAGTACTCATCAGACTCATACTTTCGCATTCTTCTCATACTTGCTGGCCAGATCCTGGGCTTTTTCTGGTTTGGATCTCGTACTAATGTGGTACCACACTGAAACTGTCGATTAAACCTGGTCTTGATAAATATTTTAGAGGATAACGCATGTTTGGTCTAGGTCTGTGTTAGGTCTAGGATATGCCCACATCAGTCTCCTACTTTCGCATTCCTCACATACTTCTTGGACAGATCCTGGCTTTTTCTGGTTTGGATCACATAGTAATGTGGTACCACGCTGAACGAGTCGATTAAACCTGGTTTTGATCAATATTTTAGAGGATAACGCATGTTTGGACTAGGTCTGGGTTAGGTCTGGGATATGCCCTCATCAGTCTCATACTTTTGCATTCTTCACATACTTCTTGGAGAGATCCTGGGTGTTTTCTGGTTTGGATCACATAGTAATGTGGTACCACACTGCAAGAGTCGATTAAACCTGGTTTTGATCAATATTTTAGAGGATAACGCTAGTTTGGTCTAGGTCTGGGTTAGGTCTGGGATATGCCCTCATGAGTCTCATACTTTCGCATTCTTCTCACACTTGCTGACCAGAACCTGGGCTTTTTCTGGTTTGGATCTCGTACTAATGTGGTACCACACTGAGACAGTCGATTAAACCTGGTCTTGATAAATATTTTAGAGGATAACGCATGTTAGGTCTGGGTTAAGTCTGGGATATGCCATCATCAGTCTCATTCTTTCGCATTCTTCACATAATTCTTGAACAGATGCTGGGTTGTTTCTGGTTTTGATCACACAGTAATGTGGTGCCACAATGAAACAGTCAATTAGACCTGGTCTCGATCAATATTTTAGAGGGTAACGCATGTTTGGTCTAGGTGTGTGTTAGGTCTGGGATATGCCCTCATCAGTCTCATATTTTCGCATTCTTCACATACTTCTTGGACAGATCCTGGGCTTTTTCTGGTTTGGATCCCATACTTATGTGGTACCACACTGAACCAGTCGATTAAACCTGGTCTTGATCAATATTTTACAGGATAACGCATGTTTGGTCTGGGTCTGTGTTAGGTCTGGGATATGCCCACATCGGTCTCATACTTTCGCATTCTTCACATACTTCTTGAACAGATCCTGGGTTTTTTCTGGTTTGGATCACATAGTAATGTGGTACCACACTGAAACAGACAATTAATACTGGTCTTGATCAATATTTTACAGGATAACGCATGTTAGGTCAGGGTTAGGTCTGGGATTAGCCCTCGTCAGACTCATACTTTCGCATTCTTCGCATACTTGCTGGCCAGATCCTGGGCCTTTTCTGGTTTGGATCTCGTACTAATGTGGTACCACACTGAAACAGTCAATTTAACCTGGTCTCGATCAATATTTTAGAGGAAAGCGCATGTTAGGTCTGGGTTAGGTCTGGGAATAGTCCAAATCAGACTCATACTTTCGCATTCTTCTCATACTTGTTGGCCAGATCCTGGGCTTTTTCTGGTTTGGATCACATACTAATGTGGTACCACACTGAAACAGTCGATTAAACCGGGTTTTCATCAATATTTTAGAGGATAACGCATGTTAGGTCTAGGTCTGTGTTAGGTCTAGGATATGCCCTCATCAGTCTCATACTTTTGCATTCTTCACATACTTCTTGGAGAGATCCTGGGTGTTTTCTGGTTTGGATCACATAGTAATGTGGTACCACACTGCAAGAGTCGATTAAACCTCGTTTTGATCAATATTTTAGAGGATAACGCATGTTTGGTCTAGGTCTGGGTTAGGTCTGGGATATGCCCTCATGAGTCTCATACTTTCGCATTCTTCACATACTTCTTGAACAGATCCTGGGTTTCTTCTGGTTTGGATCACATAGTAATGTGGAACCACACTGAAACAGTCAATTAAACCTGGTCTCGATCAATATTTTAGAGGATCACGCATGTTATGTCTGGGTTAGGTCTGGGTTTAGTCCTCATCAGACTCATACTTTCGCATTCTTCACATACTTCTTGAACAGATCCTGGGCTTTTTCTGGTTTGGATCACATACTAATGTGGTACCACACTGAAACAGTCGATTAAACCTGGTCTTGATAAATATTTTAGAGGATAACGCATGTTAGGTCTGGGCTAGGTCTGAGATTTGCCCACATCAGTCTCATTCTTTCGCATTCTACACATACTTCTCGCACAGATCCTGGGTTTTTTCTGGTTTGGATCACATACTAATGTGGTACCTCACTGAAACAGTCGATTAAACCGGGTTTTCATCAATATTTTAGAGGATAACGCATGTTTGGTCTAGGTCTGTGTTAGGTCTGTGATTTGCCCTCATAAGTCTCATACTTTCGTATTCTACACATACTTCTTGAACAGATCCTGGGTTTTTCCTGGTTTGGATCACATAGTAATGTGGTACCACACTGAAATAGTCAATTAAACCTGGTCTCGATCAATATTTTAGTGGATAACGCATGTTAGGTCTGGGTTAGGTCTGGGATTTGCCCTCATCAGTCTCATACTTTCGCATTCAGACACATACTTCTCGCACAGATCCTGGGTTTTTTCTAGCTTGGATCACATAGTAATGTGGTACCACACTGAAACAGTCAATTTAACCTGGTCTCGATCAATATATTAGAGGATAACGCATGTTAGGTCTGGGTTAGGTCTGGGATTAGCCCTCATCAGACTCATACTTTCGCATTCTTCTCATACTTGCTGGACAGATCCTGGGCTTTTTCTGGTTTGGATCACATAGTAATGTGGTACCACACTGAAACAGTCGATTAAACCTGGTTTTGATCAATATTTTAGAGGATAACACGCTCTTGGTCTAGGTCAGGGTTAGGTCTGGGATATGCCCTCATCAGTCTCATACGTTCGCATTCTTCACATACTTGTTGAACAGATCCTGGGTTTTTTCTGGTTTGGATCACATAGTAATGTGGTACCACACTGAAACAGTCAACTAACCCTGGTCTCGATCAATATTTTAGAGGAAAACGCATGTTAGGTCTGGTTTAGGTCCGTGATTTGCCCTCATAAGTCTCATACTTTCGCATTCTACACATACTTCTTGAACAGATCCTCGGTTTTTTCTAGTTTGGATCACATAGTAATGTGATACCACACTGAAATAGTCAATTAAACCTGGTCTCGAACAATATTATAGTGGATAACGCATGTTAGGTCTGGGTTAGGTCTGGGATTTGCCCTCATCAGTCTCATACTTTCGCATTCTACACATACTTCTCGCACAGATCCAGAAGCAGTCGATTAAACCTTGTTTTGATCACAATTTTAGAGGGTAACGCATGTTTGGACCAGGTCTGTGTTAGGTCTGGGATATGCCCTCATCAGTCTCATACTTTCGCATTCTTCTCATACTTGTTGGCCAGATCCTGGGCTTTTTCTGGTTTGAATCTCGTACTAATGTGGTACCACACTGAAACAGTCGATTAAACCTGGTTTTGACCAATATTTTAGAGGGTAACGCATGTTTGGCCTAGGTCTGTGTTAGGTCTGGGATATGCCCACATCTGTCTCATACCTTCGCATCCTTCACATACATCTTGAACAGATCCTGGATTTTTTCTGGTTTGGATCACATAGTAATGTGGTACCACACTGAAACAGTCAATTAAACCTGGTCTCGATCAATATTTTAGAGGATCACGCATGTTAGGTCTGGGTTAGGTCTGGGATTAGCCCTCATCAGACTCATACTTTCGCATTCTTCTCATACTTGTTGGCCAGATCCTGGGCTTTTTCTGGTTTGGATCTCGTACTAATGTGGTACCACACTGAAACAGTCGATTAAACCTGGTCTTGATAAATATTGTAGAGGATAACGCATGTTAGGTCTGGGATAGGTCTGGGATATGCCCTCAACAGTCACATACTTTCGCATTCTTCACATACTTCTTGGACAGATCCTGGGTTTTTTCTGGTTTGGATCACATAGTAATGTGGTACCACACTGAAACAGTCAATTTAACCGGGTCTCGATCAATATTTTAGAGGATAACGCATGTTTGGTCTGGGTTAGGTCTGGGATTAGCCCTCATCAGACTCAGACTTTCGCATTCTTCTCATACATGTTGGCCAGATCTTGGGCTTTTGCTGGTTTGGATCTCGTACTAATGTAGTACCATACTGAAACAGTCAATTTAACCTGGTCCCGATCAATATTTTAGTGGATAACGCATGTTAGGTCTGGGTTAGGTCTGTGATTCGCCTTCATAGGTCTCATACTTTCGCATTCTACACATACTTCTCGAACAGATCCTCGGTTTTTTCTAGTTTGGATCACATAGTAATGTGGTACCATACTGAAACAGTCAATTAAACCTGGTCTCGATCAATATCTTAGAGGATAACGCATGTTAGGTCTGGGTTAGGTCTGCGGTTTGCCCTCATAGGTCTCATACTTTCGTATTCTACACATACTTCTTGAACAGATCCTGGGTTTTTTCTGGTTTGGATCACATTGTAATGTGGTACCACACTGAAATAGTCAATTAAACCTGGTCTCGATCAATATTTTAGTGGATAACGCATGTTAGGTCTGGGTTAGGACTGGGGTTTGCCCTCATCAGTCTCATACTTTCGCATTCTACACATACTTCTCGCACAGATCCTGGGTTTTTTCTGGTTTGGATCACATACTAATGTGGTACCACACTGAAACAGTCGATTAAACCGGGTTTTCATCAATATTTTAGAGGATAACGAATGTTAGGTCTAGGTCTGTGTTAAGTCTGGGATATGCCCTCATCAGTCTCATACTTTCGCATTCTTCACATACTTCTTGGACAGAGCCTGGGCTTTTTCTGGTTTGGATCACATACTAATGTGGTACCATACTGAAACAGTCAATTAAACCTGGTCTCGATCAATATTTTAGAGGATAACCCATGTTAGGTCTGGGTTAGGTCTGCGGTTTGCCCTCATAGGTCTCATACTTTCGTATTCTACACATACTTCTTGAACAGATCCTGGGTTTTTTCTGGTTTGGATCACATAGTAATGTGGTACCACACTGAAACAGTCAATTAAACCTGGTCTCGATCAATATTTTAGAGGATCACGCATGTTAGGTCTGGGTTAGGTCTGGGATTAGCCCTCATCAGACTCATACTTTCGCATTCTTCTCATACTTGCTGGCCAGATCCTGGGCTTTTTCTGGTTTGGATCTCGTACTAATGTGGTACCACACTGAAACAGTCGATTAAACCTGGTCTTGATAAATATTTTAGAGGATAACGCATGTTAGGTCTGGGTTAGGTCTGTGATTTGCCCTCATAAGTCTCATACTTTCGTATTCTACACATACTTCTTGAACAGATCCTGGATTCTTTCTGGTTAAGATCACATAGTAATGTGGTACCATACTGAAATAGTCAATTAAACCTGGTCTCGATCAATATTTTAGAGGATCACGCATGTTAGGTCTGGGTTAGGTCTGGGATTAGCCCTCATCAGACTCATACTTTCGCATTCTTCTCATACTTGCTGGCCAGATCCTGGGCTTTTTCTGGTTTGGATCTCGTACTAATGTGGTACCACACTGAAACTGTCGATTAAACCTGGTCTTGATAAATATTTTAGAGGATAACGCATGTTTGGTCTAGGTCTGTGTTAGGTCTAGGATATGCCCACATCAGTCTCCTACTTTCGCATTCCTCACATACTTCTTGGACAGATCCTGGCTTTTTCTGGTTTGGATCACATAGTAATGTGGTACCACACTGAAACAGTCAATTAAACCTGGTCTCGATCAATATTTTAGAGGATCACGCATGTTAGGTCTGGGTTAGGTCTGGGATTAGCCCTCATCAGACTCATACTTTCGCATTCTTCTCATACTTGCTGGCCAGATCCTGGGCTTTTTCTGGTTTGGATCTCGTACTAATGTGGTACCACACTGAAACTGTCGATTAAACCTGGTCTTGATAAATATTTTAGAGGATAACGCATGTTTGGTCTAGGTCTGTGTTAGGTCTAGGATATGCCCACATCAGTCTCCTACTTTCGCATTCCTCACATACTTCTTGGACAGATCCTGGCTTTTTCTGGTTTGGATCACATAGTAATGTGGTACCACGCTGAACGAGTCGATTAAACCTGGTTTTGATCAATATTTTAGAGGATAACGCATGTTTGGACTAGGTCTGGGTTAGGTCTGGGATATGCCCTCATCAGTCTCATACTTTTGCATTCTTCACATACTTCTTGGAGAGATCCTGGGTGTTTTCTGGTTTGGATCACATAGTAATGTGGTACCACACTGCAAGAGTCGATTAAACCTGGTTTTGATCAATATTTTAGAGGATAACGCAAGTTTGGTCTAGGTCTGGGTTAGGTCTGGGATATGCCCTCATGAGTCTCATACTTTCGCATTCTTCTCACACTTGCTGACCAGATCCTGGGCTTTTTCTGGTTTGGATCTCGTACTAATGTGGTACCACACTGAGACAGTCGATTAAACCTGGTCTTGATAAATATTTTAGAGGATAACGCATGTTAGGTCTGGGTTAGGTCTGGGATATGCCATCATCAGTCTCATTCTTTCGCATTCTTCACATAATTCTTGAACAGATGCTGGGTTGTTTCTGGTTTTGATCACACAGTAATGTGGTGCCACAATGAAACAGTCAATTAGACCTGGTCTCGATCAATATTTTAGAGGGTAACGCATGTTTGGTCTAGGTGTGTGTTAGGTCTGGGATATGCCCTCATCAGTCTCATATTTTCGCATTCTTCACATACTTCTTGGACAGATCCTGGGCTTTTTCTGGTTTGGATCCCATACTTATGTGGTACCACACTGAACCAGTCGATTAAACCTGGTCTTGATCAATATTTTACAGGATAACGCATGTTTGGTCTAGGTCTGTGTTAGGTCTGGGATATGCCCACATCGGTCTCATACTTTCGCATTCTTCACATACTTCTTGGAGAGATCCTGGGTGTTTTCTGGTTTGGATCACATAGTAATGTGGTACCACACTGAAACAGTCAATTAATACTGGTCTTGATCAATATTTTACAGGATAACGCGTGTTAGGTCAGGGTTAGGTCTGGGATTAGCCCTCGTCAGACTCATACTTTCGCATTCTTCGCATACTTGCTGGCCAGATCCTGGGCCTTTTCTGGTTTGGATCTCGTACTAATGTGGTACCACACTGAAACAGTCAATTTAACCTGGTCTCGATCAATATTTTAGAGGAAAGCGCATGTTAGGTCTGGGTTAGGTCTGGGAATAGTCCTCATCAGACTCATACTTTCGCATTCTTCTCATACTTGTTGGCCAGATCCTGGGCTTTTTCTGGTTTGGATCACATACTAATGTGGTACCACACTGAAACAGTCGATTAAACCGGGTTTTCATCAATATTTTAGAGGATAACGCATGTTAGGTCTAGGTCTGTGTTAGGTCTAGGATATGCCCTCATCAGTCTCATACTTTTGCATTCTTCACATACTTCTTGGAGAGATCCTGGGTGTTTTCTGGTTTGGATCACATAGTAATGTGGTACCACACTGCAAGAGTCGATTAAACCTCGTTTTGATCAATATTTTAGAGGATAACGCATGTTTGGTCTAGGTCTGGGTTAGGTCTGGGATATGCCCTCATGAGTCTCATACTTTCGCATTCTTCACATACTTCTTGAACAGATCCTGGGTTTCTTCTGGTTTGGATCACATAGTAATGTGGAACCACACTGAAACAGTCAATTAAACCTGGTCTCGATCAATATTTTAGAGGATCACGCATGTTATGTCTGGGTTAGGTCTGGGTTTAGTCCTCATCAGACTCATACTTTCGCATTCTTCACATACATCTTGAACAGATCCTGGGCTTTTTCTGGTTTGGATCACATACTAATGTGGTACCACACAGAAACAGTCGATTAAACCGGGTTTTCATCAATATTCTAGAGGATAACGCATGTTAGGTCTAGGTCTGTGTTAGGTCTAGGATATGCCCTCATCAGACTCATACTTTCGCATTTTTCTCATACTTGTTAGGCAGATCCTGGGCTTTTTCTGGTTTGGATCACATACTAATGTGGTACCACACTGAAACAGTCGATTAAACCCGGTTTTCATCAATATTTTAGAGGGTAACGCATGTTAGGTCTGGGTTAGGACTGGGATATGCCCTCAACAGTCACATACTTTCGCATTCTTCACATACTTCTTGGACAGATCCTGGGTTTTTTCTGGTTTGGATCACATAGTAATGTGGTACCACACTGAAACAGTCAATTTAACCGGGTCTCGATCAATATTTTAGAGGATAACGCATGTTTGGTCTGGGTTAGGTCTGGGATTAGCCCTCATCAGACTCAGACTTTCGCATTCTTCTCATACATGTTGGCCAGATCTTGGGCTTTTGCTGGTTTGGATCTCGTACTAATGTAGTACCATACTGAAACAGTCAATTTAACCTGGTCCCGATCAATATTTTAGTGGATAACGCATGTTAGGTCTGGGTTAGGTCTGTGATTCGCCCTCATAGGTCTCATACTTTCGCATTCTACACATACTTCTCGAACAGATCCTCGGTTTTTTCTAGTTTGGATCACATAGTAATGTGGTACCATACTGAAACAGTCAATTAAACCTGGTCTCGATCAATATTTTAGATGATAACGCATGTTAGGTCTGGGTTAGGTCTGCGGTTTGCCCTCATAGGTCTCATACTTTCGTATTCTACACATACTTCTTGAACAGATCCTGGGTTTTTTCTGGTTTGGATCACATTGTAATGTGGTACCACACTGAAATAGTCAATTAAACCTGGTCTCGATCAATATTTTAGTGGATAACGCATGTTAGGTCTGGGTTAGGTCTGGGGTTTGCCCTTATCAGTCTCATACTTTCGCATTCTACACATACTTCTCGCACAGATCCTGGGTTTTTTCTGGTTTGGATCACATACTAATGTGGTACCACACTGAAACAGTCGATTAAACCGGGTTTTCATCAATATTTTAGAGGATAACGAATGTTAGGTCTAGGTCTGTGTTAAGTCTGGGATATGCCCTCATCAGTCTCATACTTTCGCATTCTTCACATACTTCTTGGACAGAGCCTGGGCTTTTTCTGGTTTGGATCACATACTAATGTGGTACCATACTGAAACAGTCAATTAAACCTGGTCTCGATCAATATTTTAGAGGATAACGCATGTTAGGTCTGGGTTAGGTCTGCGGTTTGCCCTCATAGGTCTCATACTTTCGTATTCTACACATACTTCTTGAACAGATCCTGGGTTTTTTCTGGTTTGGATCACATAGTAATGTGGTACCACACTGAAACAGTCAATTAAACCTGGTCTCGATCAATATTTTAGAGGATCACGCATGTTATGTCTGGGTTAGGTCTGGGTTTAGTCCTCATCAGACTCATACGTTCGCATTCTTCACATACTTCTTGAACAGATCCTGGGCTTTTTCTGGTTTGGATCACATACTAATGTGGTACCGCACAGAAACAGTCGATTAAACCGGGTTTTCATCAACATTCTAGAGGATAACGCATGTTAGGTCTAGGTCTGTGTTAGGTCTAGGATATGCCCTCATCAGACTCATACTTTCGCATTTTTCTCATACTTGTTAGGCAGATCCTGGGCTTTTTCTGGTTTGGATCACATACTAATGTGGTACCACACTGAAACAGTCGATTAAACCCGGTTTTCATCTATATTTTAGCGGGTAACGCATGTTTGGTCTAGGTCTGTGTTAGGTCTGGGATATGCCCTCATCAGACTCATACTTTCGCATTCTTCTCATACTTGCTGGCCAGATCCTGGGCTTTTTCTGGTTTGGATCTCGTACTAATGTGGTACCACACTGAAACAGTCGATTAAACCTGGTCTTGATAAATATTTTAGAGGATAACGCATGTTAGGTCTGGGTTAGGTCTGGGATATGTCATCATCAGTCTCATTCTTTCGCATTCTTCACATAATTCTTGAACAGATCCTGGGTTGTTTCTGGTTTTGATCACACAGTAATGTGGTGCCACAATGAAACAGTCAATTAGACCTGGTCTCGATCAATATTTTAGAGGGTAACGCATGTTAGGTCTGGGTTAGGTCTGGGATTTGCCCTCATCAGTCTCATACTTTCGCATTCTACACATTCTTCTTGAACAGATCATGGGTTTTTTCTGGTTTGGATCACATACTAATGTGGTACCACACTGAAACTGTCGATTAAACCTGGTTTTGATCAATATTTTAGAGGATAATGCAAGTTTGGTCTAGGTCAGTGTTGGGTCTGGGATATGCCCTCATCAGTCTCATACTTTCGCATTCTTCACATACTTCTTGGACAGATCCTGTGTTTTTTCTGGTTTGGATCACATAGTAATGTGGTACCACACTGAAAGAGTCGATTAAACCTGGTTTTGATCAATATTTTAGAGGATAACGCGTGTTTGGTCTGGGTTAGGTCTGTGATTAGCCCTCATCAGACTCATACTTTCGTATTCTACACATACTTCTTGAACAGATCCTGGGTTTTTTCTGGTTTGGATCAAATACTAATGTAGTACCACACTGAAACAGTCGATTAAACCGGGTTTTTAGCAATATTTTAGAGGATAACGCATGTTTGGTCTAGGTCTGTGTCAGGTCTGGGATATGCCCTCATCAGTCTCATACTTTCGCATTCTCCACATACTCCTTGAACAGATCCTGGGTTTTTTCTCGTTTGGATCACATAGTAATGTGGTACCACACTGAAATAGTCAATTAAACCTGGTCTCGATCAATGTTTTAGTGGATAACGCATGTTATGTCTGGGTTAGGTCTGTGATTCGCCCTCATAAGTCTCATACTTTCGCATTCTACACATACTTCTCGAACAGATCCTCGGTTTTTTCTAGTTTGGATCACATAGTAATGTGGTACCACACTGAAATAGTCAATTAAACCTGGTCTCGATCAATATTTTAGAGGATAACGCATGTTAGGTCTGGGTTAGGTCTGTGGTTTGCCCTCATAAGTCTCATACTTTCGTATCCTACACATGCTTCTTGAACAGATCCTGGGTTTTTTCTGGTTTGGATCACATTGTAATGTGGTACCACACTGAAATAGTCAATTAAATCTGGTCTCGATCAATATTTTAGTGTGATAACGCGTGTGTGGTCTGGGTTAGGTCTGGGATTTGCCCTCATCAGTCTCATACTTTCGCATTCTACACATACTTCTCGCACAGATCCTGGGTTTTTTCTGGTTTGGATCACATAGTAATGTGGTACCACACTGAAACAGTCGATTAAACCGGGTTTTCATCAATATTTTAGAGGATAACGCATGTTAGGTGTAGGTCTGTGTTAGGTCTGTGATTTGCCCTCATCAGTCTCATACTTTCGCATTCTACACATACTTCTCGCACAGATCCTGGGTTTTTTCTGGTTTGGATCACATAGTAATGTGGTACCACACTGAAACAGTCGATTAAACCGTGTTTTCATCAATATTTTAGAGGATAACGCATGTTTGGTCTAGGTACGTGTTAGGTCTGTGATTTGCCCTCATAAGTCTCATACTTTCGTATTCTACACATACTTCTTGAACAGATCCTGGGTTTTTTCTGGTTTGGATCACATAGTAATGTGGTACCACACTGAAATAGTCAATTAATCCTGGTCTCGATCAATATTTTAGTGGATAACGCATGTTAGGTCTGTGTTAGGTCTGTGATTCGCCCTCATAAGTCTCATATTTTCGCATTCTACACATACTTCTCGAACAGATCCTCGGTTTTTTCTAGTTTGGATCACATAGTAATGTGGTACCACACCGAAACCGTCAATTTAACCTGGTCTCGATCAATATTTTAGAGGATAGCGCATGTTAGGTCTGGTTTACGTCTGGGATTAGCCCTCATCAGACTCATACTTTTGCATTCTTCACATACTTGTTGAACAGATCCTGGGCTTCTTCTGGTTTGGATCACGTAGTAATGTGGTACTACACGGAAACAGACAATTCAACCTGGTCTCGATAAATATTTTAGAGGATAACGCATGTTAGGTCTGGGTGAGGTCTGGGATTTGCCCTCATCAGTCTCATACTTTCGCATTCTACACATACTTCTTGAACAGATCCTGGGTTTTTTCTGGTTTGGATCACATAGTAATGTGGTACCACACTGAAACAGTCGATTAAACCGTGTTTTCATCAATATTTTAGAGGATAACGCATGTTTGGTCTAGGTACGTGTTAGGTCTGTGATTTGCCCTCATAAGTCTCATACTTTCGTATTCTACACATACTTCTTGAACAGATCCTGGGTTTTTTCTGGTTTGGATCACATAGTAATGTGGTACCACACTGAAATAGTCAATTAATCCTGGTCTCGATCAATATTTTAGTGGATAACGCATGTTAGGTCTGTGTTAGGTCTGTGATTCGCCCTCATAAGTCTCATATTTTCGCATTCTACACATACTTCTCGAACAGATCCTCGGTTTTTTCTAGTTTGGATCACATAGTAATGTGGTACCACACCGAAACCGTCAATTTAACCTGGTCTCGATCAATATTTTAGAGGATAGCGCATGTTAGGTCTGGTTTACGTCTGGGATTAGCCCTCATCAGACTCATACTTTTGCATTCTTCACATACTTGTTGAACAGATCCTGGGCTTCTTCTGGTTTGGATCACGTAGTAATGTGGTACTACACGGAAACAGACAATTCAACCTGGTCTCGATAAATATTTTAGAGGATAACGCATGTTAGGTCTGGGTGAGGTCTGGGATTTGCCCTCATCAGTCTCATACTTTCGCATTCTACACATACTTCTTGAACAGAACCTGGATTTTTTCTGGTTTGGATCACATAGCAATGTGGTACCACAATGAAACAGTCGATTACGCCTGGTTTTGATCAATATTTAAGACGATAACGCATGTTTCGTCTTGGTCTAGGTTAGGTCTGGGATTTGCTCTCATCAGGCTCATACTTTCGCATATTTCTCATTCTTGTTGGCCAGATCCAGGGCATTCACTGGTTTGGATCACGTACTAATGTGGTACCACACTGAAACAGTCAATTCAACCTGGTCTCGATAAATATTTTAGAGCATCACGCACGTTAGGTCTGGGTTAGGTCTGGAATTAGCCCTCATCAGACTCATACTTTCGCATTCTTCTCAAACATCTTGGCCAGATCCTGGGCTTTTTCTGGTATGGATTTCGTACTAATGTGGTACCACACTGAAACAGTCGATTAAACCTGGTTTTGATGAATATTTTAGAGGGTAACGCATGTTTGGTCTAGGTCTGGGTTAGGTCTGGGATATGCCCTCATGAGTCTCATACTTTCGCATTCTTCACATACTTCTTGAACAGATCCTGGGTTTCTTCTGGTTTGGATCACATAGTAATGTGGAACCACACTGAAACAGTCAACTAAACCTGGTCTCGATCAATATTTTAGAGGATCACGCATGTTATGTCTGGGTTAGGTCTGGGTTTAGTCCTCATCAGACTCATACTTTCGCATTCTTCACATACTTCTTGAACAGATCCTGGGCTTTTTCTGGTTTGGATCACATACTAATGTGGTACCACACAGAAACAGTCGATTAAACCTGGTCTTGATAAATATTTTAGAGGATAACGCATGTTAGGTCTGGGTTAGGTCTGTGATTTGCCCTCATAAGTCTCATACTTTCGTATTCTACACATACTTCTTGAACAGATCCTGGATTCTTTCTGGTTAAGATCACATAGTAATGTGGTACCATACTGAAATAGTCAATTAAACCTGGTCTCGATCAATATTTTAGAGGATCACGCATGTTAGGTCTGGGTTAGGTCTGGGATTAGCCCTCATCAGACTCATACTTTCGCATTCTTCTCATACTTGCTGGCCAGATCCTGGGCTTTTTCTGGTTTGGATCTCGTACTAATGTGGTACCACACTGAAACTGTCGATTAAACCTGGTCTTGATAAATATTTTAGAGGATAACGCATGTTTGGTCTAGGTCTGTGTTAGGTCTAGGATATGCCCACATCAGTCTCCTACTTTCGCATTCCTCACATACTTCTTGGACAGATCCTGGCTTTTTCTGGTTTGGATCACATAGTAATGTGGTACCACACTGAAACAGTCAATTAAACCTGGTCTCGATCAATATTTTAGAGGATCACGCATGTTAGGTCTGGGTTAGGTCTGGGATTAGCCCTCATCAGACTCATACTTTCGCATTCTTCTCATACTTGCTGGCCAGATCCTGGGCTTTTTCTGGTTTGGATCTCGTACTAATGTGGTACCACACTGAAACTGTCGATTAAACCTGGTCTTGATAAATATTTTAGAGGATAACGCATGTTTGGTCTAGGTCTGTGTTAGGTCTAGGATATGCCCACATCAGTCTCCTACTTTCGCATTCCTCACATACTTCTTGGACAGATCCTGGCTTTTTCTGGTTTGGATCACATAGTAATGTGGTACCACGCTGAACGAGTCGATTAAACCTGGTTTTGATCAATATTTTAGAGGATAACGCATGTTTGGACTAGGTCTGGGTTAGGTCTGGGATATGCCCTCATCAGTCTCATACTTTTGCATTCTTCACATACTTCTTGGAGAGATCCTGGGTGTTTTCTGGTTTGGATCACATAGTAATGTGGTACCACACTGCAAGAGTCGATTAAACCTGGTTTTGATCAATATTTTAGAGGATAACGCAAGTTTGGTCTAGGTCTGGGTTAGGTCTGGGATATGCCCTCATGAGTCTCATACTTTCGCATTCTTCTCACACTTGCTGACCAGATCCTGGGCTTTTTCTGGTTTGGATCTCGTACTAATGTGGTACCACACTGAGACAGTCGATTAAACCTGGTCTTGATAAATATTTTAGAGGATAACGCATGTTAGGTCTGGGTTAGGTCTGGGATATGCCATCATCAGTCTCATTCTTTCGCATTCTTCACATAATTCTTGAACAGATGCTGGGTTGTTTCTGGTTTTGATCACACAGTAATGTGGTGCCACAATGAAACAGTCAATTAGACCTGGTCTCGATCAATATTTTAGAGGGTAACGCATGTTTGGTCTAGGTGTGTGTTAGGTCTGGGATATGCCCTCATCAGTCTCATATTTTCGCATTCTTCACATACTTCTTGGACAGATCCTGGGCTTTTTCTGGTTTGGATCCCATACTTATGTGGTACCACACTGAACCAGTCGATTAAACCTGGTCTTGATCAATATTTTACAGGATAACGCATGTTTGGTCTAGGTCTGTGTTAGGTCTGGGATATGCCCACATCGGTCTCATACTTTCGCATTCTTCACATACTTCTTGGAGAGATCCTGGGTGTTTTCTGGTTTGGATCACATAGTAATGTGGTACCACACTGAAACAGTCAATTAATACTGGTCTTGATCAATATTTTACAGGATAACGCGTGTTAGGTCAGGGTTAGGTCTGGGATTAGCCCTCGTCAGACTCATACTTTCGCATTCTTCGCATACTTGCTGGCCAGATCCTGGGCCTTTTCTGGTTTGGATCTCGTACTAATGTGGTACCACACTGAAACAGTCAATTTAACCTGGTCTCGATCAATATTTTAGAGGAAAGCGCATGTTAGGTCTGGGTTAGGTCTGGGAATAGTCCTCATCAGACTCATACTTTCGCATTCTTCTCATACTTGTTGGCCAGATCCTGGGCTTTTTCTGGTTTGGATCACATACTAATGTGGTACCACACTGAAACAGTCGATTAAACCGGGTTTTCATCAATATTTTAGAGGATAACGCATGTTAGGTCTAGGTCTGTGTTAGGTCTAGGATATGCCCTCATCAGTCTCATACTTTTGCATTCTTCACATACTTCTTGGAGAGATCCTGGGTGTTTTCTGGTTTGGATCACATAGTAATGTGGTACCACACTGCAAGAGTCGATTAAACCTCGTTTTGATCAATATTTTAGAGGATAACGCATGTTTGGTCTAGGTCTGGGTTAGGTCTGGGATATGCCCTCATGAGTCTCATACTTTCGCATTCTTCACATACTTCTTGAACAGATCCTGGGTTTCTTCTGGTTTGGATCACATAGTAATGTGGAACCACACTGAAACAGTCAATTAAACCTGGTCTCGATCAATATTTTAGAGGATCACGCATGTTATGTCTGGGTTAGGTCTGGGTTTAGTCCTCATCAGACTCATACTTTCGCATTCTTCACATACATCTTGAACAGATCCTGGGCTTTTTCTGGTTTGGATCACATACTAATGTGGTACCACACAGAAACAGTCGATTAAACCGGGTTTTCATCAATATTCTAGAGGATAACGCATGTTAGGTCTAGGTCTGTGTTAGGTCTAGGATATGCCCTCATCAGACTCATACTTTCGCATTTTTCTCATACTTGTTAGGCAGATCCTGGGCTTTTTCTGGTTTGGATCACATACTAATGTGGTACCACACTGAAACAGTCGATTAAACCCGGTTTTCATCAATATTTTAGAGGGTAACGCATGTTAGGTCTGGGTTAGGACTGGGATATGCCCTCAACAGTCACATACTTTCGCATTCTTCACATACTTCTTGGACAGATCCTGGGTTTTTTCTGGTTTGGATCACATAGTAATGTGGTACCACACTGAAACAGTCAATTTAACCGGGTCTCGATCAATATTTTAGAGGATAACGCATGTTTGGTCTGGGTTAGGTCTGGGATTAGCCCTCATCAGACTCAGACTTTCGCATTCTTCTCATACATGTTGGCCAGATCTTGGGCTTTTGCTGGTTTGGATCTCGTACTAATGTAGTACCATACTGAAACAGTCAATTTAACCTGGTCCCGATCAATATTTTAGTGGATAACGCATGTTAGGTCTGGGTTAGGTCTGTGATTCGCCCTCATAGGTCTCATACTTTCGCATTCTACACATACTTCTCGAACAGATCCTCGGTTTTTTCTAGTTTGGATCACATAGTAATGTGGTACCATACTGAAACAGTCAATTAAACCTGGTCTCGATCAATATTTTAGATGATAACGCATGTTAGGTCTGGGTTAGGTCTGCGGTTTGCCCTCATAGGTCTCATACTTTCGTATTCTACACATACTTCTTGAACAGATCCTGGGTTTTTTCTGGTTTGGATCACATTGTAATGTGGTACCACACTGAAATAGTCAATTAAACCTGGTCTCGATCAATATTTTAGTGGATAACGCATGTTAGGTCTGGGTTAGGTCTGGGGTTTGCCCTTATCAGTCTCATACTTTCGCATTCTACACATACTTCTCGCACAGATCCTGGGTTTTTTCTGGTTTGGATCACATACTAATGTGGTACCACACTGAAACAGTCGATTAAACCGGGTTTTCATCAATATTTTAGAGGATAACGAATGTTAGGTCTAGGTCTGTGTTAAGTCTGGGATATGCCCTCATCAGTCTCATACTTTCGCATTCTTCACATACTTCTTGGACAGAGCCTGGGCTTTTTCTGGTTTGGATCACATACTAATGTGGTACCATACTGAAACAGTCAATTAAACCTGGTCTCGATCAATATTTTAGAGGATAACGCATGTTAGGTCTGGGTTAGGTCTGCGGTTTGCCCTCATAGGTCTCATACTTTCGTATTCTACACATACTTCTTGAACAGATCCTGGGTTTTTTCTGGTTTGGATCACATAGTAATGTGGTACCACACTGAAACAGTCAATTAAACCTGGTCTCGATCAATATTTTAGAGGATCACGCATGTTATGTCTGGGTTAGGTCTGGGTTTAGTCCTCATCAGACTCATACGTTCGCATTCTTCACATACTTCTTGAACAGATCCTGGGCTTTTTCTGGTTTGGATCACATACTAATGTGGTACCGCACAGAAACAGTCGATTAAACCGGGTTTTCATCAACATTCTAGAGGATAACGCATGTTAGGTCTAGGTCTGTGTTAGGTCTAGGATATGCCCTCATCAGACTCATACTTTCGCATTTTTCTCATACTTGTTAGGCAGATCCTGGGCTTTTTCTGGTTTGGATCACATACTAATGTGGTACCACACTGAAACAGTCGATTAAACCCGGTTTTCATCTATATTTTAGCGGGTAACGCATGTTTGGTCTAGGTCTGTGTTAGGTCTGGGATATGCCCTCATCAGACTCATACTTTCGCATTCTTCTCATACTTGCTGGCCAGATCCTGGGCTTTTTCTGGTTTGGATCTCGTACTAATGTGGTACCACACTGAAACAGTCGATTAAACCTGGTCTTGATAAATATTTTAGAGGATAACGCATGTTAGGTCTGGGTTAGGTCTGGGATATGTCATCATCAGTCTCATTCTTTCGCATTCTTCACATAATTCTTGAACAGATCCTGGGTTGTTTCTGGTTTTGATCACACAGTAATGTGGTGCCACAATGAAACAGTCAATTAGACCTGGTCTCGATCAATATTTTAGAGGGTAACGCATGTTAGGTCTGGGTTAGGTCTGGGATTTGCCCTCATCAGTCTCATACTTTCGCATTCTACACATTCTTCTTGAACAGATCATGGGTTTTTTCTGGTTTGGATCACATACTAATGTGGTACCACACTGAAACTGTCGATTAAACCTGGTTTTGATCAATATTTTAGAGGATAATGCAAGTTTGGTCTAGGTCAGTGTTGGGTCTGGGATATGCCCTCATCAGTCTCATACTTTCGCATTCTTCACATACTTCTTGGACAGATCCTGTGTTTTTTCTGGTTTGGATCACATAGTAATGTGGTACCACACTGAAAGAGTCGATTAAACCTGGTTTTGATCAATATTTTAGAGGATAACGCGTGTTTGGTCTGGGTTAGGTCTGTGATTAGCCCTCATCAGACTCATACTTTCGTATTCTACACATACTTCTTGAACAGATCCTGGGTTTTTTCTGGTTTGGATCAAATACTAATGTAGTACCACACTGAAACAGTCGATTAAACCGGGTTTTTAGCAATATTTTAGAGGATAACGCATGTTTGGTCTAGGTCTGTGTCAGGTCTGGGATATGCCCTCATCAGTCTCATACTTTCGCATTCTCCACATACTCCTTGAACAGATCCTGGGTTTTTTCTCGTTTGGATCACATAGTAATGTGGTACCACACTGAAATAGTCAATTAAACCTGGTCTCGATCAATGTTTTAGTGGATAACGCATGTTATGTCTGGGTTAGGTCTGTGATTCGCCCTCATAAGTCTCATACTTTCGCATTCTACACATACTTCTCGAACAGATCCTCGGTTTTTTCTAGTTTGGATCACATAGTAATGTGGTACCACACTGAAATAGTCAATTAAACCTGGTCTCGATCAATATTTTAGAGGATAACGCATGTTAGGTCTGGGTTAGGTCTGTGGTTTGCCCTCATAAGTCTCATACTTTCGTATCCTACACATGCTTCTTGAACAGATCCTGGGTTTTTTCTGGTTTGGATCACATTGTAATGTGGTACCACACTGAAATAGTCAATTAAATCTGGTCTCGATCAATATTTTAGTGTGATAACGCGTGTGTGGTCTGGGTTAGGTCTGGGATTTGCCCTCATCAGTCTCATACTTTCGCATTCTACACATACTTCTCGCACAGATCCTGGGTTTTTTCTGGTTTGGATCACATAGTAATGTGGTACCACACTGAAACAGTCGATTAAACCGGGTTTTCATCAATATTTTAGAGGATAACGCATGTTAGGTGTAGGTCTGTGTTAGGTCTGTGATTTGCCCTCATCAGTCTCATACTTTCGCATTCTACACATACTTCTCGCACAGATCCTGGGTTTTTTCTGGTTTGGATCACATAGTAATGTGGTACCACACTGAAACAGTCGATTAAACCGTGTTTTCATCAATATTTTAGAGGATAACGCATGTTTGGTCTAGGTACGTGTTAGGTCTGTGATTTGCCCTCATAAGTCTCATACTTTCGTATTCTACACATACTTCTTGAACAGATCCTGGGTTTTTTCTGGTTTGGATCACATAGTAATGTGGTACCACACTGAAATAGTCAATTAATCCTGGTCTCGATCAATATTTTAGTGGATAACGCATGTTAGGTCTGTGTTAGGTCTGTGATTCGCCCTCATAAGTCTCATATTTTCGCATTCTACACATACTTCTCGAACAGATCCTCGGTTTTTTCTAGTTTGGATCACATAGTAATGTGGTACCACACCGAAACCGTCAATTTAACCTGGTCTCGATCAATATTTTAGAGGATAGCGCATGTTAGGTCTGGTTTACGTCTGGGATTAGCCCTCATCAGACTCATACTTTTGCATTCTTCACATACTTGTTGAACAGATCCTGGGCTTCTTCTGGTTTGGATCACGTAGTAATGTGGTACTACACGGAAACAGACAATTCAACCTGGTCTCGATAAATATTTTAGAGGATAACGCATGTTAGGTCTGGGTGAGGTCTGGGATTTGCCCTCATCAGTCTCATACTTTCGCATTCTACACATACTTCTTGAACAGATCCTGGGTTTTTTCTGGTTTGGATCACATAGTAATGTGGTACCACACTGAAACAGTCGATTAAACCGTGTTTTCATCAATATTTTAGAGGATAACGCATGTTTGGTCTAGGTACGTGTTAGGTCTGTGATTTGCCCTCATAAGTCTCATACTTTCGTATTCTACACATACTTCTTGAACAGATCCTGGGTTTTTTCTGGTTTGGATCACATAGTAATGTGGTACCACACTGAAATAGTCAATTAATCCTGGTCTCGATCAATATTTTAGTGGATAACGCATGTTAGGTCTGTGTTAGGTCTGTGATTCGCCCTCATAAGTCTCATATTTTCGCATTCTACACATACTTCTCGAACAGATCCTCGGTTTTTTCTAGTTTGGATCACATAGTAATGTGGTACCACACCGAAACCGTCAATTTAACCTGGTCTCGATCAATATTTTAGAGGATAGCGCATGTTAGGTCTGGTTTACGTCTGGGATTAGCCCTCATCAGACTCATACTTTTGCATTCTTCACATACTTGTTGAACAGATCCTGGGCTTCTTCTGGTTTGGATCACGTAGTAATGTGGTACTACACGGAAACAGACAATTCAACCTGGTCTCGATAAATATTTTAGAGGATAACGCATGTTAGGTCTGGGTGAGGTCTGGGATTTGCCCTCATCAGTCTCATACTTTCGCATTCTACACATACTTCTTGAACAGAACCTGGATTTTTTCTGGTTTGGATCACATAGCAATGTGGTACCACAATGAAACAGTCGATTACGCCTGGTTTTGATCAATATTTAAGACGATAACGCATGTTTCGTCTTGGTCTAGGTTAGGTCTGGGATTTGCTCTCATCAGGCTCATACTTTCGCATATTTCTCATTCTTGTTGGCCAGATCCAGGGCATTCACTGGTTTGGATCACGTACTAATGTGGTACCACACTGAAACAGTCAATTCAACCTGGTCTCGATAAATATTTTAGAGCATCACGCACGTTAGGTCTGGGTTAGGTCTGGAATTAGCCCTCATCAGACTCATACTTTCGCATTCTTCTCAAACATCTTGGCCAGATCCTGGGCTTTTTCTGGTATGGATTTCGTACTAATGTGGTACCACACTGAAACAGTCGATTAAACCTGGTTTTGATGAATATTTTAGAGGGTAACGCATGTTTGGTCTAGGTCTGGGTTAGGTCTGGGATATGCCCTCATGAGTCTCATACTTTCGCATTCTTCACATACTTCTTGAACAGATCCTGGGTTTCTTCTGGTTTGGATCACATAGTAATGTGGAACCACACTGAAACAGTCAACTAAACCTGGTCTCGATCAATATTTTAGAGGATCACGCATGTTATGTCTGGGTTAGGTCTGGGTTTAGTCCTCATCAGACTCATACTTTCGCATTCTTCACATACTTCTTGAACAGATCCTGGGCTTTTTCTGGTTTGGATCACATACTAATGTGGTACCACACAGAAACAGTCGATTAAACCGGGTTTTCATCAATATTCTAGAGGATAACGCATGTTAGGTCTAGGTCTGTGTTAGGTCTAGGATATGCCCTCATCAGACTCATACTTTCGCATTTTTCTCATACTTGTTAGGCAGATCCTGGGCTTTTTCTGGTTTGGATCACATACTAATGTGGTACCACACTGAAACAGTCGATTAAACCCGGTTTTCATCAATATTTTAGAGGGTAACGCATGTTTGGTCTAGGTCTGTGTTAGGTCTGGGATATGCCCTCATCAGACTCATACTTTCGCATTCTTCTCATACTTGCTGGCCAGATCCTGGGCTTTTTCTGGTTTGGATCTCGTACTAATGTGGTACCACACTGAAACAGTCGATTAAACCTGGTCTTGATAAATATTTTAGAGGATAACGCATGTTAGGTCTGGGTTAGGTCTGGGATATGCCATCATCAGTCTCATTCTTTCGCATTCTTCACATAATTCTTGAACAGATCCTGGGTTGTTTCTGGCTTTGATCACACAGTAATGTGGTGCCACAATGAAACAGTCAATTAGACCTGGTCTCGATCAATATTTTAGAGGGTAACGCATGTTAGGTCTGGGTTAGGTCTGGAATTTGCCCTCATCAGTCTCATACTTTCGCATTCTACACATTCTTCTTGAACAGATCATGGGTTTTTTCTGGTTTGGATCACATACTAATGTGGTACCACACTGAAACAGTCTATTAAACCTGGTTTTGATCAATATTTTAGAGGATAATGCAAGTTTGGTCTAGGTCTGTGTTGGGTTCGGGATATGCCCTCATCAGTCTCATACTTTCGCATTCTTCACATACTTCTTGGACAGATCCTGTGTTTTTTCTGGTTTGGATCACATAGTAATGTGGTACCACACTGAAAGAGTCGATTAAACCTGGTTTTGATCAATATTTTAGAGGGTAACGCGTGTTTGGTCTGGGTTAGGTCTGTGATTAGCCCTCATCAGACTCATACTTTCCCATTCTTCTCATACTTGTTGGCCAGATCCTGGGCTTTTTCTGGTTTGGATCTCGTACTAATGTGGTACCACACTGAAACAGTCAATTTAACCTGGTCTCGATCAATATTTTAGAGGATAACGCATGTTAGGTCTGGGTTAGGTCTGAGATTTGCCCTCATCAGTCTCATTCTTTCGCATTCTACACATACTTCTCGAACAGATCCTCGGTTTTTTCTAGATTGGATCACATAGTAATGTGGTACCATACTGAAACAGTCAATTAAACCTGGTCACGATCAATGTTTTAGAGGATAACGCATGTTGGGTCTAGGTCTGTGTTAGGTCTGCGATTTGCCCTCATCAGTCTCATACTTTCGCATTCTTCTCATACTTGCTGACCAGATCCTGGGTTTTTTCTGGTTTGGATCACATAGTAATGTGGTACCACACTGAAATAGTCAATTAAACCTGGTCACGATCAATATTTTAGAGGATAACGCATGTTAGGTCTGGGTTAGGTCTGGAATTTGCCCTCATCAGTCTCATACTTTCGCATTCTACACATTCTTCTCGAACAGATCCTCGGTTTTTTCTAGATTGGATCACATAGTAATGTGGTACCATACTGAAACAGTCAATTAAACCTGGTGACGATCAATATTTTATTGGATAACGCATGTTAGGTCTGGGTTAGGTCTGGGATTTGCCCTCACCAGTCTCATACTTTCGCATTCTACACATACTTCTCGAACAGATCCTCGGTTTTTTCTAGATTGGATCACATAGTAATGTGGTACCATACTGAAACAGTCAATTAAACCTGGTCACGATCAATGTTTTAGAGGATAACGCATGTTGGGTCTAGGTCTGTGTTAGGTCTGCGATTTGCCCTCATCAGTCTCATACTTTCGCATTCTTCTCATACTTGCTGACCAGATCCTGGGTTTTTTCTGGTTTGGATCACATAGTAATGTGGTACCACACTGAAATAGTCAATTAAACCTGGTCTCGATCAATATTTTAGAGGATAACGCATGTTAGGTCTGGGTTAGGTCTGTGATTTGCCCTCATAAGTCTCATACTTTCGTATTCTACACATACTTCTTGAACAGATCCTGGGCTTTTTCTGGTTTGGATCCCATACTTATGAGGTACCACACTGAAACAGTCGATTAAACCTGGTCTTGATCAATATTTTGCAGGATAACGCATGTTTGGTCTAGGTCTGTGTTAGGTCTGGGATATGCCCACATCGGTCTCATACTTTCGCATTCTTCACATACTTCTTGAACAGATCCTGGGTTTTTTCTGGATTGGATCACATAGTAATGTGGTACCACACTGAAACAGTCAATTAATCCTGGTCTCGTTCAATATTTTACAGGATAACGCATGTTAGGTCAGGGTTAGGTCTGGGATTAGCCCTCGTCAGACTCATACTTTCGCATTCTTCGCATACTTGCTGGCCAGATCCTGGGCCTTTTCTGGTTTGGATCTCGTACTAATGTGGTACCACACTGAAACAGTCAATTTAACCTGGTCTCGATCAATATTTTAGAGGAAAACGCATGTTAGGTCTGGGTTAGGTCTGGGATTAGTCCTCATCAGACTCATACTTTCGCATTCTTCTCATACTTGTTGGCCAGATCCTGGGCTTTTTCTGGTTTGTATCACATACTAATGTGGTACCACACTGAAACAGTCGACTAAACCGGGTCTTGATAAATATTTTAGAGGATAACGCATGTTAGGTCTGGGTTAGGTCTGGGATATGCCATCATCAGTCTCATTCTTTCGCATTCTTCACATAATTCTTGAACAGATCCTGGGTTGTTTCTGGTTTTGATCACACAGTAATGTGGTGCCACAATGAAACAGTCAATTAGACCTGGTCTCGATCAATATTTTAGAGGGTAACGCATGTTAGGTCTGGGTTAGGTCTGGGATTTGCCCTCATCAGTCTCATACTTTCGCATTCTACACATTCTTCTTGAACAGATCATGGGTTTTTTCTGGTTTGGATCACATACTAATGTGGTACCACACCGAAACAGTCGATTAAACCGGGTTTTCATCAATATTTTAGAGGATAACGCATGTTGGGTCTAGGTCTGTGTTAGGTCTGGGTTATGCCCTCATCAGACTCATACTTTCGCATTCTTCTCATACTTGCTGGCCAGATCCTGGGCTTTTTCTGGTTTGGATCTCGTACTAATGTGGTACCACACTGAAACAGTCGATTAAACCTGGTCTCGATCAATATTTTAGAGGGTAACGCATGTTAGGTCTGGGTTAGGTCTGGAATTTGCCCTCATCAGTCTCATACTTTCGCATTCTACACATTCTTCTTGAACAGATCATGGGTTTTTTCTGGTTTGGATCACATACTAATGTGGTACCACACTGAAACAGTCTATTAAACCTGGTTTTGATCAATATTTTAGAGGATAATGCAAGTTTGGTCTAGGTCTGTGTTGGGTTCGGGATATGCCCTCATCAGTCTCATACTTTCGCATTCTTCACATACTTCTTGGACAGATCCTGTGTTTTTTCTGGTTTGGATCACATAGTAATGTGGTACCACACTGAAAGAGTCGATTAAACCTGGTTTTGATCAATATTTTAGAGGGTAACGCGTGTTTGGTCTGGGTTAGGTCTGTGATTAGCCCTCATCAGACTCATACTTTCCCATTCTTCTCATACTTGTTGGCCAGATCCTGGGCTTTTTCTGGTTTGGATCTCGTACTAATGTGGTACCACACTGAAACAGTCAATTTAACCTGGTCTCGATCAATATTTTAGAGGATAACGCATGTTAGGTCTGGGTTAGGTCTGAGATTTGCCCTCATCAGTCTCATTCTTTCGCATTCTACACATACTTCTCGCCCAGATCCTGGGTTTTTTCTGGTTTGGATCACATACTAATGTGGTACCACACTGAAACAGTCGATTAAACCTGGTCTCGATCAATGTTTTAGAGGATAACGCATGTTAGGTCTGGGTTAGGTCTGTGATTCGCCCTCATAAGTCTCATACTTTCGTATTCTACACATACTTCTTGAACAGATCCTGGGTTTTTACTGGTTTGGATCACATAGTAATGTGGTACCACACTGAAATAGTCAATTAAACCTGGTCTCGATCAATATCTTAGTGGATAACGCATGTTAGGTCTGGGTTAGGTCTGGGATCTGCCCTCATCAGTCTCATACTTTCGCATTCTACACATACTTCCCGCACAGATCCTGGGTTTTGTCTGGTTTGGATCACATACTAATGTGGTACCACACTGATACAGTCGATTAAACCGGGTTTTCATCAATATTTTAGAGGATAACGCATGTTGGGTCTAGGTCTGTGTTAGGTCTGGGTTATGCCCTCATCAGACTCATACTTTCGCATTCTTCTCATACTTGCTGGCCAGATCCTGGGCTTTTTCTGGTTTGGATCTCGTACTAATGTGGTACCACACTGAAACAGTCGATTAAACCTGGTCTTGATAAATATTTTAGAGGATAACGCATGTTAGGTCTGGGTTAGGTCTGGGATATGCCATCATCAGTCTCATTCTTTCGCATTCTTCACATAATTCTTGAACAGATCCTGGGTTGTTTCTGGTTTTGATCACACAGTAATGTGGTGCCACAATGAAACAGTCAATTAGACCTGGTCTCGATCAATATTTTAGAGGGTAACGCATGTTAGGTCTGGGTTAGGTCTGGGATTTGCCCTCATCAGTCTCATACTTTCGCATTCTACACATTCTTCTTGAACAGATCATGGGTTTTTTCTGGTTTGGATCACATACTAATGTGGTACCACACCGAAACAGTCGATTAAACCTGGTTTTGATCAATATTTTAGAGGATAATGCAAGTTTGGTCTAGGTCAGTGTTGGGTCTGGGATACGCCCTCATCAGTCTCATACTTTCGCATTCTTCACATACTTCTTGGACAGATCCTGTGTTTTTTCTGGTTTGGATCACATAGTAATGTGGTACCACACTGAAACAGTCGATTAAACCTGGTCTTGATCAAAATTTTACAGGATAACGCATGTTAGGTCTGTGTTAGGTCTGGGATTAGTCCTCATCAGACTCATACTTTCGCATTCTTCTCATACTTGTTGGCCAGATCCTGGGCTTTTTCTGATTTGGATCACATACTAATGTGGTACCACACTGAAACAGTCGATTAAACCGGGTTTTCATCAATATTTTAGAGGATAACGCATGTTAGGTCTAGGTCTGTGTTAGGTCTAGGATATGCCCTCATCAGTCTCATACTTTTGCATTCTTCACATACTTCTTGGAGAGATCCTGGGTGTTTTCTGGTTTGGATCACATAGTAATGTGGTACCACACTGCAAGAGTCGATTAAACCTGGTTTTGATCAATATTTTAGAGGATAACGCATGTTTGGTCTAGGTCTGGGTTAGGTCTGGGATATGCCCTCATGAGTCTCATACTTTCGCATTCTTCACATACTTCTTGAACAGATCCTGGGTTTCTTCTGGTTTGGATCACATAGTAATGTGGAACCACACTGAAACAGTCAATTAAACCTGGTCTCGATCAATATTTTAGAGGATCACGCATGTTATGTCTGGGTTAGGTCTGGGTTTAGTCCTCATCAGACTCATACTTTCGCATTCTTCACATACTTCTTGAACAGATCCTGGGCTTTTTCTGGTTTGGATCACATACTAATGTGGTACCACACAGAAACAGTCGATTAAACCGGGTTTTCATCAACATTCTAGAGGATAACGCATGTTAGGTCTAGGTCTGTGTTAGGTCTAGGATATGCCCTCATCAGACTCATACTTTCGCATTTTTCTCATACTTGTTAGGCAGATCCTGGGCTTTTTCTGGTTTGGATCACATACTAATGTGGTACCACACTGAAACAGTCGATTAAACCCGGTTTTCATCTATATTTTAGCGGGTAACGCATGTTTGGTCTAGGTCTGTGTTAGGTCTGGGATATGCCCTCATCAGACTCATACTTTCGCATTCTTCTCATACTTGCTGGCCAGATCCTGGGCTTTTTCTGGTTTGGATCTCGTACTAATGTGGTACCACACTGAAACAGTCGATTAAACCTGGTCTTGATAAATATTTTAGAGGATAACGCATGTTAGGTCTGGGTTAGGTCTGGGATATGTCATCATCAGTCTCATTCTTTCGCATTCTTCACATAATTCTTGAACAGATCCTGGGTTGTTTCTGGTTTTGATCACACAGTATTGTGGTGCCACAATGAAACAGTCAATTAGACCTGGTCTCGATCAATATTTTAGAGGGTAACGCATGTTAGGTCTGGGTTAGGTCTGGGATTTGCCCTCATCAGTCTCATACTTTCGCATTCTACACATTCTTCTTGAACAGATCATGGGTTTTTTCTGGTTTGGATCACATACTAATGTGGTACCACACTGAAACTGTCGATTAAACCTGGTTTTGATCAATATTTTAGAGGATAATGCAAGTTTGGTCTAGGTCAGTGTTGGGTCTGGGATATGCCCTCATCAGTCTCATACTTTCGCATTCTTCACATACTTCTTGGACAGATCCTGTGTTTTTTCTGGTTTGGATCACATAGTAATGTGGTACCACACTGAAAGAGTCGATTAAACCTGGTTTTGATCAATATTTTAGAGGATAACGCGTGTTTGGTCTGGGTTAGGTCTGTGATTAGCCCTCATCAGACTCATACTTTCGTATTCTACACATACTTCTTGAACAGATCCTGGGTTTTTTCTGGTTTGGATCAAATACTAATGTAGTACCACACTGAAACAGTCGATTAAACCGGGTTTTTAGCAATATTTTAGAGGATAACGCATGTTTGGTCTAGGTCTGTGTCAGGTCTGGGATATGCCCTCATCAGTCTCATACTTTCGCATTCTCCACATACTCCTTGAACAGATCCTGGGTTTTTTCTCGTTTGGATCACATAGTAATGTGGTACCGCACTGAAATAGTCAATTAAACCTGGTCTCGATCAATGTTTTAGTGGATAACGCATGTTATGTCTGGGTTAGGTCTGTGATTCGCCCTCATAAGTCTCATACTTTCGCATTCTACACATACTTCTCGAACAGATCCTCGGTTTTTTCTAGTTTGGATCACATAGTAATGTGGTACCACACTGAAATAGTCAATTAAACCTGGTCTCGATCAATATTTTAGAGGATAACGCATGTTAGGTCTGGGTTAGGTCTGTGGTTTGCCCTCATAAGTCTCATACTTTCGTATCCTACACATGCTTCTTGAACAGATCCTGGGTTTTTTCTGGTTTGGATCACATTGTAATGTGGTACCACACTGAAATAGTCAATTAAATCTGGTCTCGATCAATATTTTAGTGTGATAACGCGTGTGTGGTCTGGGTTAGGTCTGGGATTTGCCCTCATCAGTCTCATACTTTCGCATTCTACACATACTTCTCGCACAGATCCTGGGTTTTTTCTGGTTTGGATCACATAGTAATGTGGTACCACACTGAAACAGTCGATTAAACCGGGTTTTCATCAATATTTTAGAGGATAACGCATGTTAGGTCTAGGTCTGTGTTAGGTCTGTGATTTGCCCTCATCAGTCTCATACTTTCGCATTCTACACATACTTCTCGCACAGATCCTGGGTTTTTTCTGGTTTGGATCACATAGTAATGTGGTACCACACTGAAACAGTCGATTAAACCGTGTTTTCATCAATATTTTAGAGGATAACGCATGTTTGGTCTAGGTACGTGTTAGGTCTGAGATTTGCCCTCATAAGTCTCATACTTTCGTATTCTACACATACTTCTTGAACAGATCCTGGGTTTTTTCTGGTTTGGATCACATAGTAATGTGGTACCACACTGAAATAGTCAATTAATCCTGGTCTCGATCAATATTTTAGTGGATAACGCATGTTAGGTCTGTGTTAGGTCTGTGATTCGCCCTCATAAGTCTCATATTTTCGCATTCTACACATACTGCTCGAACAGATCCTCGGTTTTTTCTAGTTTGGATCACATAGTAATGTGGTACCACACCGAAACCGTCAATTTAACCTGGTCTCGATCAATATTTTAGAGGATAGCGCATGTTAGGTCTGGTTTACGTCTGGGATTAGCCCTCATCAGACTCATACTTTTGCATTCTTCACATACTTGTTGAACAGATCCTGGGCTTCTTCTGGTTTGGATCACGTAGTAATGTGGTACTACACGGAAACAGACAATTCAACCTGGTCTCGATAAATATTTTAGAGGATAACGCATGTTAGGTCTGGGTGAGGTCTGGGATTTGCCCTCATCAGTCTCATACTTTCGCATTCTACACATACTTCTTGAACAGAACCTGGATTTTTTCTGGTTTGGATCACATAGCAATGTGGTACCACAATGAAACAGTCGATTACGCCTGGTTTTGATCAATATTTAAGACGATAACGCATGTTTCGTCTTGGTCTAGGTTAGGTCTGGGATTTGCTCTCATCAGGCTCATACTTTCGCATATTTCTCATTCTTGTTGGCCAGATCCAGGGCATTCACTGGTTTGGATCACGTACTAATGTGGTACCACACTGAAACAGTCAATTCAACCTGGTCTCGATAAATATTTTAGAGCATCACGCACGTTAGGTCTGGGTTAGGTCTGGAATTAGCCCTCATCAGACTCATACTTTCGCATTCTTCTCAAACATCTTGGCCAGATCCTGGGCTTTTTCTGGTATGGATTTCGTACTAATGTGGTACCACACTGAAACAGTCGATTAAACCTGGTTTTGATGAATATTTTAGAGGGTAACGCATGTTTGGTCTAGGTCTGTGTTAGGTCTGGGATATGCCCTCATCAGTCTCATACTTTCGCATTCTTCGCATACTTCCTGAACAGATCCTGGGTTTTTTCTGGTTTGGATCACATAGTGATGTGGTACCACACTGAAACAATCAATAAATCCTGGTCTCGATCCATATTTTAGAAGATAACGCATGTTAGGTCTGGGTTAGGTCTGGGATTAGCCCTCATCAGACTCATACTTTCGCATTCTTCTCATACTTGCTGGCCAGATCCTGGGCTTTTTCTGGTTTGGATCTCGTACTAATGTGGTACCACACTGAAATAGACAATTAAACCTGGTCTCGATCAATATTTTAGTGGATAACGCATGTTAGGTCTGGGTTAGGTCTGGGATTTGCCCTCATCAGTCTCATACTTTCGCATTCTTCTCATACTTGCTGACCAGATCCTGGGCTTTTTCTGGTTTGGATCTCGTACTAATGTGGTACCACACTGAAACAGTCAATTTAACCTGGTCTCGATCAATATTTTAGAGGATAACGCATGTTAGGTCTGGGTTAGGTCTAGGATTAGTCCTCATCAGACTCATACTTTCGCATTCTTCTCATACTTGCTGGCCAGATCCTGGGCTTTTTCTGATTTGGATCTCGTACTAATGTGGTACCACACTGAAACTGTCGATTAAACCTGGTCTTGATAAATATTTTAGAGGATAACGCATGTTAGGTCTGGGTTAGGTCTGGGATATGCCATCATCAGTCTCATTCTATCGCATTCTTCACATAATTCTTGAACAGATCCTGGGTTGCTTCTGGTTTTGATCACACAGTAATGTGGTGCCACAATGAAACAGTCAATTAGACCTGGTCTCGATCAATATTTTAGAGGGTAACGCATGTTAGCTCTGGGTTAGGTCTGGGATTTGCCCCCATCAGTCTCATACTTTCGCATTCTACACATTCTTCTTGAACAGATCATGGGTTTTTTCTGGTTTGGATCACATACTAGTGTGGTACCACACTGAAACAGTCGATTAAACCTAGTTTTGATCTATATTCTAGAGGATAATGCAAGTTTGGTCTAGGTCTGTGTTGGGTTTGGGATATGCCCTCATCAGTGTCATACTTTCGCATTTTTCACATACTTCTTGGACAGATCCTGGGTTTTTTCTGGTTTGGATCACATAGTAATGTGGTACCACAGTGAAAGTGTCGATTAAACCTGGTTTTGATCAATATTTTAGAGGATAACGCATGTTTGGTCTGGGTTAGGTCTGGGATTAGCCCTCATCAGACTCATACTTTCGCATTCTTCTCATACTTGTTGGCCAGATCCTGGACTTTTTCTGGTTTGGATCTCGTACTAATGTGATACCACACTGAAACAGTCAATTTAACCTGTTCTCGATCAATATTTTAGAGGATAACGCATGTTTTGTCTGGGTTAGGTCTGAGATTTGCCCTCATCAGTCTCATTCTTTCGCATTCTACACATACTTCTCGCACAGATCCAGGGTTTTTTCTTGTTTGTATCAAATACTAATGTAGTACCACACTGAAACAGTCGATTAAACCGGGTTTTCAGCAATATTTTAGAGGATAACGCATGTTTGGTCTAGGTCTGTGTTAGGTCTGGGATATGCCCTCATCAGTCTCATACTTTTTTTTTTTTTTTTTTTTTTTTTTTTTTTGTCGTGGGGAAAATCTTCGAAAGACTCCCTCCCACCTCCTTGGGGAGAGGTGGGAGGGGTGTGTGGGATTCCCCGCGCCCGTACAACGACGTGCGCGGGACCTACCCACTAAAAACCCCACGGTGACCCTTCGGCACGCTTTGGGAGGATACCGGGAATCGCTCGAAGCATTCTTCCGGTATCCTCCCCGTGCCCGCGCTTTCGCGCCCATCCCCCGGGGGGACAATCGGTCCCCCCAGTAAACACACTGCCTCATAGCGGCGGGACGGGGCCACTCCATCCCGCCGCTATCCGTCCCGGGGCCGCGTTTAGTGGCGGCTGCGAGCCCCAACTCGCAACCGCCCGCGACCCCGTTTCCACCCCTCGGCGGCCGGGCGTTCATGGCTGCACCAGACCGCCGAGGGTGCCTCCCCTTGCGTCGGACCGGTAGGGGGAGGCACTCCTACCCCCAACCGGTCCGACCCGGCGCCGCCTGGCGGGAGGAGGGTCCCCTCAGGACCCCCCTCCCAGCCTAGGTCATCCGCCACGCCGAGGCGGCCGCCCGCGACGCCTCGCGACCGGGCGACGACCTCGGGCCACCGCACGTGCGCGAGCTTCAGCGCGCCGCTGAAGCTCGCGCTCCCTCCCCGCGGCCTCCTTCTGCAACATTACGTTCTCGCAGAAGGAGGCCACGGCCCTCCACTTCTCCTCGCTGCCGAGCATGGCGCGCACCACGCCCGGCAGCGAGACATCCCGCCCGACGACGCCGACCAGGACACGGCGCTCCCCCTCCCACGCGGGGCATACCTCCAGGGTGTGATCCGCCGTGTCCTGCTCAGCGTCGCAGTGGCAGCAACGCGCCGTCGGCTCCTTCCCTATCCGGCACAGGTATCTTCCGAAGCTGCCATGTCCGGAAAATACCTGTGCCAGCCGGTAGGTGAGGCTGCCATGGCCTCTGTCCAGCCACTCCTTCAGGAGTGGCCGAACAGCCCCGACAGTCCGGTGCCCCGCGGTTGGCAGAGCCAGCCGCTCCTGCCACGCGAGCAACACGGACTGCCGGGCCTGGCGCTTCAAATCGCCCCAAGCAGGTTCCTGCCCGCCCGGGACCGCCCCCACCCCCGCGCGACGGTCGACGCGGTGCCGGTACATCACCGCGTGCGACCGCGCGAGCAGGTCCATGGGCGGCATCCCCGCTAGAACCGTCGCCGCCTCATGTGACATGGTCCGATACCCGCGGACGACCCTGAGCGCCATGCGCCTCTGCACCCGACGCAGCATAGTCATGCTGCGCCGGGAGGCAGCCAGGTCGTCCGCCCAGACGGGGGCCCCGTATAGGGCCACCGACTGGACCATTGCCACATAGAGGCGACGAACTCGGCCCGCCGGGCCCCCCAGGTTGGGCAGGATCCGGCCCAGAGCCGCAACCATCCTCTCCAACCGGGGGACCAGGCAGCGGAAATGCTTCTCGAAACGCCAGTGGCTATCGAGGATCAGCCCCAGATACCTGATCTGGGGCTTGACCTCGATGTCAGCCCCACCCACCCGAATCAGAGGGGGTGGCGGATCCTGCCGAGGTGAATGAAACGCAATCACCTCGGTCTTATGGACCGCCACCGTCATCCCCATCCCCCTGATCCGGTCGACGACGCGTTGCGACCCCTCCTCCGCGCGACGCATGGCCCTCCCCCAGTGCGCCCCGACGGCCAGCACCAGTGTGTCATCCGCATAACACACCGTGCTGACGCCGTCGGGGAGGCCGGCCCGCAACACCGAGTCGTACGCGATGTTCCACAGGAGTGGCCCGAGGACCGACCCCTGCGGAACACCGCAGTACACCTCCCTCCGCATATCACCATCCCGGCCCGGATACTCGATCCACCTGCCGCGGAGATAATCCCCGACGACCGCCCTGAGACGAGGGGGGACTCGATGATATTCGAGTCCCCTCCTTATCTCTTCCCAGGGGAGGGTGTTAAAAGCATTGGCAATATCCAAGGATATTGCCAATGCCACCCCTCCCCGGGAGACGGCCGCCTCCGAGAGGGCCCTCACACGACCTATCGCGTCGATAGTTGATCGGCCCCCCCGGAAACCGAACTGGCAGTCGGCCAGACCGGGATCACCCCGCGACAGGTGCTCGACGAGGCGGGCAGCAATCACACGCTCGAAGAGCTTGCCCACCTCGTCGAGGAGACAAATGGGCCGGTATGCGGAGGGAGACTCCGCGGGCCGACCCTCCTTCCGGAGGAGGACCATCCTCGCCACCTTCCAACTGGGGGGGAATCGCCCGTCCCTCAGGCAGCGGTCGAACAACCGCCTGAGGTCGGCCCCAAGGACGCCCTGGGTCAAGACCCAAACCCGGCCGGGCACACCATCCGGACCCGGGGCCGTGTTACGAACCCCGAGCCGTCTGATGGCCGCTGCCAGCTCCTCCTGCGTGACCCCCAGCTCGGCCGTCCACTCCACTGGGACAGCCGCCGCCGCCGGAGGACGCGGTCCCCTCTCCCCAATTGGGAAGAGTGTATTGACCACGTCCTCCAGCAGCCGGGGGTCAAGACCCTCGGTGACGGGGGGCGCCCACGGGCGGAGCTTATTCAGCACCACCTTATATGGGCGCCCCCATGGATCGTCATCAAGGGTCTGGAGGAGCTCCTTCCATGCCTGGGTCTTGGCCCGTTTGATGGCGACCTGCAGAGCAACCCGCGCCACGCGGTATGCTCCATACAGGTCATCAGCTGCCCTCGCTCGCGCCACGCCGTCGCCTGTACGTTGACGACGGCGCGCGCGGGTGTACTGGCGTCGGGCGCGGACAGTCGCGACTCACAACTCCGCGATCGCGTCCGACCACCAGTACACCGCCCGGCGAGGAGAAGCCCGCCCGACCCGAGGCATCGCCGCGTCGCAAATACCCGCGACCAATGCTCCGAGCCGGGCGACCTCCTCCTCCATGCTCGGCAACTCGGCCGCTCCCTGCGGCCAAGTTGCAGCGAGGGCAGCTGCCATCAGGGCGTCCTTGTCCAGGCGCCGAAGCGCCCAGCGGCGTGGTGGGGCGCCACGCAGGCGGCCGTGTCGGGATGCACTCGCGGCGGCAGAGACCTCCATCCGGATGTACCGGTGATCGGAGAGTGTCTCTGCCCCCGCGACCACGTGCCAACCCGACACCATGCGCACGGCGTTGGGGGTCGCGAATCCAACATCCACGATGGACCCCCCATACCGCCGCACGCATGTGTGCTCCGACCCCCGGTTCAATACCCGGAGGTCGAGCCCCGCCGCCCAATCGCCCAGGATCCCGCCGCGAACGGAGGTCCTGGGGGATCCCCAAGCCACCGACTTGGCATTAAAATCCCCCAGGACCAGCACCGGCCGGGCCGCGTAGCGCTGCACGCATGCCGCGACCTCGGCCAAGTACAGCTCGAACGCAGCGTGACCGCTACGGGGCGAAATGTAGCACCCCACCACAGCGACTCCCCCCCAGTCCACGGCGACGAATCCCCGACCGCGCTCCAACAAGGAGAACGGTGGGGACCCGTCGCCCCCTCCCCATACCGTCGCCACCAAGCCGTCCGCGTCGCCCACCCAATGAGGGTGATCAGGGACGCGGTACGGCTCGGCGGCGACCGCCAGGCCAACCCCCCACTCCGCGAGGACTTGGGACATCAAGTCCTGTGCCGCGCGGCAGTGGTTGAGGTTGGCCTGGAGGAGGAGGCGGGGCGACATTAATTAATGGCCGCGCCAGCCTCCTCCCGGCCGTCCGTCCCCGTAGCACCGTCCACCTCCATGGAGGACGATGCCACCGCCCTCGGCACCGGAGCCGGTGCAGCCCGCCTCTTCCTCTCCTTCCGGGAGGGGGGGGAGCACTTCTTGCTCCCCACCCTGTGATCGGCTGGCCTCCCCATGTCCGCACACAGCGGGCAGTGGGGGGCCGCCGAGCACTGGCTCGCACGGTGCTCTTTGGCACCGCAGCGGTAACACTGACCGCTGCGGTCCACCGGCGAGGTGCACCACTGCCTCACATGCCCCAATTCGAGGCAGCGGTGACACTGGAGCGGGCGCGGCGCGAGGATTTCCACTCGCGCCGAAACCCACCCCACCACCACCCTCCCGGTTTCCGCCACCTTACGGGCGGCGGAGAGGGGGCACCGGGCCCACACCGACCCGAGGCCGGAGGGCGACCTGCGGATCTCTCCGATCCGCAGGTCCTCCACAGGACAGTCCCCCGCCCTCGCAAGGGCACGGGACACATCCTGTGCGCTGACCGAGTCGTCCAGCCCACAAACGCGCATCTCCGTGCGCTTCGTGGGCCGGGCGACCCGGACACCTCGCTCGCCCAGCTGCTCCCGGAGCCTCTGGGCGAGACGATCCGCCTTCGCGCCGCCTTCTGCACCGGGGATCTCCAGCAAGAGACCCCCGGTCACGGCCCTCTTCGCCCTCACGGAGGCGATGCCCAGCTCTTCCAGGGAGATATTCTCCCTGGCGAGCCGCATCGCCTCCGCGAGGGTCAGGTCGCCCCCCTGCGCAACGGTCAGCGTCACCGCTGCCGTTTTTGGGGGACGACCTGGTCGTGCCTTCCCGACCTTCGCGGCCTTTACCTTGGCCGCCGGCGGCGGAGGCGGAGGCTGCGGTTGCGAGGCCTTCCTCGCCGCCCGCTTCGCCTTCCGCCCCACCACCTCACTCCACGCCACCCCCCCTTGGGAGGGTGCTGTGGAGGACGCGACCACCGCGACCACGGGTACACCACCCCCCTTGGGGGTCGCGACCCGGGGCCCTGGTGCCGCAACGCTGGGCGGAGCCTTCACTCCGCCCTTCTTTGCCTTCCCCGACTGTACCGGAACAGGTCGGGGAGGCACCGCCTTCCTGCTGACCGCTCTTCCGGCGAGGAGCTCCTCCCGGAAGGCGGCCAGCTTGCCATCAATCATGTCCCCAATCCTCCTCAGAAGATCGTCTTCTGAGGAGGACGGGGACTTCTTCACGGGCGGAGTGCGGGTGGTGGGGCCCGCGGTGCCCCGCACCACTGCCGCCGCACTCCGCTTATTTACCTCCGCCGAGGGACGCGGCGGTGGAGGAGGAGGGAGGATGGGAGGGAGGGCCGCGCTGTTCCACAGCGCCTCTGCCCTCCTCCTCCCCTGTCGCTCCTCCTCCAACAGGAGCTGCAGACGGGCGTTCCGCCCTCTGAGCTCCCGCGCCGCCTCCCTCATTTCCTCCGCCGCGGCCTTCAGGGCCTCCGCGCCACCGCTTTTCTGCCCCTTAAAGGCGCAGGCAGCGGCGACTTTCTCCACCCGCCTCAGGGACGAGGAGATCCTCTCCGATATCTCCTCGGTCACCTCGTCCCTGAGGCAACTCAGCCTCACCGACGGGCTCATCGCCCCGCCCACCTCGACGACGGCCTGCCCCGCTCTCTTCCTCTTAGAGCCTATGAGGCTCCTGGTGGAGGAGAAGGACGAGACTGACGCAGTCTCGTCGTCCTCCTCCACCTTCCACGAAGCCGGTCCAGGCGCTGGAGGCGGCGCGAGCGCCGTCACTCCAGTCCCAACACCGCCTTCGTCCTCCCCCTCTGACTTACCCCGTCCCATCCCCGTTTTAATATTGAACTCCATAATATTCCCACGAGCAGGTCGGAAGAAAAGGTCCGCCCGGGCAGAGCCGCCTTACCCGGGTAAGCCTATATACTCCGGGGGTTCGGCAGGTTCCCCGGAGGTGGTCGCTTGGGATTGGGCCTTCTCCCCCAACCATGCATCCCATCGCCGCGCACCATAGCTTAGGATTGGAGGGCGATTTTATAGAGTCGCCATACTCGTGGCCCAGGCGGTTAAGCCAAGACCCCCGTTCCTCCTGCCGTCACGTACCATTCACAAAACCAATAGGGAATTGTGAATGGGTCGTTGTGACGACCAACAGGAGGCTTACGGTGTGTGTATGACTCGGGTACCCCGGGTTCGTTAAGCCCGTACTGCAGCTGAAAGGCTGGCAGCCCCTGAGGGATCAGTCTCATACTTTCGCATTCTTCACATACTTCCTGAACAGATCCTGGGTTTTTTCTGGTTTGGATCACATAGTAATGTGGTACCACACTGAAGCAATCAATAAATCCTGGTCTCGATCCATATTTTAGAAGATAACGCATGTTAGGTCTGGGTTAGGTCTGGGATTAGCCCTCATCAGACTCATACTTTCGCATTCTTCTCATACTTGCTGGCCAGATCCTGGGCCTTTTCTGGTTTGGATCTCGTACTAATGTGGTACCGCACTGAAACAGTCAATTTAACCTGGTCTCGATCAATATTTTAGAGGATAACGCATGTTAGGTCTGGGTTAGGTCTAGCATTAGTCCTCATCAGACTCATACTTTCGCATTCTTCTCATACTTGCTGGCCAGATCCTGGGCTTTTTCTGGTTTGGATCTCGTACTAATGTGGTACCACACTGAAACTGTCGATTAAACCTGGTCTTGATAAATATTTTAGAGGATAACGCATGTTTGGTCTAGGTCTGTGTTAGGTCTAGGATATGCTCACATCAGTCTCATACTTTCGCATTCCTCACATACTTCTTGGACAGATCCTGGGTTTTCTCTGGTTTGGATCACATAGTAATGTGGTACCACACTGAACGAGTCGATTAAACCTGGTTTTGATCAATATTTTAGAGGATAACGCATGTTTGGTCTAGGTCTGTGTTAGGTCTGGGATATGCCCTCATGAGTCTCATACTTTCGCATTCTTCACATACTTCTTGAACAGATCCTGGGTTTTTTCTGGTTTGGATCACATAGTAATGTGGAACCACACTGAAACAGTCAATTAAACCTGGTCTCGATCAATATTTTAGAGGATCACGCATGTTAGGTCTGGGTTAGGTCTGGGATTAGCCCTCATAAGTCTCATACTTTCGCATTCTACACATACTTCTCGAACAGATCCTCCGTTTTTTCTAGTTTGGATCACATAGTAATGTGGTACCATAGTGAAACAGTCAATTAAACCTGGTCTCGATCAATATTTTAGAGGATAACGCATGTTAGGTCTGGGTTAGGTCTGTGGTTTGGCCTCATAAGTCTCATACTTTCGTATTCTACACATACCTCTTGAACAGATCCTGGGTTTTTTCTGGTTTGGATCACATTGTAATGTGGTACCACACTGAAATAGTCAATTAAACCTGGTCTCGATCAATATTTTAGTGGATAACGCATGTTAGGTCTGGGTTAGGTCTGGGATTTGCCCTCATCAGTCTCATACTTTCGCATTCTACACATACTTCTCGCACAGATCCTGGGTTTTTTCTGGTTTGGATCACATAGTAATGTGGTACCACACTGAAACAGTCGATTAAATCGGGTTTTCATCAATATTTTAGAGGATAACGCATGTTAGGTCTAGGTCTGTGTTAGGTCTGGGATATGCCCTCATCAGTCTCATACTTTCGCATTCTTCACATACTTCTTGGACAGATCCTGGGCTTTCCTGGTTTGGATCTCGTACTAATGTGGTACCACACTGGAACAGTCAATTTAACCTGGTCTCGATCAATATTTTAGAGGATAACGCATGTTAGGTCTGGGATTAGCCCTTATCAGACTCGTACTTTCGCATTCTTCTCATACTTGCTGGCCAGATCCTGGGCTTTTTCTGGTTTGGATCTCGTACTAATGTGGTACCACACTGAAACAGTCAATTAAACCTGGTCTTGATAAATATTTTAGAGGATAACGCATGTTAGGTCTGGGTTAGGTCTGGGATATGCCATCATCAGTCTCATTCTATCGCATTCTTCACATAATTCTTGAACAGATCCTGGGTTGCTTCTGGTTTTGATCACACAGTAATGTGGTGCCACAATGAAACAGTCAATTAGACCTGGTCTCGATCTATATTTTAGAGGGTAACGCATGTTAGCTCTGGGTTAGGTCTGGGATTTGCCCCCATCAGTCTCATACTTTCGCATTCTACACACTCTTCTTGAACAGATCATGGGTTTTTTCTGGTTTGGATCACATACTAGTGTGGTACCACACTGAAACAGTCGATTAAACCTAGTTTTGATCTATATTCTAGAGGATAATGCAAGTTTGGTCTAGGTCTGTGTTGGGTTTGGGATATGCCCTCATCAGTGTCATACTTTCGCATTTTTCACATACTTCTTGGACAGATCCTGGGTTTTTTCTGGTTTGGATCACATAGTAATGTGGTACCACAGTGAAAGTGTCGATTAAACCTGGTTTTGATCAATATTTTAGAGGATAACGCATGTTTGGTCTGGGTTAGGTCTGGGATTAGCCCTCATCAGACTCATACTTTCGCATTCTTCTCATACTTGTTGGCCAGATCCTGGACTTTTTCTGGTTTGGATCTCGTACTAATGTGATACCACACTGAAACAGTCAATTTAACCTGTTCTCGATCAATATTTTAGAGGATAACGCATGTTTTGTCTGGGTTAGGTCTGAGATTTGCCCTCATCAGTCTCATTCTTTCGCATTCTACACATACTTCTCGCACAGATCCAGGGTTTTTTCTGGTTTGTATCAAATACTAATGTAGTACCACACTGAAACAGTCGATTAAACCGGGTTTTCAGCAATATTTTAGAGGATAACGCATGTTTGGTCTAGGTCTGTGTTAGGTCTGGGATATGCCCTCATCAGTCTCATACTTTCGCATTCTTCACATACTTCCTGAACAGATCCTGGGGTTTTTCTGGTTTGGATCACATAGTAATGTGGTACCACACTGAAACAATCAATAAATCCTGGTCTCGATCCATATTTTAGAAGATAACGCATGTTAGGTCTGGGTTAGGTCTGGGATTAGCCCTCATCAGACTCATACTTTCGCATTCTTCTCATACTTGCTGGCCAGATCCTGGGCCTTTTCTGGTTTGGATCTCGTACTAATGTGGTACCGCACTGAAACAGTCAATTTAACCTGGTCTCGATCAATATTTTAGAGGATAACGTATGTTAGGTCTGGGTTAGGTCTGGCATTAGTCCTCATCAGACTCATACTTTCGCATTCTTCTCATACTTGCTGGCCAGATCCTGGGCTTTTTCTGGTTTGGATCTCGTACTAATGTGGTACCACACTGAAACTGTCGATTAAATCTGGTCTTGATAAATATTTTAGAGGATAACGCATGTTTGGTCCAGGTCTGTGTTAGGTCTAGGATATGCTCACATCAGTCTCATACTTTCGCATTCCTCACATACTTCTTGGACAGATCCTGGGTTTTCTCTGGTTTGGATCACATAGTAATGTGGTACCACACTGAACGAGTCGATTAAACCTGGTTTTGATCAATATTTTAGAGGATAACGCATGTTTGGTCTAGGTCTGTGTTAGGTCTGGGATATGCCCTCATGAGTCTCATACTTTCGCATTCTTCACATACTTCTTGAACAGATCCTGGGTTTTTTCTGGTTTGGATCACATAGTAATGTGGAACCACACTGAAACAGTCAATTAAACCAGGTCTCGATCAATATTTTAGAGGATCACGCATGTTAGGTCTGGGTTAGGTCTGGGATTAGCCCTCATAAGTCTCATACTTTCGCATTCTACACATACTTCTCGAACAGATCCTCGGTTTTTTCTAGTTTGGATTACATAGTAATGTGGTACCATAGTGAAACAGTCAATTAAACCTGGTCTCGATCAATATTTTAGAGGATAACGCATGTTAGGTCTGGGTTAGGTCTGTGGTTTGCCGTCATAAGTCTCATACTTTCGTATTCTACACATACTTCTTGAACAGATCCTGGGTTTTTTCTGGTTTGGATCACATTGTAATGTGGTACCACACTGAAATAGTCAATTAAACCTGGTCTCGATCAATATTTTAGTGGATAACGCATGTTAGGTCTGGGTTAGGTCTGGGATTTGCCCTCATCAGTCTCATACTTTCGCATTCTACACATACTTCTCGCACAGATCCTGGGTTTTTTCTGGTTTGGATCACATAGTAATGTGGTACGACACTGAAACAGTCGATTAAACCGGGGTGTCATCAATATTTTAGAGGATAACGCATGTTAGATCTAGGTCTGTGTTAGGTCTGGGATATGCCCTCATCAGTCTCATACTTTCGCATTCTTCACATACTTCTTGGACAGATCCTGGGCTTTCCTGGTTTGGATCTCGTACTAATGTGGTACCACACTGGAACAGTCAATTTAACCTGGTCTCGATCAATATTTTAGAGGATAACGCATGTTAGGTCTGGGTTAGGTCTGGGATTAGCCCTTATCAGACTCATACTTTCGCATTCTTCTCATACTTGCTGGCCAGATCCTGGGCTTTTTCTGGTTTGGATCACATAGTAATGTGGTACCACAGTGAAAGTGTCGATTAAACCTGGTTTTGATCAATATTTTAGAGGATAACGCATGTTTGGTCTGGGTTAGGTCTGGGATTAGCCCTCATCAGACTCATACTTTCGCATTCTTCTCATACTTGTTGGCCAGATCCTGGACTTTTTCTGGTTTGGATCTCGTACTAATGTGATACCACACTGAAACAGTCAATTTAACCTGTTCTCGATCAATATTTTAGAGGATAACGCATGTTTTGTCTGGGTTAGGTCTGAGATTTGCCCTCATCAGTCTCATTCTTTCGCATTCTACACATACTTCTCGCACAGATCCAGGGTTTTTTCTGGTTTGTATCAAATACTAATGTAGTACCACACTGAAACAGTCGATTAAACCGGGTTTTCAGCAATATTTTAGAGGATAACGCATGTTTGGTCTAGGTCTGTGTTAGGTCTGGGATATGCCCTCATCAGTCTCATACTTTCGCATTCTTCACATACTTCCTGAACAGATCCTGGGGTTTTTCTGGTTTGGATCACATAGTAATGTGGTACCACACTGAAACAATCAATAAATCCTGGTCTCGATCCATATTTTAGAAGATAACGCATGTTAGGTCTGGGTTAGGTCTGGGATTAGCCCTCATCAGACTCATACTTTCGCATTCTTCTCATACTTGCTGGCCAGATCCTGGGCCTTTTCTGGTTTGGATCTCGTACTAATGTGGTACCGCACTGAAACAGTCAATTTAACCTGGTCTCGATCAATATTTTAGAGGATAACGTATGTTAGGTTTGGGTTAGGTCTGGCATTAGTCCTCATCAGACTCATACTTTCGCATTCTTCTCATACTTGCTGGCCAGATCCTGGGCTTTTTCTGGTTTGGATCTCGTACTAATGTGGTACCACACTGAAACTGTCGATTAAATCTGGTCTTGATAAATATTTTAGAGGATAACGCATGTTTGGTCCAGGTCTGTGTTAGGTCTAGGATATGCTCACATCAGTCTCATACTTTCGCATTCCTCACATACTTCTTGGACAGATCCTGGGTTTTCTCTGGTTTGGATCACATAGTAATGTGGTACCACACTGAACGAGTCGATTAAACCTGGTTTTGATCAATATTTTAGAGGATAACGCATGTTTGGTCTAGGTCTGTGTTAGGTCTGGGATATGCCCTCATGAGTCTCATACTTTCGCATTCTTCACATACTTCTTGAACAGATCCTGGGTTTTTTCTGGTTTGGATCACATAGTAATGTGGAACCACACTGAAACAGTCAATTAAACCTGGTCTCGATCAATATTTTAGAGGATCACGCATGTTAGGTCTGGGTTAGGTCTGGGATTAGCCCTCATAAGTCTCATACTTTCGCATTCTACACATACTTCTCGAACAGATCCTCGGTTTTTTCTAGTTTGGATTACATAGTAATGTGGTACCATAGTGAAACAGTCAATTAAACCTGGTCTCGATCAATATTTTAGAGGATAACGCATGTTAGGTCTGGGTTAGGTCTGTGGTTTGCCGTCATAAGTCTCATACTTTCGTATTCTACACATACTTCTTGAACAGATCCTGGGTTTTTTCTGGTTTGGATCACATTGTAATGTGGTACCACACTGAAATAGTCAATTAAACCTGGTCTCGATCAATATTTTAGTGGATAACGCATGTTAGGTCTGGGTTAGGTCTGGGATTTGCCCTCATCAGTCTCATACTTTCGCATTCTACACATACTTCTCGCACAGATCCTGGGTTTTTTCTGGTTTGGATCACATAGTAATGTGGTACGACACTGAAACAGTCGATTAAACCGGGGTGTCATCAATATTTTAGAGGATAACGCATGTTAGATCTAGGTCTGTGTTAGGTCTGGGATATGCCCTCATCAGTCTCATACTTTCGCATTCTTCACATACTTCTTGGACAGATCCTGGGCTTTCCTGGTTTGGATCTCGTACTAATGTGGTACCACACTGGAACAGTCAATTTAACCTGGTCTCGATCAATATTTTAGAGGATAACGCATGTTAGGTCTGGGTTAGGTCTGGGATTAGCCCTTATCAGACTCATACTTTCGCATTCTTCTCATACTTGCTGGCCAGATCCTGGGCTTTTTCTGGTTTGGATCACATAGTAATGTGGTACCACAGTGAAAGTGTCGATTAAACCTGGTTTTGATCAATATTTTAGAGGATAACGCATGTTTGGTCTGGGTTAGGTCTGGGATTAGCCCTCATCAGACTCATACTTTCGCATTCTTCTCATACTTGTTGGCCAGATCCTGGACTTTTTCTGGTTTGGATCTCGTACTAATGTGATACCACACTGAAACAGTCAATTTAACCTGTTCTCGATCATTATTTTAGAGGATAACGCATGTTTTGTCTGGGTTAGGTCTGAGATTTGCCCTCATCAGTCTCATTCTTTCGCATTCTACACATACTTCTCGCACAGATCCAGGGTTTTTTCTGGTTTGTATCAAATACTAATGTAGTACCACACTGAAACAGTCGATTAAACCGGGTTTTCAGCAATATTTTAGAGGATAACGCATGTTTGGTCTAGGTCTGTGTTATGTCTGGGATATGCCCTCATCAGTCTCATACTTTCGCATTCTTCACATACTCCTTGAACAGATCCTGGCTTTTTTCTGGTTTGGATCACATAGTAATGTGGTACCACACTGAAATAGTCAATTAAATCTGGTCACGACCAATGTTTTAGTGGATAACGCATGTTATGTCTGGGTTAGGTCTGTGATTCGCCCTCATAAGTCTCATACTTTCACATTCTACACATACTTCACGAACAGATCCTCGGTTTTTTCTAGTTTGGATCACATAGTAATGAGGTACCATAGTGAAACAGTCAATTAAACCTGGTCTCGATCAATATTTTAGAGGATAACGCATGTTAGGTCTGGGTTAGGTCTGTGGTTTGCCCTCATAAGTCTCATACTTTCGTATCCTACACATGCTTCTTGAACAGTTCCTGGGTTCTTTCTGGTTTGGATCACATTGTAGTGTGGTACCACACTGAAATAGTCAATTAAATCTGGTCTCGATCAATATTTTAGTGTGATAACGCATGTGTGGTCTGGGTTAGGTCTGGGATTTGCCCTCATCAGACTCATACTTTCGCATTCTACACATACTTCTCGCACAGATCCTGGGTTTTTTCTGGTTTGGATCACATAGTAATGTGGTACCACACTGAAACAGTCAATTTAACCTGGTCTCGGTCAATATTTTAGAGGATAACGCATGTTAGGTCTGGGTTAGGTCTGGGATTAGCCCTTATCAGACTCATACTTTCGCATTCTTCTCATACTTGCTGGCCAGATCCTGGGCTTTTTCTGGTTTGGATCTCGTACTAATGTGGTACCACACTGAAACAGTCAATTAAACCTGGTCTTGATTAATATTTTAAAGGATAACGCATGTTAGGTCTGGGTTAGGTCTGGGATATGCCATCATCAGTCTCATTCTATCGCATTCTTCACATAATTCTTGAACAGATCCTGGGTTGCTTCTGGTTTTGATCACACAGTAATGTGGTGCCACAATGAAACAGTCAATTAGACCTGGTCTCGATCAATATTTTAGAGGGTAACGCATGTTAGCTCTGGGTTAGGTCTGGGATTTGCCCTCATCAGTCTCATACTTTCGCATTCTACACATTCTTCTTGAACAGATCATGGGTTTTTTCTGGTTTGGATCACATACTAATGTGGTACCACACTGAAACAGTCGATTAAACCTAGTTTTGATCTATATTCTAGAGGATAATGCAAGTTTGGTCTAGGTCTGTGTTGGGTCTGGGATATGCCCTCATCAGTGTCATACTTTCGCATTTTTCACATACTTCTTGGACAGATCCTGGGTTTTTTCTGGTTTGGATCACATAGTAATGTGGTGCCACAGTGAAAGTGTCGATTAAACCTGGTTTTGATCAATATTTTAGAGGATAACGCATGTTTGGTCTGGGTTAGGTCTGGCATTAGCCCTCATCAGACTCATACTTTCGCATTCTTCTCATACTTGTTGGCCAGATCCAGGACTTTTTCTGGTTTGGATCTCGTACTAATGTGATACCACACTGAAACAGTCAATTTAACCTGGTCTCGATCAATATTTTAGAGGATAACGCATGTTATGTCTGGGTTAGGTCTGAGATTTGCCCTCATCAGTCTCATTCTTTCGCATTCTACACATACTTCTCGCACAGATCCTGGGTTTTTTCTGGTTTGGATCAAATACTAATGTAGTACCACACTGAAACAGTCGATTAAACCGGGTTTTCAGCAATATTTTAGAGGATAACGCATGTTTGGTCTAGGTCTGTGTTAGGTCTGGGATATGCCCTCATCAGTCTCATACTTTCGCATTCTACACATACTTCTCGAACAGATCCTCGGTTTTTTCTAGTTTGGATCACATAGTAATGTGGTACCATAGTGAAACAGTCAATTAAACCTGGTCTCGATCAATATTTTAGAGGATAACGCATGTTAGGTCTGGGTTAGGTCTGTGGTTTGCCCTCATAGGTCTCATACTTTCGTATCCTACACATGCTTCTTGAACAGATCCTGGGTTTTTTCTGGTTTGGATCACATTGTAATGTGGTACCACACTGAAATAGTCAATTAAATCAGGTCTCGATCAATATTTTAGTGTGATAACGCATGTGTGGTCTGGGTTAGGTCTGGGATTTGCCCTCATCAGTCTCATACTTTCGCATTCTACACATACTTCTCGAACAGATCCTGGGTTTTTTCTGGTTTGGATCACATAGTAATGTGGTACCACACTGAAACAGTCGATTAAACCGGGTTTTCATCAATATTTTAGAGGATAACGCATGTTAGGTCTAGGTCTGTGTTAGGTCTGGGATTTGCCTTCATCAGTCTCATACTTTCGCATTCTACACATACTTCTCGCACAGATCCTGGGTTTTTTCTGGTTTGGATCACATAGTAATGTGGTACCATACTGAAACAGTCAACTCAACCTGGTCTCGATCAATATTTTAGAGGATCACGCAAGTTAGGTCTGGGTTAGGTCTGAGATTTGCCCTCATCAGTCTCATTCTTTCGCATTCTACACATACTTCTCGCACAGATCCTGGGTTTTTTCTGGTTTGGATCTCGTACTAATGTGGTACCACACTGAAACAGTCAATTAAACCTGGTCTCGATCAATATTTTAGAGGATAACGCATGTTAGGTCTGGGTTAGGTCTGTGATTTGCCCTCATAAGTCTCATACTTTCGTATTCTACACATACTTCTTGAACAGATCCTGGGCTTTTTCTGGTTTAGATCCCATACTTATGAGGTACCACACTGAAACAGTCGATTAAACCTGGTCTTGATCAATATTTTACAGGATAACGCATGTTTGGTCTAGGTCTGTGTTAGGTCTGGGATATGCCCACATCGGTCTCATACTTTCGCATTCTTCACATACTTGCTGGCCAGATCCTGGGCTTTTTCTGGTTTGCATCACATACTAATGTGGTACCACACTGAAACAGTCGACTAAACCGGGTTTTCATCAATATTTTAGAGGATAACGCATGTTAGGTCTAGGTCTGTGTTAGGTCTAGGATATGCCCTTATCAGTCTCATTCTTTTGCATTCTTCACATACTTCTTGGAGAGATCCTGGGTGTTTTCTGGTTTGGATCACATAGTAATGTGGTACCACACTGAAACAGTCGATTAAACCCGGTTTTCATCTATATTTTAGAGGGTAACGCATGTTTGGTCTAGGTCTGTGTTAGGTCTGGGATATGCCCTCATCAGACTCATACTTTCGCATTCTTCTCATACTTGCTGGCCAGATCCTGGGCTTTTTCTGGTTTGGATCTCGTACTAATGTGGTACCACACTGAAACAGTCGATTAAACCTGGTCTTGATAAATATTTTAGAGGATAACGCATGTTAGGTCTGGGTTAGGTCTGGGATATGCCATCATCAGTCTCATTCTTTCGCATTCTTCACATAATTCTTGAACAGATCCTGGGTTGTTTCTGGTTTTGATCACACAGTAATGTGGTGCCACAATGAAACAGTCAATTAGACCTGGTCTCGATCAATATTTTAGAGGGTAACGCATGTTAGGTCTGGGTTAGGTCTGGGATTTGCCCTCATCAGTCTCATACTTTCGCATTCTACACATTCTTCTTGAACAGATCATGGGTTTTTTCTGGTTTGGATCACATACTAATGTGGTACCACACTGAAACAGTCGATTAAACCTGGTTTTGATCAATATTTTAGAGGATAATGCAAGTTTGGTCTAGGTCAGTGTTGGGTCTGGGATATGCCCTCATCAGTCTCATACTTTCGCATTCTTCACATACTTCTTGGACAGATCCTGTGTTTTTTCTGGGTTGGATCACATAGTAATGTGGTACCACACTGAAAGAGTCGATTAAACCTGGTTTTGATCAATATTTTAGAGGATAACGCGTGTTTGGTCTGGGTTAGGTCTGTGATTAGCCCTCATCAGACTCATACTTTCCCATTCTTCTCATACTTGTTGGCCAGATCCTGGGCTTTTTCTGGTTTGGATCTCGTACTAATGTGGTACCACACTGAAACAGTCAATTTAACCTGGTCTCGATCAATATTTTAGAGGATAACGCATGTTAGGTCTGGGTTAGGTCTGAGATTTGCCCTCATCAGTCTCATTCTTTCGCATTCTACACATACTTCTCGCACAGATCCTGGGTTTTTTCTGGTTTGGATCACATACTAATGTGGTACCACACTGAAACAGTCGATTAAACCTGGTTTTGATCAATATTTTAGAGGATAACGCGTGTTTGGTCTGGGTTAGGTCTGTGATTAGCCCTCATCAGACTCATACTTTCCCATTCTTCTCATACTTGTTGGCCAGATCCTGGGCTTTTTCTGGTTTGGATCTCGTACTAATGTGGTACCACACTGAAACAGTCAATTTAACCTGGTCTCGATCAATATCTTAGAGGATAACGCATGTTAGGTCTGGGTTAGGTCTGAGATTTGCCCTCATCAGTCTCATACTTTCGCATTCTACACATTCTTCTTGAACAGATCATGGGTTTTTTCTGGTTTGGATCATATACTAATGTGGTACCACACTGAAACAGTCGATTAAACCTGGTTTTGATCAATATTTTAGAGGATAATGCAAGTTTGGTCTAGGTCAGTGTTGGGTCTGGGATATGCCCTCATCAGTCTCATACTTTCGCATTCTTCACATACTTCTTGGACAGATCCTGTGTTTTTTCTGGTTTGGATCACATAGTAATGTGGTACCACACTGAAAGAGTCGATTAAACCTGGTTTTGATCAATATTTTAGAGGATAACGCGTGTTTGGTCTGGGTTAGGTCTGTGATTAGCCCTCATCAGACTCATACTTTCCCATTCTTCTCATACTTGTTGGCCAGATCCTGGGCTTTTTCTGGTTTGGATCTCGCACTAATGTGGTACCACACTGAAACAGTCAATTTAACCTGGTCTCGATCAATATTTTAGAGGATAACGCATGTTAGGTCTGGGTTAGGTCTGTGATTTGCCCTCATAAGTCTCATACTTTCGTATTCTACACATACTTCTTGAACAGATCCTGGGCTTTTTCTGGTTTAGATCCCATACTTATGAGGTACCACACTGAAACAGTCGATTAAACCTGGTCTTGATCAATATTTTACAGGATAACGCATGTTTGGTCTAGGTCTGTGTTAGGTCTGGGATATGCCCACATCGGTCTCATACTTTCGCATTCTTCACATACTTGCTGGCCAGATCCTGGGCTTTTTCTGGTTTGCATCACATACTAATGTGGTACCACACTGAAACAGTCGACTAAACCGGGTTTTCATCAATATTTTAGAGGATAACGCATGTTAGGTCTAGGTCTGTGTTAGGTCTAGGATATGCCCTCATCAGTCTCATTCTTTTGCATTCTTCACATACTTCTTGGAGAGATCCTGGGTGTTTTCTGGTTTGGATCACATAGTAATGTGGTACCACACTGCAAGAGTCGATTAAACCTGGTTTTGATCAATATTTTAGAGGATAACGCATGTTTGGTCTAGGTCTGGGTTAGGTCTGGGATATGCCCTCATGAGTCTCATACTTTCGCATTCTTCACATACTTCTTGAACAGATCCTGGGTTTCTTCTGGTTTGGATCACATAGTAATGTGGAACCACACTGAAACAGTCAACTAAACCTGGTCTCGATCAATATTTTAGAGGATCAAGCATGTTATGTCTGGGTTAGGTCTGGGTTTAGTCCTCATCAGACTCATACTTTCGCATTCTTCACATACTTCTTGAACAGATCCTGGGCTTTTTCTGGTTTGGATCACATACTAATGTGGTACCACACAGAAAGAGTCGATTAAACCGGGTTTACATCAATATTCTAGAGGATAACGCATGTTAGGTCTAGGTCTGTGGTAGGTCTAGGATATGCCCTCATCAGACTCATACTTTCGCATTCTTCTCATACTTGCTGGCCAGATCCTGGGCTTTTTCTGGTTTGGATCTCGTACTAATGTGGTACCACACTGAAACAGTCGATTAAACCTGGTCTTGATAAATATTTTAGAGGATAACGCATGTTAGGTCTGGGTTAGGTCTGGGATATGCCATCATCAGTCTCACTCTTTCGCATTCTTCACATAATTCTTGAACAGATCCTGGGTTGTTTCTGGCTTTGATCACACAGTAATGTGGTGCCACAATGAAACAGTCAATTAGACCTGGTCTCGATCAATATTTTAGAGGGTAACGCATGTTAGGTCTGGGTTAGGTCTGGGATTTGCCCTCATCAGTCTCATACTTTCGCATTCTACACATTCTTCTTGAACAGATCCTGGGCTTTTTCTGGTTTGGATCTCGTGCTAATGTGGTACCACACGAAACTGTCGATTAAACCTGGTCTTGATAAATATTTTAGAGGATAACGCATGTTTGTTCTAGGTCTGTGTTAGGTCTAAGATATGCTCACATCAGTCTCATACTTTCGCATTCCTCACATACTTCTTGGACAGATCCTGGGTTTTCTCTGGTTTGGATCACATAGTAATGTGGTACCACACTGAACGAGTCGATTAAACCTGGTTTTGAACAATATTTTAGAGGATAAGGCATGTTTGGTCTAGGTCTGGGTTAGGTCTAGGATATGCCCTCATGAGTCTCATACTTACGCACTCTTCACATACTTCTTGAACAGATGCTGGGTATTTTCTGGTTTGGATCACATAGTAATGTGGAACCACACTGAAACAGTCAATTAAACCTGGTCTCGATCAATATTTTAGAGGATCACGCATGTTAGGTCTGGGATTAGCCCTCATCAGACTCATACTTTCGCATTCTTCTCATACTTGCTGACCAGATCCTGGGCTTTTTCTGGTTTGGATCTCGTACTAATGTGGTACCACACTGAAACAGTCGATTAAACCTGGTCTTGATAAATATTTTAGACGATAACGCATGTTAGGTCTGGGTTAGGTCTGGGATGTGCCATCATCAGTCTCATTCTTTCGTATTCTTCACATAATTCTTGGACAGATCCTGGGTTGTTTCTGGTTTTGATCACACAGTAATGTGGTGCCACAATGAAACAGTCAATTATACCTGGTCTCGATCAATATTTTAGAGGGTAACGCATGTTAGGTCCGGGTTATGTCTGGGATTTGCCTTCATCAGTCTCATACTTTCGCATTCTACACATTCTTCTTGAACAGAACATGGGTTTTTTCTGGTTTGGATCACATACTAATGTGGTACCACACTGAAACAGTCGATTAAACCTAGTTTTGATCAATATTTTAGAGGATAATGCAAGTTAGGTCTGGGTTAGGTCTGAGATTTGCCCTCATCAGTCTCATTCTTTCGCATTCTACACATACTTCTCGCACAGATCCTGGGTTTTTTCTGGTTTGGATCAAATACTAATGTAGTACCACACTGAAACAGTCGATTAAACCTGGTTTTGATCAATATTTTAGAGGATAACGCATGTTAGGTCTGGGTTATGTCTGGGATTTGCCTTCATCAGTCTCATACTTTCGCATTCTACACATTCTTCTTGAACAGATCATGGGTTTTTTCTGGTTTGGATCACATACTAATGTGGTACCACTCTGAAACAGTCGATTAAACCTGGTCTTGATAAATATTTTAGACGATAACGCATGTTAGGTCTGGGTTAGGTCTGGGATATGCCATCATCAGTCTCATTCTTTCGTATTCTTCACATAATTCTTGGACAGATCCTGGGTTGTTTCTGGTTTTGATCACACAGTAATGTGGTGCCACAATGAAACAGTCAATTAGACCTGGTCTCGATCAATATTTTAGAGGGTAACGCATGTTAGGTCTGGGTTATGTCTGGGATTTGCCTTCATCAGTCTCATACTTTCGCATTCTTCTCATACTTGCTGACCAGATCCTGGGCTCTTTCTGGTTTGGATCCCATACTAATGTGGTACCACACTGAAACAGTCGATTAAACCTGGTCTTGATCAATATTTTACAGGATAACGCATGTTTGGTCTAGGTCTGTGTTAGGTCTGGGATATGCCCACATCGGTCTCATACTTTCGCATTCTTCACATACTTCCTGAGCAGATCATGGGTTTTTTCTGGTTTGGATCACATAGTAATGTGGTACCACACTGAAACAATCAATAAATCCTGGTCTCGATCCATATTTTAGAAGATAACGCATGTTAGGTCTGGGTTAGGTCTGGGATTAGCCCTCATCAGACTCATACTTTCGCATTCTTCTCATACTTGCTGGCCAGACCCTGGGCTTTTTCTGGTTTGGATCTCGTACTAATGTGGTACCACACTGAACGAGTCGACTAAATATTTTAGAGGATAACGCATGTTAGGTCTAGGTCTGTGTTAGGTCTAGGATATGCCCTCATCAGTCTCATTCTTTTGCATTCTACACATTCTTCTTGAACAGATCCTGGGCTTTTTCTGGTTTGGATCTCGTGCTAATGTGGTACCACACGAAACTGTCGATTAAACCTGGTCTTGATAAATATTTTAGAGGATAACGCATGTTTGTTCTAGGTCTGTGTTAGGTCTAAGATATGCTCACATCAGTCTCATACTTTCGCATTCCTCACATACTTCTTGGACAGATCCTGGGTTTTCTCTGGTTTGGATCACATAGTAATGTGGTACCACACTGAACGAGTCGATTAAACCTGGTTTTGAACAATATTTTAGAGGATAAGGCATGTTTGGTCTAGGTCTGGGTTAGGTCTAGGATATGCCCTCATGAGTCTCATACTTACGCACTCTTCACATACTTCTTGAACAGATGCTGGGTTTTTTCTGGTTTGGATCACATAGTAATGTGGAACCACACTGAAACAGTCAATTAAACCTGGTCTCGATCAATATTTTAGAGGATCACGCATGTTAGGTCTGGGATTAGCCCTCATCAGACTCATACTTTCGCATTCTTCTCATACTTGCTGACCAGATCCTGGGCTTTTTCTGGTTTGGATCTCGTACTAATGTGGTACCACACTGAAACAGTCGATTAAACCTGGTCTTGATAAATATTTTAGACGATAACGCATGTTAGGTCTGGGTTAGGTCTGGGATGTGCCATCATCAGTCTCATTCTTTCGTATTCTTCACATAATTCTTGGACAGATCCTGGGTTGTTTCTGGTTTTGATCACACAGTAATGTGGTGCCACAATGAAACAGTCAATTATACCTGGTCTCGATCAATATTTTAGAGGGTAACGCATGTTAGGTCCGGGTTATGTCTGGGATTTGCCTTCATCAGTCTCATACTTTCGCATTCTACACATTCTTCTTGAACAGAACATGGGTTTTTTCTGGTTTGGATCACATACTAATGTGGTACCACACTGAAACAGTCGATTAAACCTAGTTTTGATCAATATTTTAGAGGATAATGCAAGTTAGGTCTGGGTTAGGTCTGAGATTTGCCCTCATCAGTCTCATTCTTTCGCATTCTACACATACTTCTCGCACAGATCCTGGGTTTTTTCTGGTTTGGATCAAATACTAATGTAGTACCACACTGAAACAGTCGATTAAACCTGGTTTTGATCAATATTTTAGAGGATAACGCATGTTAGGTCTGGGTTATGTCTGGGATTTGCCTTCATCAGTCTCATACTTTCGCATTCTACACATTCTTCTTGAACAGATCATGGGTTTTTTCTGGTTTGGATCACATACTAATGTGGTACCACTCTGAAACAGTCGATTAAACCTGGTCTTGATAAATATTTTAGACGATAACGCATGTTAGGTCTGGGTTAGGTCTGGGATATGCCATCATCAGTCTCATTCTTTCGTATTCTTCACATAATTCTTGGACAGATCCTGGGTTGTTTCTGGTTTTGATCACACAGTAATGTGGTGCCACAATGAAACAGTCAATTAGACCTGGTCTCGATCAATATTTTAGAGGGTAACGCATGTTAGGTCTGGGTTATGTCTGGGATTTGCCTTCATCAGTCTCATACTTTCGCATTCTTCTCATACTTGCTGACCAGATCCTGGGCTCTTTCTGGTTTGGATCCCATACTAATGTGGTACCACACTGAAACAGTCGATTAAACCTGGTCTTGATCAATATTTTACAGGATAACGCATGTTTGGTCTAGGTCTGTGTTAGGTCTGGGATATGCCCACATCGGTCTCATACTTTCGCATTCTTCACATACTTCCTGAGCAGATCATGGGTTTTTTCTGGTTTGGATCACATAGTAATGTGGTACCACACTGAAACAATCAATAAATCCTGGTCTCGATCCATATTTTAGAAGATAACGCATGTTAGGTCTGGGTTAGGTCTGGGATTAGCCCTCATCAGACTCATACTTTCGCACTCTTCTCATACTTCCTGACCAGATCCTGGGCTTTTTCTGGTTTGGATCTCGTACTAATGTGGTACCACACTGAAACAGTCGATTAAACCTGGTCTTGATAAATATTCTAGAGGATAACGCATGTTAGGTCTGGGTTAGGTCTGGGATATGCCATCATCAGTCTCATTCTTTCGCATTCTTCACATAATTCTTGAACAGATCATGGGTTATTTCTGGTTTGGATCACATACTAATGTGGTACCACACTGAAACAGTCGATTAAACCTAGTTTTGATCAATATTTTAGAGGATAATGCAAGTTTGGTCTAGGTCTGTGTTGGGTCTGGGATATGCCCTCATCAGTCTCATACTTTCGCATTCTTCACATACTTCTTGGACAGATCCTGGGCTTTTTCTGGTTTGGATCTCGTACTAATGTGGTACCACGCTGAAACTGTCGATTAAACCTGGTCTTGATAAATATTTCAGATGATAACGCATGTTTGGTCTAGGTCTGTGTTAGGTCTAGGATATGCTCACATCAGTCTCATACTTTCGCATTCCTCACGTACTTCTTGGACAGATCCTGGGTTTTCTCTGGTTTGGATCACATAGTAATGTGGTACCACACTGAACGAGTCGATTAAACCTGGTTTTGATCAATATTTTAGAGGATAACGCATGTTTGGTCTAGGTCTGTGTTAGGTCTGGGATATGCCCTCATGAGTCTCATACTTTCCCATTCTTCTCATACTTGTTGGCCAGATCCTGGGCTTTTTCTGGTTTGGATCTCGCACTAATGTGGTACCACACTGAAACAGTCAATTAAACCTGGTCTCGATCAATATTTTAGAGGATCACGCATGTTAGGTCTGGGTTAGGTCTGGGATTAGCCCTCATAAGTCTCATACTTTCGCACTCTACACATACTTCTCGAACAGATCCTCGGTTTTTTCTAGTTTGGATCACATAGTAATGTGGTACCACACTGAAATAGTCAACTAAACCTGGTCTCGATCAATATTTTAGTGGATAACGCATGTTAGGTCTGGGTTAGGTCTGGGATTTGCCCTCATCAGTCTCATACTTTCGCATTCTTCACATACTTCTTGGACAGATCCTGGGCATTCCTGGTTTGGATCTCGTACTAATGTGGTACCACACTGGAACAGTCAATTTAACCTGGTCTCGATCAATATTTTAGAGGATAACGCATGTTAGGTCTGGGTTAGGTCTGGGATTAGCCCTTATCAGACTCATACTTTCGCATTCTTCTCATACTTGCTGGCCAGATCCTGGGCTTTTTCTGGTTTGGATCTCGTACTAATGTGGTACCACACTGAAACAGTCAATTAAACCTGGTCTTGATAAATATTTTAGAGGATAACGCATGTTAGGTCTGGGTTAGGTCTGGGATATGCCATCATCAGTCTCATTCTATCGCATTCTTCACGTAATTCTTGAACAGATCCTGGGTTGCTTCTGGTTTTGATCACACAGTAATGTGGTGCCACAATGAAACAGTCAATTAGACCTGGTCTCGATCAATATTTTAGAGGGTAACGCATGTTAGCTCTGGGTTAGGTCTGGGATTTGCCCTCATCAGTCTCATACTTTCGCATTCTACATATTCTTCTCGCACAGATTCTGGGTTTTTTCTGGTTTGGATCAAATACTAATGTAGTACCACACTGAAATAGTCGATTAAACCGGGTTTTTAGCAATATTTTAGAGGATAACGCATGTTTGGTCTAGGTCTGTGTTAGGTCTGGGATATGCCCTCATCAGTCTCATACTTTCGCATTCTCCACATACTCCTTGAACAGATCCTGGGTTTTTTCTCGTTTGGATCACATAGTAATGTGGTACCACACTGAAATAGTCAATTAAACCTGGTCTCGATCAATGTTTTAGTGGATAACGCATGTTATGTCTGGGTTAGGTCTGTGATTCGCCCTCATAAGTCTCATACTTTCGCATTCTACACATACTTCTCGAACAGATCCTCGGTTTTTTCTAGTTTGGATCACATAGTAATGTGGTACCACACTGAAATAGTCAATTAAACCTGGTCTCGATCAATATTTTAGAGGATAACGCATGTTAGGTCTGGGATAGGTCTGTGGTTTGCCCTCATAAGTCTCATACTTTCGTATCCTACACATGCTTCTTGAACAGATCCTGGGTTTTTTCTGGTTTGGATCACATTGTAATGTGGTACCACACTGAAATAGTCAATTAAATCAGGTCTCGATCAATATTTTAGTGTGATAACGCATGTGTGGTCTGGGTTGGGTCTGGGATTTGCCCTCATCAGTCTCATACTTTCGCATTCTACACATACTTCTCGCACAGATCCTGGGTTTTTTCTGGTTTGGATCACATAGTAATGTGGTACCACACTGAAACAGTCGATTAAACCGGGTTTTCATCAATATTTTAGAGGATAACGCATGTTAGGTCTAGGTCTGTGTTAGGTTTGGGATTTGCCCTCATCAGTCTTATACTTTCGCATTCTACACATACTTCTCGCACAGATCCTGGGTTTTTTCTGGTTTGGATCACATAGTAATGTGGTACCACACTGAAACAGTCGATTAAACCGTGTTTTCATCAATATTTTAGAGGATAACGCATGTTTGGTCTAGGTACGTGTTAGGTCTGTGATTTGCCCTCATAAGTCTCATACTTTCGTATTCTACACATACTTCTTGAACAGACCCTGGGTTTTTTCTGGTTTGGATCAAATACTAATGTAGTACCACACTGAAACAGTCGATTAAACCGGGTTTTTAGCAATATTTTAGAGGATAACGCATGTTTGGTCTAGGTCTGTGTCAGGTCTGGGATATGCCCTCATCAGTCTCATACTTTCGCATTCTCCACATACTCCTTGAACAGATCCTGGGTTTTTTCTCGTTTGGATCACATAGTAATGTGGTACCACACTGAAATAGTCAATTAAACCTGGTCTCGATCAATGTTTTAGTGGATAACGCATGTTATGTCTGGGTTAGGTCTGTGATTCGCCCTCATAAGTCTCATACTTTCGCATTCTACACATACTTCTCGAACAGATCCTCGGTTTTTTCTAGTTTGGATCACATAGTAATGTGGTACCACACTGAAATAGTCAATTAAACCTGGTCTCGATCAATATTTTAGAGGATAACGCATGTTAGGTCTGGGTTAGGTCTGTGGTTTGCCCCAATAAGTCTCATACTTTCGTATCCTACACATGCTTCTTGAACAGATCCTGGGTTTTTTCTGGTTTGGATCACATTGTAATGTGGTACCACACTGAAATAGTCAATTAAATCTGGTCTCGATCAATATTTTAGTGTGATAACGCGTGTGTGGTCTGGGTTAGGTCTGGGATTTGCCCTCATCAGTCTCATACTTTCGCATTCTACACATACTTCTCGCACAGATCCTGGGTTTTTTCTGGTTTGGATCACATAGTAATGTGGTACCACACTGAAACAGTCGATTAAACCGGGTTTTCATCAATATTTTAGAGGATAACGCATGTTAGGTCTAGGTCTGTGTTAGGTCTGTGATTTGCCCTCATCAGTCTCATACTTTCGCATTCTACACATACTTCTCGCACAGATCCTGGGTTTTTTCTGGTTTGGATCACATAGTAATGTGGTACCACACTGAAACTGTCGATTAAACCGTGTTTTCATCAATATTTTAGAGGATAACGCATGTTTGGTCTAGGTACGTGTTAGGTCTGTGATTTGCCCTCATAAGTCTCATACTTTCGTATTCTACACATACTTCTTGAACAGATCCTGGGTTTTTTCTGGTTTGGATCACATAGTAATGTGGTACCACACTGAAATAGTCAATTAATCCTGGTCTCGATCAATATTTTAGTGGATAACGCATGTTAGGTCTGTGTTAGGTCTGTGATTCGCCCTCATAAGTCTCATATTTTCGCATTCTACACATACTTCTCGAACAGATCCTCGGTTTTTTCTAATTTGAATCACATAGTAATGTGGTACCACACCGAAACCGTCAATTTAACCTGGTCTCGATCAATATTTTAGAGGATAGCGCATGTTAGGTCTGGTTTACGTCTGGGATTAGCCCTCATCAGACTCATACTTTTGCATTCTTCACATACTTGTTGAACAGATACTGGGCTTCTTCTGGTTTGGATCACGTAGTAATGTGGTACTACACGGAATCAGACAATTCAACATGGTCTCGATAAATATTTTAGAGGATAACGCATGTTAGGTCTGGGTGAGGTCTGGGATTTGCCCTCATCAGTCTCATACTTTCGCATTCTACACATACTTCTTGAACAGAACCTGGATTTTTTCTGGTTTGGATCACATAGCAATGTGGTACCACAATGAAACAGTCGATTACGCCTGGTTTTGATCAATATTTAAGACGATAACGCATGTTTCGTCTTGGTCTAGGTTAGGTCTGGGATTTGCTCTCATCAGGCTCATACTTTCGCATATTTCTCATTCTTGTTGGCCAGATCCAGGGCATTCACTGGTTTGGATCACGTACTAATGTGGTACCACACTGAAACAGACAATTCAACCTGGTCTCGATAAATATTTTAGAGCATCACGCACGTTAGGTCTGGGTTAGGTCTGGAATTAGCCCTCATCAGACTCATACTTTCGCATTCTTCTCAAACATCTTGGCCAGATCCTGGGCTTTTTCTGGTATGGATTTCGTACTAATGTGGTACCACACTGAAACAGTCGATTAAACCTGGTTTTGATCAATATTTTAGAGGGTAACGCATGTTTGGTCTAGGTCTGTGTTAGGTCTGGGATATGCCCTCATCAGTCTCATACTTTCGCATTCTTCGCATACTTCCTGAACAGATCCTGGGTTTTTTCTGGTTTGGATCACATAGTAATGTGGTACCACACTGAAACAATCAATAAATCCTGGTCTCGATCCATATTTTAGAAGATAACGCATGTTAGGTCTGGGTTAGGTCTGGGATTAGCCCTCATCAGACTCATACTTTCGCATTCTTCTCATACTTGCTGGCCAGATCCTGGGCTTTTTCTGGTTTGGATCTCGTACTAATGTGGTACCACACTGAAATAGACAATTAAACCTGGTCTCGATCAATATTTTAGTGGATAACGCATGTTAGGTCTGGGTTAGGTCTGGGATTTGCCCTCATCAGTCTCATACTTTCGCATTCTTCTCATACTTGCTGACCAGATCCTGGGCTTTTTCTGGTTTGGATCTCGTACTAATGTGGTACCACACTGAAACAGTCAATTTAACCTGGTCTCGATCAATATTTTAGAGGATAACGCATGTTAGGTCTGGGTTAGGTCTAGGATTAGTCCTCATCAGACTCATACTTTCGCATTCTTCTCATATTTGCTGGCCAGATCCTGGGCTTTTTCTGATTTGGATCTCGTTCTAATGTGGTACCACACTGAAACTGTCGATTAAACCTGGTCTTGATAAATATTTTAGAGGATAACGCATGTTAGGTCTGGGTTAGGTCTGGGATATGCCATCATCAGTCTCATTCTATCGCATTCTTCACATAATTCTTGAACAGATCCTGGGTTGCTTCTGGTTTTGATCACACAGTAATGTGGTGCCACAATGAAACAGTCAATTAGACCTGGTCTCGATCAATATTTTAGAGGGTAACGCATGTTAGCTCTGGGTTAGGTCTGGGATTTGCCCCCATCAGTCTCATACTTTCGCATTCTACACATTCTTCTTGAACAGATCATGGGTTTTTTCTGGTTTGGATCACATACTAGTGTGGTACCACACTGAAACAGTCGATTAAACCTAGTTTTGATCTATATTCTAGACGATAATGCAAGTTTGGTCTAGGTCTGTGTTGGGTTTGGGATATGCCCTCATCAGTGTCATACTTTCGCATTTTTCACATACTTCTTGGACAGATCCTGGGTTTTTTCTGGTTTGGATCACATAGTAATGTGGTACCACAGTGAAAGTGTCGATAAAACCTGGTTTTGATCAATATTTTAGAGGATAACGCATGTTTGGTCTGGGTTAGGTCTGGGATTAGCCCTCATCAGACTCATACTTTCGCATTCTTCTCATACTTGTTGGCCAGATCCTGGACTTTTTCTGGTTTGGATCTCGTACTAATGTGATACCACACTGAAACAGTCAATTTAACCTGTTCTCGATCAATATTTTAGAGGATAACGCATGTTTTGTCTGGGTTAGGTCTGAGATTTGCCCTCATCAGTCTCATTCTTTCGCATTCTACACATACTTCTCGCACAGATCCAGGGTTTTTTCTTGTTTGTATCAAATACTAATGTAGTACCACACTGAAACAGTCGATTAAACCGGGTTTTCAGCAATATTTTAGAGGATAACGCATGTTTGGTCTAGGTCTGTGTTAGGTCTGGGATATGCCCTCATCAGTCTCATACTTTCGCATTCTTCACATACTTCCTGAACAGATCCTGGGTTTTTTCTGGTTTGGATCACATAGTAATGTGGTACCACACTGAAACAATCAATAAATCCTGGTCTCGATCCATATTTTAGAAGATAACGCATGTTAGGTCTGGGTTAGGTCTGGGATTAGCCCTCATCAGACTCATACTTTCGCATTCTTCTCATACTTGCTGGCCAGATCCTGGGCCTTTTCTGGTTTGGATCTCGTACTAATGTGGTACCGCACTGAAACAGTCAATTTAACCTGGTCTCGATCAATATTTTAGAGGATAACGCATGTTAGGTCTGGGTTAGGTCTAGCATTAGTCCTCATCAGACTCATACTTTCGCATTCTTCTCATACTTGCTGGCCAGATCCTGGGCTTTTTCTGGTTTGGATCTCGTACTAATGTGGTACCACACTGAAACTGTCGATTAAACCTGGTCTTGATAAATATTTTAGAGGATAACGCATGTTTGGTCTAGGTCTGTGTTAGGTCTAGGATATGCTCACATCAGTCTCATACTTTCGCATTCCTCACATACTTCTTGGACAGATCCTGGGTTTTCTCTGGTTTGGATCACATAGTAATGTGGTACCACACTGAACGAGTCGATTAAACCTGGTTTTGATCAATATTTTAGAGGATAACGCATGTTTGGTCTAGGTCTGTGTTAGGTCTGGGATATGCCCTCATGAGTCTCATACTTTCGCATTCTTCACATACTTCTTGAACAGATCCTGGGTTTTTTATGGTTTGGATCACATAGTAATGTGGAACCACACTGAAACAGTCAATTAAACCTGGTCTCGATCAATATTTTAGAGGATCACGCATGTTAGGTCTGGGTTAGGTCTGGGATTAGCCCTCATAAGTCTCATACTTTCGCATTCTACACATACTTCTCGAACAGATCCTCCGTTTTTTCTAGTTTGGATCACATAGTAATGTGGTACCATAGTGAAACAGTCAATTAAACCTGGTCTCGATCAATATTTTAGAGGATAACGCATGTTAGGTCTGGGTTAGGTCTGTGGTTTGGCCTCATAAGTCTCATACTTTCGTATTCTACACATACCTCTTGAACAGATCCTGGGTTTTTTCTGGTTTGGATCACATTGTAATGTGGTACCACACTGAAATAGTCAATTAAACCTGGTCTCGATCAATATTTTAGTGGATAACGCATGTTAGGTCTGGGTTAGGTCTGGGATTTGCCCTCATCAGTCTCATACTTTCGCATTCTACACATACTTCTCGCACAGATCCTGGGTTTTTTCTGGTTTGGATCACATAGTAATATGGTACCACACTGAAACAGTCGATTAAATCGGGTTTTCATCAATATTTTAGAGGATAACGCATGTTAGGTCTAGGTCTGTGTTAGGTCTGGGATATGCCCTCATCAGTCTCATACTGTCGCATTCTTCACATACTTCTTGGACAGATCCTGGGCTTTCCTGGTTTGGATCTCGTACTAATGTGGTACCACACTGGAACAGTCAATTTAACCTGGTCTCGATCAATATTTTAGAGGATAACGCATGTTAGGTCTGGGATTAGCCCTTATCAGACTCGTACTTTCGCATTCTTCTCATACTTGCTGGCCAGATCCTGGGCTTTTTCTGGTTTGGATCTCGTACTAATGTGGTACCACACTGAAACAGTCAATTAAACCTGGTCTTGATAAATATTTTAGAGGATAACGCATGTTAGGTCTGGGTTAGGTCTGGGATATGCCATCATCAGTCTCATTCTATCGCATTCTTCACATAATTCTTGAACAGATCCTGGGTTGCTTCTGGTTTTGATCACACAGTAATGTGGTGCCACAATGAAACAGTCAATTAGACCTGGTCTCGATCAATATTTTAGAGGGTAACGCATGTTAGCTCTGGGTTAGGTCTGGGATTTGCCCCCATCAGTCTCGTACTTTCGCATTCTACACACTCTTCTTGAACAGATCATGGGTTTTTTCTGGTTTGGATCACATACTAGTGTGGTACCACACTGAAACAGTCGATTAAACCTAGTTTTGATCTATATTCTAGAGGATAATGCAAGTTTGGTCTAGGTCTGTGTTGGGTTTGGGATATGCCCTCATCAGTGTCATACTTTCGCATTTTTCACATACTTCTTGGACAGATCCTGGGTTTTTTCTGGTTTGGATCACATAGTAATGTGGTACCACAGTGAAAGTGTCGATTAAACCTGGTTTTGATCAATATTTTAGAGGATAACGCATGTTTGGTCTGGGTTAGGTCTGGGATTAGCCCTCATCAGACTCATACTTTCGCATTCTTCTCATACTTGTTGGCCAGATCCTGGACTTTTTCTGGTTTGGATCTCGTACTAATGTGATACCACACTGAAACAGTCAATTTAACCTGTTCTCGATCAATATTTTAGAGGATAACGCATGTTTTGTCTGGGTTAGGTCTGAGATTTGCCCTCATCAGTCTCATTCTTTCGCATTCTACACATACTTCTCGCACAGATCCAGGGTTTTTTCTGGTTTGTATCAAATACTAATGTAGTACCACACTGAAACAGTCGATTAAACCGGGTTTTCAGCAATATTTTAGAGGATAACGCATGTTTGGTCTAGGTCTGTGTTAGGTCTGGGATATGCCCTCATCAGTCTCATACTTTCGCATTCTTCACATACTTCCTGAACAGATCCTGGGTTTTTTCTGGTTTGGATCACATAGTAATGTGGTACCACACTGAAACAATCAATAAATCCTGGTCTCGATCCATATTTTAGAAGATAACGCATGTTAGGTCTGGGTTAGGTCTGGGATTAGCCCTCATCAGACTCATACTTTCGCATTCTTCTCATACTTGCTGGCCAGATCCTGGGCCTTTTCTGGTTTGGATCACATAGTAATGTGGTACCACACTGAACGAGTCGATTAAACCTGGTTTTGATCAATATTTTAGAGGATAACGCATGTTTGGTCTAGGTCTGTGTTAGGTCTGGGATATGCCCTCATGAGTCTCATACTTTCGCATTCTTCACATACTTCTTGAACAGATCCTGGGTTGCTTCTGGTTTTGATCACACAGTAATGTGGTGCCACAATGAAACAGTCAATTAGACCTGGTCTCGATCAATATTTTAGAGGGTAACGCATGTTAGCTCTGGGTTAGGTCTGGGATTTGCCCTCATCAGTCTCATACTTTCGCATTCTACACATTCTTCTTGAACAGATCATGGGTTTTTTCTGGTTTGGATCACATACTAATGTGGTACCACACTGAAACAGTCGATTAAACCTAGTTTTGATCTATATTCTAGAGGATAATGCAAGTTTGGTCTAGGTCTGTGTTGGGTCTGGGATATGCCCTCATCAGTGTCATACTTTCGCATTTTTCACATACTTCTTGGACAGATCCTGGGTTTTTTCTGGTTTGGATCACATAGTAATGTGGTGCCACAGTGAAAGTGTCGATTAAACCTGGTTTTGATCAATATTTTAGAGGATAACGCATGTTTGGTCTGGGTTAGGTCTGGCATTAGCCCTCATCAGACTCATACTTTCGCATTCTTCTCATACTTGTTGGCCAGATCCTGGACTTTTTCTGGTTTGGATCTCGTACTAATGTGATACCACACTGAAACAGTCAATTTAACCTGGTCTCGATCAATATTTTAGAGGATAACGCATGTTATGTCTGGGTTAGGTCTGAGATTTGCCCTCATCAGTCTCATTCTTTCGCATTCTACACATACTTCTCGCACAGATCCTGGGTTTTTTCTGGTTTGGATCAAATACTAATGTAGTACCACACTGAAACAGTCGATTAAACCGGGTTTTCAGCAATATTTTAGAGGATAACGCATGTTTGGTCTAGGTCTGTGTTAGGTCTGGGATATGCCCTCATCAGTCTCATACTTTCGCATTCTACACATACTTCTCGAACAGATCCTCGGTTTTTTCTAGTTTGGATCACATAGTAATGTGGTACCATAGTGAAACAGTCAATTAAACCTGGTCTCGATCAATATTTTAGAGGATAACGCATGTTAGGTCTGGGTTAGGTCTGTGGTTTGCCCTCATAAGTCTCATACTTTCGTATCCTACACATGCTTCTTGAACAGATCCTGGGTTTTTTCTGGTTTGGATCACATTGTAATGTGGTACCACACTGAAATAGTCAATTAAATCAGGTCTCGATCAATATTTTAGTGTGATAACGCATGTGTGGTCTGGGTTAGGTCTGGGATTTGCCCTCATCAGTCTCATACTTTCGCATTCTACACATACTTCTCGAACAGATCCTGGGTTTTTTCTGGTTTGGATCACATAGTAATGTGGTACCACACTGAAACAGTCGATTAAACCGGGTTTTCATCAATATTTTAGAGGATAACGCATGTTAGGTCTAGGTCTGTGTTAGGTCTGGGATTTGCCCTCATCAGTCTCATACTTTCGCATTCTACACATACTTCTCGCACAGATCCTGGGTTTTTTCTGGTTTGGATCACATAGTAATGTGGTACCATACTGAAACAGTCAATTCAACCTGGTCTCGATCAATATTTTAGAGGATCACGCAAGTTAGGTCTGGGTTAGGTCTGAGATTTGCCCTCATCAGTCTCATTCTTTCGCATTCTACACATACTTCTCGCACAGATCCTGGGTTTTTTCTGGTTTGGATCTCGTACTAATGTGGTACCACACTGAAACAGTCAATTAAACCTGGTCTTGATTAATATTTTAAAGGATAACGCATGTTAGGTCTGGGTTAGGTCTGGGATATGCCATCATCAGTCTCATTCTATCGCATTCTTCACATAATTCTTGAACAGATCCTGGGTTGCTTCTGGTTTTGATCACACAGTAATGTGGTGCCACAATGAAACAGTCAATTAGACCTGGTCTCGATCAATATTTTAGAGGGTAACGCATGTTAGCTCTGGGTTAGGTCTGGGATTTGCCCTCATCAGTCTCATACTTTCGCATTCTACACATTCTTCTTGAACAGATCATGGGTTTTTTCTGGTTTGGATCACATACTAATGTGGTACCACACTGAAACAGTCGATTAAACCTAGTTTTGATCTATATTCTAGAGGATAATGCAAGTTTGGTCTAGGTCTGTGTTGGGTCTGGGATATGCCCTCATCAGTGTCATACTTTCGCATTTTTCACATACTTCTTGGACAGATCCTGGGTTTTTTCTGGTTTGGATCACATAGTAATGTGGTGCCACAGTGAAAGTGTCGATTAAACCTGGTTTTGATCAATATTTTAGAGGATAACGCATGTTTGGTCTGGGTTAGGTCTGGCATTAGCCCTCATCAGACTCATACTTTCGCATTCTTCTCATACTTGTTGGCCAGATCCTGGACTTTTTCTGGTTTGGATCTCGTACTAATGTGATACCACACTGAAACAGTCAATTTAACCTGGTCTCGATCAATATTTTAGAGGATAACGCATGTTATGTCTGGGTTAGGTCTGAGATTTGCACTCATCAGTCTCATTCTTTCGCATTCTACACATACTTCTCGCACAGATCCTGGGTTTTTTCTGGTTTGGATCAAATACTAATGTAGTACCACACTGAAACAGTCGATTAAACCGGGTTTTCAGCAATATTTTCGAGGATAACGCATGTTTGGTCTAGGTCTGTGTTAGGTCTGGGATATGCCCTCATCAGTCTCATACTTTCGCATTCTTCACATACTCCTTCAACAGATCCTGGGTTTTTTCTGGTTTGGAGCACATAGTAATGTGGTACCACACTGAAATAGTCAATTAAACCTGGTCTCGATCAATGTTTTAGTGGATAACGCATGTTATGTCTGGGTTAGGTCTGTGATTCGCCCTCATAAGTCTCATACTTTCGCATTCTACACATACTTCTCGAACAGATCCTCGGTTTTTTCTAGTTTGGATCACATAGTAATGTGGTACCACACCGAAACCGTCAATTTAACCTGGTCTCGATCAATATTTTAGAGGATAACGCATGTTAGGTCTGGGTTAGGTCTGTGGTTTGCCCTCATAAGTCTCATACTTTCGTATCCTACACATGCTTCTTGAACAGATCCTGGGTTTTTTCTGGTTTGGATCACATAGTAATGTGGTACCACACTGAAACAGTCGATTAAACCGGGTTTTCATCAATATTTTAGAGGATAACGCATGTTAGGTCTAGGTCTGTGTTAGGTCTGGGATTTGCCCTCATCAGTCTCATACTTTCGCATTCTACACATACTTCTCGAACAGATCCTGGGTTTTTTCTGGTTTGGATCACATAGTGATGTGGTACCATACTGAAACAGTCAATTCAACCTGGTCTCGATCAATATTTTAGAGGATCACGCAAGTTAGGTCTGGGTTAGGTCTGAGATTTGCCCTCATCAGTCTCATTCTTTCGCATTCTACACATACTTCTCGCACAGATCCTGGGTTTTTTCTGGTTTGGATCAAATACTAATGTAGTACCACACTGAAACAGTCGATTAAACCGGGTTTTCAGCAATATTTTAGAGGATAACGCATGTTTGGTCTAGGTCTAGGTTAGGTCTGGGATTTGCTCTCATCAGGCTCATACTTTCGCATATTTCTCATTCTTGTTGGCCAGATCCAGGGCTTTCACTGGTTTGGATCACGTACTAATGTGGTACCACACTGAAACAGTCAATTCAACCTGGTCTCGATAAATATTTTAGAGGATCACGCATGTTAGGTCTGGGTTAGGTCTGGGATTAGCCCTCATCAGACTCATACTTTCGCATTCTTCTCATACTTGTTGGTCAGATCCTGGGCGTTTTCTGGTTTGGATCTCGTACTAATGTGGTACCACACTGAAACTGTCGATTAAACCTGGTCTTGATAAATATTTTAGAGGATAACGCATGTTTGGTCTAGGTCTGTGTTAGGTCTAGGATATGCTCACATCAGTCTCATACTTTCGCATTCCTCACATACTTCTTGGACAGATCCTGGGTTTTTTCTGGTTTGGATCACATAGTAATGTGGTACCACACTGAAACAATCAATAAATCCTGGTCTCGATCCATATTTTAGAAGATAACGCATGTTAGGTCTGGGTTAGGTCTGGGATTAGCCCTCATCAGACTCATACTTTCGCATTCTTCTCATACTTGCTGGCCAGATCCTGGGCCTTTTCTGGTTTGGATCTCGTACTAATGTGGTACCGCACTGAAACAGTCAATTTAACCTGGTCTCGATCAATATTTTAGAGGATAACGCATGTTAGGTCTGGGTTAGGTCTGGGATTAGTCCTCATCAGACTCATACTTTCGCATTCTTCTGATACTTGCTGGCCAGATCCTGGGCTTTTTCTGGTTTGGATCTCGTACTAATGTGGTACCACACTGAAACTGTCGATTAAACCTGGTCTTGATAAATATTTTAGAGGATAACGCATGTTTGGTCTAGGTCTGTGTTAGGTCTAGGATATGCTCACATCAGTCTCATACTTTCGCATTCCTCACATACTTCTTGGACAGATCCTGGGTTTTCTATGGTTTGGATCACATAGTAAAGTGGTACCGCACTGAACGATTCGATTAAACCTGGTTTTGATCAATATTTTAGAGGATAACGCATGTTTGGTCTAGGTCTGTGTTAGGTCTGGGATATGCCCTCATGAGTCTCATACTTTCGCATTCTTCACATACTTCTTGAACAGATCCTGGGTTTTCTCTGGTTTGGATCACATAGTAATGTGGAACCACACTGAAACAATCAATAAATCCTGGTCTCGATCCATATTTTAGAAGATAACGCATGTTAGGTCTGGGTTATGTCTGGGATTAGCCCTCATCAGACTCATACTTTCGCATTCTTCTCATACTTGCTGGCCAGATCCTGGGCCTTTTCTGGTTTGGATCTCGTACTAATGTGGTACCGCACTGAAACAGACAATTTAACCTGGTCTCGATCAATATTTTAGAGGATAACGCATGTTAGGTCTGAGTTAGGTCTGGGATTAGTCCTCATCAGACTCATACTTTCGCATTCTTCTCATACTTGCTGGCCAGATCCTGGGCTTTTTCTGGTTTGGATCTCGTACTAATGTGGTACCACACTGAAACTGTCGATTAAACCTGGTCTTGATAAATATTTTAGAGGATAACGCATGTTTGGTCTAGGTCTGTGTTAGGTCTAGGATATGCTCACATCAGTCTCATACTTTCGCATTCCTCACATACTTCTTGGACAGATCCTGGGTTTTCTCTGGTTTGGATCACATAGTAAAGTGGTACCACACTGAACGATTCGATTAAACCTGGTTTTGATCAATATTTTAGAGGATAACGCATGTTTGGTCTAGGTCTGTGTTAGGTCTGGGATATGCCCTCATGAGTCTCATACTTTCGCATTCTTCACATACTTCTTGAACAGATCCTGTGTTTTCTCTGGTTTGGATCACATAGTAATGTGGAACCACACTGAAACAGTCAATTAAACCTGGTCTCGATCAATATTTTAGAGGATCACGCATGTTAGGTCTGGGTTAGGTCTGGGATTAGCCCTCATCAGACTCATACTTTCGCATTCTTCTCATACTTGCTGACCAGATCCTGGGCTTTTTCTGGTTTGGATCTCGTACTAATGTGGTACCACACTGAAACTGTCGATTAAACCTGGTCTTGATAAATATTTTAGAGGATAGCGCATGTTAGGTCTGGGTCTGTGTTAGGTCTGGGATATGCCATCATCAGTCTCATTCTTTCGCATTCTTCACATAATTCTTGAACAGATCATGGGTTTTTTCTGGTTTGGATCACATGCTAATGTGGTACCACACTGAAATAGTCAATTAAACCAGGTCTCGATCAATGTTTTAGTGGATAACGCATGACTGGTCTAGGTCTGGGTTGGGTCTGTGATTTGCCCTCATAAGTCTCATACTTTCGTATTCTACACATACTTCTCGAACAGATCCTCGGTTTTTTCTAGTTTGGATCACATAGTAATGTGGTACCACACCGAAACCGTCAATTTAACCTGGTCCCGATCAATATCTTAGAGGATAGCGCATGTTAGGTCTGGTTTACGTCTGGGATTAGCCCTCATCAGACTCATACTTTTGCATTCTTCACATACTTGTTGAACAGATCCTGGGCTTCTTCTGGTTTGGATCACGTAGTAATGTGGTACTACACTGAAACAGTCGATTAAGCCTGGTTTTGATCAATATTTTAGAGGGTAACGCATGTTTGGTCTAGGTCTGTGTTAGGTCTGGTATATGCCCTCATCAGTCTTATACTTTCGCATTCTTCACATACTTCTTGGACAGATCCTGGGCTCTTTCTGGTTTGGATCCCATACTAATGTGCTACCACACTGAAACAGTCGATTAAACCTGGTTTTGATCAATATTTTAGAGGGTAACGCATGTTTGGTCTAGGACTGTGTTAGGTCTGGTATATGCCCTCATCAGACTCATACTTTCGCATTCTTCTCATACTTGCTGGCCAGATCCTGGGCCTTTTCTGGTTTGGATCTCGTACTAATGTGGTACCACACTGAAACAGTCAATTTAACCTGGTCTCGATCAATATTTTAGAGCATAACGCATGTTAGGTCTGGGTTAGGTCTGGGATTAGTCCTCATAAGTCTCATACTTTCGTATTCTACACATACTTCGTGAACAGATCCTGGGTTTTCTCTGGTTTGGATCACATAGTAATGTGGTACCACACTGAAATAGTGAATTAAACCTGGTCTCGGTCAATATTTTAGTGGATAACGCATGTTAGGTCTGTGTTAGGTCTGTGATTCGCCCTCATAAGTCTCATATTTTCGCATTCTACACATACTTCTCGAACAGATCCTCGGTTTTTTCTAGTTTGGATCACATAGTAATGTGGTACCACACCGAAACCGTCAATTTAACCTGGTCTCGATCAATATTTTAGAGGATAGCGCATGTTAGGTCTGGTTTACGTCTGGGATTAGCCCTCATAAGACTCATACTTTTGCATTCTTCACATACTTGTTGAACAGATCCTGGGCTTCTTCTGGTTTGGATCACGTAGTAATGTGGTACTACACGGAAACGGACAATTCAACCTAGTCTCGATAAATATTTTAGAGGATAACGCATGTTAGGTCTGGGTGAGGTCTGGGATTTGCCCTCATCAGTCTCATACTTTCGCATTCTACACATACTTCTTGAACAGATCCTGGGCTTTTTCTGGTTTGGATCTCGTACTAATGTGGTACCACACTGAAACAGTCGATTAAACCTGGTTTTGATCAATGTTTTAGAGGGTAACGCATGTTTGGTCTAGGTCTGTGTTAGGTCTAGGATATGCTCACATCAGTCTCATACTTTCGCATTCCTCACATACTTCTTGGACAGATCCTGGGTTTTCTCTGGTTTGGATCACATAGTAATGTGGTACCACACTGAACGAGTCGATTGAACCTGGTTTTGATCAATATTTTAGAGGATAACGCATGTTTGGTCTAGGTCTGGGTTAGGTCTAGGATATGCCCTCATGAGTCTCATACTTTCGCATTCTTCACATACTTCTTGGACAGATCCTGGGCTTTTTCTGGTTTGGATCTCGTACTAATGTGGTACCACACTGAAACAGTCGATTAAACCTGGTTTTGATCAATATTTTAGAGGGTAACGCATGTTTGGTCTAGGTCTGTGTTAGGTCTGGGATATGCCCTCGTCAGTCTCATACTTTCGCATTCTTCACATACTTCTTGGACAGATCCTGGGCTCTTTCTGGTTTGGATCTCGTACTAATGTGGTACCGCACTGAAACAATCAATAAATCCTGGTCTCGATCCATATTTTAGAAGATAACGCATGTTAGGTCTGGGTTAGGTCTGGGATTAGCCCTCATCAGACTCATACTTTCGCATTCTTCTCATACTTGCTGGCCAGATCCTGGGCCTTTTCTGGTTTGGATCTCGTACTAATGTGGTACCACACTGAAACAGTCAATTTAACCTAGTCTCGATCAATATTTTAGAGGATAACGCATGTTAGGTCTGGGTTAGGTCTGGGATTAGACCTCATCAGACTCATACTTTCGCATTCTTCTCATACTTGCTGGCCAGATCCTGGGCTTTTTCTGGTTTGGATCTCGTACTAATGTGGTACCACACTGAAACTGTCGATTAAACCTGGTCTTGATAAATATTTTAGAGGATAACGCATGTTTGGTCTAGGTCTGTGTTAGGTCTAGGATATGCTCACATCAGTCTCATACTTTCGCATTCCTCACATACTTCTTGGACAGATCCTGGGTTTTCTCTGGTTTGGATCACATAGTAATGTGGTACCACACTGAACGAGTCGATTGAACCTGGTTTTGATCAATATTTTAGAGGATAACGCATGTTTGGTCTAGGTCTGGGTTAGGTCTAGGATATGCCCTCATGAGTCTCATACTTTCGCATTCTTCACATACTTCTTGAACAGATCCTGGGTTTTTTCTGGTTTGGATCACATAGTAATGTGGAACCACACTGAAACAGTCAATTAAACCTGGTCTCGATCAATATTTTAGAGGGTAACGCATGTTAGGTCTGGGTTAGGTCTGGGATTAGCCCTCATCAGACTCATACTTTCGCATTCTTCTCATACTTGCTGACCAGATCCTGGGCTTTTTCTGGTTTGGATCTCGTACTAATGTGGTACCACACTGAAACAGTCAATTTAACCTGGTCTCGATCAATATTTTAGAGGATAACGCATGTTAGGTCTGGGTTAGGTCTGGGATTAGACCTCATCAGACTCATACTTTCGCATTCTTCTCATACTTGCTGGCCAGATCCTGGGCTTTTTCTGGTTTGGATCTCGTACTAATGTGGTACCACACTGAAACTGTCGATTAAACCTGGTCTTGATAAATATTTTAGAGGATAACGCATGTTTGGTCTAGGTCTGTGTTAGGTCTAGGATATGCTCACATCAGTCTCATACTTTCGCATTCCTCACATACTTCTTGGACAGATCCCGGGTTTTCTCTGGTTTGGATCACATAGTAATGTGGTACCACACTGAACGAGTCGATTGAACCTGGTTTTGATCAATATTTTAGAGGATAACGCATGTTTGGTCTAGGTCTGGGTTAGGTCTAGGATATGCCCTCATGAGTCTCATACTTTCGCATTCTTCACATACTTCTTGAACAGATCCTGGGTTTTTTCTAGTTTGGATCACATAGTAATGTGGTACCATAGTGAAACAGTCAATTAAACCTGGTCTCGATCAATATTTTAGAGGATAACGCATGTTAGGCCTGGGATAGGTCTGGGATTTGCCCTCATCAGTCTCATACTTTCGCATTCTACACATTCTTCTTGAACAGATCATGGGTTTTTTCTGGCTTGGATCACATACTAATGTGGTACCACACTGAAACAGTCGATTAAACCTAGTTTTGAACAGTATTTTAGAGGATAATGCAAGTTTGGTCTAGGTCTGTGTTAGGTCTGGGATATGCCATCATCAGTCTCATTCTTTCGCATTCTTCACATAATTCTTGAACAGATCATGGGTTTTTTCTGGTTTGGATCACATGCTAATGTGGTACCACACTGAAATAGTCAATTAAACCAGGTCTCGATCAATGTTTTAGTGGATAACGCATGACTGGTCTAGGTCTGGGTTAGGTCTGTGATTTGCCCTCATAAGTCTCATACTTTCGTATTCTACACATACTTCTCGAACAGATCCTCGGTTTTTTCTAGTTTGGATCACATAGTAATGTGGTACCACACCGAAACCGTCAATTTAACCTGGTCCCGATCAATATCTTAGAGGATAGCGCATGTTAGGTCTGGTTTACGTCTGGGATTAGCCCTCATCAGACTCATACTTTTGCATTCTTCACATACTTGTTGAACAGATCCTGGGCTTCTTCTGGTTTGGATCACGTAGTAATGTGGTACTACACTGAAACAGTCGATTAAGCCTGGTTTTGATCAATATTTTAGAGGGTAACGCATGTTTGGTCTAGGTCTGTGTTAGGTCTGGTATATGCCCTCATCAGTCTCATACTTTCGCATTCTTCACATACTTCTTGGACAGATCCTGGGCTCTTTCTGGTTTGGATCCCATACTAATGTGGTACCACACTGAAACAGTCGATTAAACCTGGTTTTGATCAATATTTTAGAGGGTAACGCATGTTTGGTCTAGGACTGTGTTAGGTCTGGTATATGCCCTCATCAGACTCATACTTTCGCATTCTTCTCATACTTGCTGGCCAGATCCTGGGCCTTTTCTGGTTTGGATCTCGTACTAATGTGGTACCACACTGAAACAGTCAATTTAACCTGGTCTCGATCAATATTTTAGAGCATAACGCATGTTAGGTCTGGGTTAGGTCTGGGATTAGTCCTCATAAGTCTCATTCCTGCGCATACTACACATACTTCTCGCACAGATCCTGGGTTTTTTCTGGTTTGGATCACATACTAATGTGGTACCACACTGAAACAGTCGATTAAACCTGGTCTCGATCAATATTTTAGAGGATAACGCATGTTAGGTCTGGGTTAGGTCTGGGATTTGCCGTCATCAGTCTCATATTTTCGCATTCTACACATACTTCTCGAACAGATCCTCGGTTTTTTCTAGTTTGGATCACATAGTAATGTGGTACCACACCGAAACCGTCAATTTAACCTGGTCTCGATCAATATTTTAGAGGATAGCGCATGTTAGGTCTGGTTTACGTCTGGGATTAGCCCTCATAAGACTCATACTTTTGCATTCTTCACATACTTGTTGAACAGATCCTGGGCTTCTTCTGGTTTGGATCACGTAGTAATGTGGTACTACACGGAAACGGACAATTCAACCTAGTCTCGATAAATATTTTAGAGGATAACGCATGTTAGGTCTGGGTGAGGTCTGGGATTTGCCCTCATCAGTCTCATACTTTCGCATTCTACACATTCTTCTTGAACAGATCCTGGGCTTTTTCTGGTTTGGATCTCGTACTAATGTGGTACCACACTGAAACAGTCGATTAAACCTAGTTTTGATCAATGTTTTAGAGGGTAACGCATGTTTGGTCTAGGTCTGTGTTAGGTCTAGGATATGCTCACATCAGTCGCATACTTTCGCATTCCTCACATACTTCTTGGACAGATCCTGGGTTTTCTCTGGTTTGGATCACATAGTAATGTGGTACCACACTGAACGAGTCGATTGAACCTGGTTTTGATCAATATTTTAGAGGATAACGCATGTTTGGTCTAGGTCTGGGTTAGGTCTAGGATATGCCCTCATGAGTCTCATACTTTCGCATTCTTCACATACTTCTTGGACAGATCCTGGGCTTTTTCTGGTTTGGATCTCGTACTAATGTGGTACCACACTGAAACAGTCGATTAAACCTGGTTTTGATCAATAATTTAGAGGGTAACGCATGTTTGGTCTAGGTCTGTGTTAGGTCTGGGATATGCCCTCATCAGTCTCATACTTTCGCATTCTTCACATACTTCTTGGACAGATCCTGGGCTCTTTCTGGTTTGGATCCCATACTAATGTGGTACCGCACTGAAACTATCAATAAATCCTGGTCTCGATCCATATTTTAGAAGATAACGCATGTTAGGTCTGGCTTAGGTCTGGGATTAGCCCTCATCAGACTCATACTTTCGCATTCTTCTCATACTTGCTGGCCAGATCCTGGGCCTTTTCTGGTTTGGATCTCGTACTAATGTGGTACCACACTGAAACAGTCAATTTAACCTAGTCTCGATCAATATTTTAGAGGATAACGCATGTTAGGTCTGGGTTAGGTCTGGGATTAGACCTCATCAGACTCATACTTTCGCATTCTTCTCATACTTGCTGGCCAGATCCTGGGCTTTTTCTGGTTTGGATCTCGTACTAATGTGGTACCACACTGAAACTGTCGATTAAACCTGGTCTTGATAAATATTTTAGAGGATAACGCATGTTTGGTCTAGGTCTGTGTTAGGTCTAGGATATGCTCACATCAGTCTCATACTTTCGCATTCCTCACATACTTCTTGGACAGATCCTGGGTTTTCTCTGGTTTGGATCACATAGTAATGTGGTACCACACTGAACGAGTCGATTGAACCTGGTTTTGATCAATATTTTAGAGGATAACGCATGTTTGGTCTAGGTCTGGGTTAGGTCTAGGATATGCCCTCATGAGTCTCATACTTTCGCATTCTTCACATACTTCTTGAACAGATCCTGGGTTTTTTCTGGTTTGGATCACATAGTAATGTGGAACCACACTGAAACAGTCAATTAAACCTGGTCTCGATCAATATTTTAGAGGGTAACGCATGTTAGGTCTGGGATTAGCCCTCATCAGACTCATACTTTCGCATTCTTCTCATACTTGCTGACCAGATCCTGGGCTTTTTCTGGTTTGGATCTCGTACTAATGTGGTACCACACTGAAACAGTCAATTTAACCTGGTCTCGATCAATATTTTAGAGGATAACGCATGTTAGGTCTGGTTTAGGTCTGGGATTAGACCTCATCAGACTCATACTTTCGCATTCTTCTCATACTTGCTGGCCAGATCCTGGGCTTTTTCTGGTTTGGATCTCGTACTAGTGTGGTACCACACTGAAACTGTCGATTAAACCTGGTCTTGATAAATATTTTAGAGGATAACGCATGTTTGGTCTAGGTCTGTGTTAGGTCTAGGATATGCTCACATCAGTCTCATACTTTCGCATTCCTCACATACTTCTTGGACAGATCCTGGGTTTTCTCTGGTTTGGATCACATAGTAATGTGGTACCACACTGAACGAGTCGATTGAACCTGGTTTTGATCAATATTTTAGAGGATAACGCATGTTTGGTCTAGGTCTGGGTTAGGTCTAGGATATGCCCTCATGAGTCTCATACTTTCGCATTCTTCACATACTTCTTGAACAGATCCTGGGTTTTTTCTGGTTTGGATCACATAGTAATGTGGAACCACACTGAAACAGTCAATTAAACCTGGTCTCGATCAATATTTTAGAGGGTAACGCATGTTAGGTCTGGGTTAGGTCTGGGATTAGCCCTCATCAGACTCATACTTTCGCATTCTTCTCATACTTGCTGACCAGATCCTGGGCTTTTTCTGGTTTGGATCTCGTACTAATGTGGTACCACACTGAAACTGTCGATTAAACCTGGTCTTGATAAATATTTTAGAGGATAACGCATGTTTGGTCTAGGTCTGTGTTAGGTCTAGGATATGCTCACATCAGTCTCATTCTTTCGCATTCTTCACATACTTCTCGAACAGATCCTCGGTTTTTTCTAGTTTGGATCACATAGTAATGTGGTACCATAGTGAAACAGTCAATTAAACCTGGTCTCGATCAATATTATAGAGGATAACGCATGTTAGGCCTGGGATAGGTCTGGGATTTGCCCTCATCAGTCTCATACTTTCGCATTCTACACATTCTTCTTGAACAGATCATGGGTTTTTTCTGGTTTGGATCACATACTAATGTGGTACCACACTGAAACAGTCGATTAAACCTAGTTTTGAACAGTATTTTAGAGGATAACGCAAGTTTGGTCTAGGTCTGTGTTGGGTCTGGGATATGCCCTCATGAGTCTCATACTTTCGCATTCTTCACATACTTCTTGGACAGATCCTGGGTTTTTTCTGGTTTCGATCACATAGTAATGTGGTACCACAGTGAAAGTGTCGATTAAACCTGGTTTTGATCAATACTTTAGAGGATAACGCATGTTTGGTCTGGGTTAGGTCTGGGATTAGCCCTCATCAGACTCATACTTTCGCATTCTTCTCATACTTGTTGGCCAGATCCTGGGCTTTTTCTGGTTTGGATCTCGTACTAATGTGGTACCACACTGAAACAGTCGATTAAACCTGGTTTTGATCAATGTTTTAGAGGGTAACGCATGTTTGGTCTAGGTCTGTGTTAGGTCTAGGATATGCTCACATCAGTCTCATACTTTCGCATTCCTCACATACTTCTTGGACAGATCCTGGGTTTTCTCTGGTTTGGATCACATAGTAATGTGGTACCACACTGAACGAGTCGATTGAACCTGGTTTTGATCAATATTTTAGAGGATAACGCATGTTTGGTCTAGGTCTGGGTTAGGTCTAGGATATGCCCTCATGAGTCTCATACTTTCGCATTCTTCACATACTTCTTGGACAGATCCTGGGCTTTTTCTGGTTTGGATCTCGTACTAATGTGGTACCACACTGAAACAGTCGATTAAACCTGGTTTTGATCAATATTTTAGAGGGTAACGCATGTTTGGTCTAGGTCTGTGTTAGGTCTGGGATATGCCCTCATCAGTCTCATACTTTCGCATTCTTCACATACTTCTTGGACAGATCCTGGGCTCTTTCTGGTTTGGATCCCATACTAATGTGGTACCGCACTCAAACAATCAATAAATCCTGGTCTCGATCCATATTTTAGAAGATAACGCATGTTAGGTCTGGGTAAGGTCTGGGATTAGCCCTCATCAGACTCATACTTTCGCATTCTTCTCATACTTGCTGGCCAGATCCTGGGCCTTTTCTGGTTTGGATCTCGTACTAATGTGGTACCACACTGAAACAGTCAATTTAACCTGGTCTCGATCAATATTTTAGAGGATAACGCATGTTAGGTCTGGGTTAGGTCTGGGATTAGACCTCATCAGACTCATACTTTCGCATTCTTCTCATACTTGCTGGCCAGATCCTGGGCTTTTTCTGGTTTGGATCTCGTACTAATGTGGTACCACACTGAAACTGTCGATTAAACCTGGTCTTGATAAATATTTTAGAGGATAACGCATGTTTGGTCTAGGTCTGTGTTAGGTCTAGGATATGCTCACATCAGTCTCATACTTTCGCATTCCTCACATACTTCTTGGACAGATCCTGGGTTTTCTCTGGTTTGGATCACATAGTAATGTGGTACCACACAGAACGAGTCGATTGAACCTGGCTTTGGTCAATATTTTAGAGGATAACGCATGTTTGGTCTAGGTCTGGGTTAGGTCTAGGATATGCCCTCATGAGTCTCATACTTTCGCATTCTTCACATACTTCTTGAACAGATCCTGGGTTTTTTCTGGTTTGGATCACATAGTAATGTGGAACCACACTGAAACAGTCAATTAAACCTGGTCTCGATCAATATTTTAGAGGGTAACGCATGTTAGGTCTGGGATAGGTCTGGGATTAGCCCTCATCAGACTCATACTTTCGCATTCTTCACATACTTCTTGAACAGATCCTGGGTTTTTTCTGGTTTGGATCACATAGTAATGTGGAACCACACTGAAACAGTCAATTAAACCTGGTCTCGATCAATATTTTAGAGGGTAACGCATGTTAGGTCTGGGTTAGGTCTGGGATTAGCCCTCATCAGACTCATACTTTCGCATTCTTCTCATACTTGCTGACCAGATCCTGGGCTTTTTCTGGTTTGGATCTCGTACTATTGTGGTACCACACTGAAACTGTCGGTTAAACCTGGTCTTGATAAATATTTTAGAGGATAACGCATGTTTGGTCTAGGTCTGTGTTAGGTCTAGGATGTGCTCACATCAGTCTCATTCTTTCGCATTCTTCACATACTTCTCGAACAGATCCTCGGTTTTTTCTAGTTTGGATCACATAGTAATGTGGTACCATAGTGAAACAGTCAATTAAACCTGGTCTCGATCAATATTTTAGAGGATAACGCATGTTAGGCCTGGGTTAGGTCTGGGATTTGCCCTCATCAGTCTCATACTTTCGCATTCCTCACATTCTTCTTGAACAGATCATGGGTTTTTTCTGGTTTGGATCACATACTAATGTGGTACCACACTGAAACAGTCGATTAAACCTAGTTTTGAACAGTGTTATAGAGGATAATGCAAGTTTGGTCTAGGTCTGTGTTGGGTCTGGGATATGCCCTCATCAGTCTCATACTTTCGCATTCTTCACATACTTCTTGGACAGATCCTGGGTTTTTTCTGGTTTGGATCACATAGTAATGTGGTACCACAGTGAAAGTGTCGATTAAACCTGGTTTTGATCAATATTTTAGAGGATAACGCATGTTTGGTCTGGGTTAGGTCTGGGATTAGCCCTCATCAGACTCATACTTTCGTATTCTTCTCATACTTGCTGGCCAGATCCTGGGTTTTTTCTGGTTTGGATCACATAGTAATGTGGTACCACACTGAAACAATCAATAAATCCTGGTCTCGATCCATATCTTAGGAGATAACGCATGTTAGGTCTGGGTTAGGTCTGGGATTAGCCCTCATCAGACTCATACTTTCGCATTCTTCTCATACTTGCTGACCAGATCCTGGGCTTTTTCTGGTTTGGATCTCGTACTAATGTGGTACCACACTGAAACAGTCGATTAAACCTGGTCTTGATAAATATTTTAAAGGATAACGCATGTTAGGTCTGGGTTAGGTCTGGGATATGCCATCATCAGTCTCATTCTTTCGCATTCTTCACATAATTCTTGAACAGATCCTGGGTTGTTTCTGGTTTTGATCACACAGTAATGTGGTGCCACAATGAAACAGTCAATTAGACCTGGTCTCGATCAATATTTTAGAGGGTAACGCATGTTAGGTCTGGGTTAGGTCTGGGATTTGCCGTCATCAGTCTCATACTTTCGCATTCTACACATTCTTCTTGAACACATCATGGGTTTTTTCTGGTTTGGATCACATACTAATGTGGTACCACACTGAAAGAGTCGATTAAACCTACTTTTGATCAATATTTTAGAGGATAACGCATGTTAGGTCTGGGTTAGGTCTGAGATTTGCCCCCATCAGTCTCATTCTTTCGCATTCTACACATACTTCTGGCACATATCCTGGGTTTTTTCTGGTTAGGATCAAATACTAATGTAGTACCACACTGAAACAGTCGATTAAAGCGGGTTTTCAGCAATATTTTAGAGGATAACGCATGTTTGGTCTAGGTCTGTGTTAGGTCTGGGATATGCCCTCATCAGTCTCATACTTTCGCATTCTTCACATACTCCTTGAACAGATCCTGGGTTTTTTCTGGTTTGGATCACATAGTAATGTGGTACCACACTGAAATAGTCAATTAAACCTGGTCTCGATGAATGTTTTAGTGGATAACGCATGTTAGGTCTGGGTTAGGTCTGTGATTCGCCCTCATAAGTCTCATACTTTCGCTTTCAGCACATACTTCTCGAACAGATCCTCGGTTTTTTCTAGTTTGGATCACATAGTAATGTGGTACCATAGTGAAACAGTCAATTAAACCTGGTCTCGGTCAATATTTTAGAGGATAACGCATGTTTGGTCTGGGTTAGGTCTGGGATTAGCCCTCATCAGACTCATACTTTCGCATTCTTCACATACTTCATGGACAGATCCTGGCTCTTTCTGGTTTGGATCCCATACTAATGTGGTACCACACTGAAACAGTCGATTAAACCTGGTCTTGATCAATATTTTAGAGGATAACGCATGTTTGGTCTAGGTCTGTGTTAGGTCTAGGATGTGCTCACATCAGTCTCATTCTTTCGCATTCTTCACATACTTCTCGAACAGATCCTCGGTTTTTTCTAGTTTGGATCACATAGTAATGTGGTACCATAGTGAAACAGTCAATTAAACCTGGTCTCGATCAATATTTTAGAGGATAACGCATGTTAGGCCTGGGTTAGGTCTGGGATTTGCCCTCATCAGACTCATACTTTCGCATTCTTCTCATACTTGCTGGCCAGATCCTGGGCTTTTTCTGGTTTGGATCTCGTACTAATGTGGTACCACACTGAAGCTGTCGATTAAACCTGGTCTTGATAAATATTTTAGAGGATAACGCATGTTTGGTCTAGGTCTGTGTTAGGTCTAGGATGTGCTCACATCAGTCTCATTCTTTCGCATTCTTCACATACTTCTCGAACAGATCCTCGGTTTTTTCTAGTTTGGATCACATAGTAATGTGGTACCACACTGAAACAGTCAATTTAACCTAGTCTCGATCAATATTTTAGAGGATAACGCATGTTAGGTCTGGGTTAGGTCTGGGATTAGACCTCATCAGACTCATACTTTCGCATTCTTCTCATACTTGCTGGCCAGATCCTGGGCTTTTTCTGGTTTGGATCTCGTACTAATGTGGTACCACACTGAAACTGTCGATTAAACCTGGTCTTGATAAATATTTTAGAGGATAACGCATGTTTGGTCTAGGTCTGTGTTAGGTCTAGGATATGCTCACATCAGTCTCATACTTTCGCATTCCTCACATACTTCTTGGACAGATCCTGGGTTTTCTCTGGTTTGGATCACATAGTAATGTGGTACCACACTGAACGAGTCGATTGAACCTGGTTTTGATCTATATTTTAGAGGATAACGCATGTTTGGTCTAGGTCTGGGTTAGGTCTAGGATATGCCCTCATGAGTCTCATACTTTCGCATTCTTCACATACTTCTTGAACAGATCCTGGGTTTTTTCTGGTTTGGATCACATAGTAATGTGGAACCACACTGAAACAGTCAATTAAACCTGGTCTCGATCAATATTTTAGAGGGTAACGCATGTTAGGTCTGGGTTAGGTCTGGGATTAGCCCTCATCAGACTCATACTTTCGCATTCTTCTCATACTTGCTGACCAGATCCTGGGCTTTTTCTGGTTTGGATCTCGTACTAATGTGGTACCACACTGAAACAGTCAATTTAACCTGGTCTCGATCAATATTTTAGAGGATAACGCATGTTAGGTCTGGGTTAGGTCTGGGATTAGACCTCATCAGACTCATACTTTCGCATTCTTCTCATACTTGCTGGGCAGATCCTGGGCTTTTTCTGGTTTGGATCTCGTACTAATGTGGTACCACACTGAAACTGTCGATTAAACCTGGTCTTGATAAATATTTTAGAGGATAACGCATGTTTGGTCTAGGTCTGTGTTAGGTCTAGGATATGCTCACATCAGTCTCATACTTTCGCATTCCTCACATACTTCTTGGACAGATCCTGGGTTTTCTCTGGTTTGGATCACATAGTAATGTGGTACCACACTGAACGAGTCGATTGAACCTGGTTTTGATCAATATTTTAGAGGATAACGCATGTTTGGTCTAGGTCTGTGTTAGGTCTAGGATATGCTCACATCAGTCTCATTCTTTCGCATTCTTCACATACTTCTCGAACAGATCCTCGGTTTTTTCTAGTTTGGATCACATAGTAATGTGGTACCATAGTGAAACAGTCAATTAAACCTGGTCTCGATCAATATTTTAGAGGATAACGCATGTTAGGCCTGGGTTAGGTCTGGGATTTGCCCTCATCAGTCTCATACTTTCGCATTCTACACACACTTCTTGAACAGATCCTGGGCTTTTTCTGGTTTGGATCTCGTACTAATGTGGTACCACACTGAAACAGTCGATTAAACCTGGTTTTGATCAATGTTTTAGAGGGTAACGCATGTTTGGTCTAGGTCTGTGTTAGGTCTAGGATATGCTCACATCAGTCTCATACTTTCGCATTCCTCACATACTTCTTGGACAGATCCTGGGCTTTTTCTGGTTTGGATCTCGTACTAATGTGGTACCACACTGAAACAGTCGATCAAACCTGGTTTTGATCAATATTTTAGAGGATAACGCATGTTTGGTCTAGGTCTGTGTTAGGTCTGGGATATGCCCTCATCAGTCTCATACTTTCGCATTCTTCACATACTTCTTGGACAGATCCTGGGCTCTTTCTGGTTTGGATCCCATACTAATGTGGTACCGCACTGAAACAATCAATAAATCCTGGTCTCGATCCATATTTTAGAAGATAACGCATGTTAGGTCTGGGTTAGGTCTGGGATTAGCCCTCATCAGACTCATACTTTCGCATTCTTCTCATACTTGCTGGCCAGATCCTGGGCCTTTTCTGGTTTGGATCTCGTACTAATGTGGTACCACACTGAAACAGTCAATTTAACCTGGTCTCGATCAATATTTTAGAGGATAACGCATGTTAGGTCTGGGTTAGGTCTGGGATTAGACCTCATCAGACTCATACTTTCGCATTCTTCTCATACTTGCTGGCCAGATCCTGGGCTTTTTCTGGTTTGGATCTCGTACTAATGTGGTACCACACTGAAACTGTCGATTAAACCTGGTCTTGATAAATATTTTAGAGGATAACGCATGTTTGGTCTAGGTCTGTGTTAGGTCTAGGATATGCTCTCATCAGTCTCATACTTTCGCATTCCTCACATACTTCTTGGACAGATCCTGGGTTTTCTCTGGTTTGGATCACATAGTAATGTGGTACCACACAGAACGAGTCGATTGAACCTGGTTTTGATCAATATTTTAGAGGATAACGCATGTTTGGTCTAGGTCTGGGTTAGGTCTAGGATATGCCCTCATGAGTCTCATACTTTCGCATTCTTCAAATACTTCTTGAACAGATCCTGGGTTTTTTCTGGTTTGGATCACATAGTAATGTGGAACCACACTGAAACAGTCAATTAAACCTGGTCTCGATCAATATTTTAGAGGGTAACGCATGTTAGGTCTGGGTTAGGTCTGGGATTAGCCCTCATCAGACTCATACTTTCGCATTCTTCACATACTTCTTGAACAGATCCTGGGTTTTTTCTGGTTTGGATCACATAGTAATGTGGAACCACACTGAAACAGTCAATTAAACCTGGTCTCGATCAATATTTTAGAGGGTAACGCATGTTAGGTCTGGGTTAGGTCTGGGATTAGCCCTCATCAGACTCATACTTTCGCATTCTTCACATACTTCTTGGACAGATCCTGGGCTCTTTCTGGTTTGGATCCCATACTAATGTGGTACCGCACTGAAACAATCAATAAATCCTGGTCTCGATCCATATTTTAGAAGATAACGCATGTTAGGTCTGGGTTAGGTCTGGGATTAGCCCTCATCAGACTCATACTTTCGCATTCTTCTCATACTTGCTGGCCAGATCCTGGGCCTTTTCTGGTTTGGATCTCGTACTAATGTGGTACCACACTGAAACAGTCAATTTAACCTGGTCTCGATCAATATTTTAGAGGATAACGCATGTTAGGTCTGGGTTAGGTCTGGGATTAGACCTCATCAGACTCATACTTTCGCATTCTTCTCATACTTGCTGGCCAGATCCTGGGCTTTTTCTGGTTTGGATCTCGTACTAATGTGGTACCACACTGAAACAGTCGATTAAACCTGGTTTTGATCAATATTTTAGAGGATAACGCATGTTTGGTCTAGGTCTGTGTTAGGTCTGGGATATGCCCTCATCAGTCTCATACTTTCGCATTCTTCACATACTTCTTGGACAGATCCTGGGCTCTTTCTGGTTTGGATCCCATACTAATGTGGTACCGCACTGAAACAATCAATAAATCCTGGTCTCGATCCATATTTTAGAAGATAACGCATGTTAGGTCTGGGTTAGGTCTGGGATTAGCCCTCATCAGACTCATACTTTCGCATTCTTCTCATACTTGCTGACCAGATCCTGGGCTTTTTCTGGTTTGGATCTCGTACTAATGTGGTACCACACTGAAACTGTCGATTAAACCTGGTCTTGATAAATATTTTAGAGGATAACGCATGTTTGGTCTAGGTCTGTGTTAGGTCTAGGATGTGCTCACATCAGTCTCATTCTTTCGCATTCTTCACATACTTCTCGAACAGATCCTCGGTTTTTTCTAGTTTGGATCACATAGTAATGTGGTACCATAGTGAAACAGTCAATTAAACCTGGTCTCGATCAATATTTTAGAGGATAACGCATGTTAGGCCTGGGTAAGGTCTGGGATTTGCCCTCATCAGTCTCATACTTTCGCATTCTACACATTCTTCTTGAACAGATCATGGGTTTTTTCTGGTTTGGATCACATACTAATGTGGTACCACACTGAAACAGTCGATTAAACCTAGTTTTGAACAGTATTTTAGAGGATAATGCAAGTTTGGTCTAGGTCTGTGTTGGGTCTGGGATATGCCCTCATCAGTCTCATACTTTCGCATTCTTCACATACTTCTTGGACAGATCCTGGGTTTTTTCTGGTTTGGATCACATAGTAATGTGGTACCACAGTGAAAGTGTCGATTAAACCTGGTTTTGATCAATATTTTAGAGGATAACGCATGTTTGGTCTGGGTTAGGTCTGGGATTAGCCCTCATCAGACTCATACTTTCGCATTCTTCTCATACTTGTTGGCCAGATCCTGGACTTTTTCTGGTATGGATCTCGTACTAATGTGGTACCACACTGAAACAGTCGATTAAACCTGGTTTTGATCAATATTTTAGAGGGTAACGCATGTTTGGTCTAGGTCTGTGTTAGGTCTGGGATATGCCCTCATCAGTCTCATACATTCGCATTCTTCACATACTTCTTGGACAGATCCTGGGTTTTTTCTGGTTTGGATCACATAGCAATGTGGTACCACACTGAGACAATCAATAAATCCTGGTCTCGATCCATATCTTAGAAGATAACGCATGTTAGGTCTGGGTTAGGTCTGGGATTAGCCCTCATCAGACTCATACTTTCGCATTCTTCTCATACTTGCTGGCCAGATCCTGGGCCTTTTCTGGTTTGGAACTCGTACTAATGTGGTACCGCACTGAAACAGTCAATTTAACCTGGTCTCGATCAATATTTTAGAGGATAACGCATGTTAGGTCTGGGTTAGGTCTGGGATTAGTCCTCATCAGACTCATACTTTCGCATTCTTGTCATACTTGCTGGCCAGATCCTGGGCTTTTTCTGGTTTGGATCTCGTACTAATGTGGTACCACACTGAAACTGTCGATTAAACCTGGTCTTGATAAATATTTTAGAGGATAACGCATGTTTGCTCTAGGTCTGTGTTTGGTCTAGGATATGCTCACATCAGTCTCAAACTTTCGCATTCCTCACATACTTCTTGGACAGATCCTGGGTTTTCTCTGGTTTGGATCACATAGTAATGTGGTACCACACTGAACGAGTCGATTAAACCTGGTTTTGATCAATATTTTAGAGGATAACGCATGTTTGGTCTAGGTCTGGGTTAGGTCTAGGGTATGCCCTCATGAGTCTCATACTTACGCATTCTTAACATACTTCTTGAACAGATCCTGGGTTTTTTCTGGTTTGGATCACATAGTATTGTGGAACCACACTGAAACAGTCAATTAAACCTGGTCTCGATCAATATTTTAGAGGATCACGCATGTTAGGTCTGGGTTAGGTCTGGGATTAGCCCTCATCAGACTCATACTTTCGCATTCTTCTCATACTTGCTGACCAGATCCTGGGCTTTTTCTGGTTTGGATCTCGTACTAATGTGGTACCACACTGAAACAGTCGATTAAACCTGGTCTTGATAAATATTTTAGAGGATAACGCATGTTAGGTCTGGGTTTGGTCTGGGATATGCCATCATCAGTCTCATTCTTTCGCATTCTTCACATAATTCTTGAACAGATCCTGGGTTGTTTCTGGTTTTGATCACACAGTAATGTGGTGCCACAATGAAACAGTCAATTAGACCTGGTCTCGATCAATATTTTAAAGGGTAACGCATGTTAGGTCTGGGTTATGTCTGGGATTTGCCCTCATCAGTCTCATACTTTCGCATTCTACACATTCTTCTTGAACACATCATGGGTTTTTTCTGGTTTGGATCACATACTAATGTGGTACCACACTGAAAGAGTCGATTAAACCTACTTTTGATCAATATTTTAGAGGATAACGCATGTTAGGTCTGGGTTAGGTCTGAGATTTGCCCTCATCAGTCTCATTCTTTCGCATTCTACACATACTTCTCGCACATATCCTGGGTTTTTTCTGGTTAGGATCAAATACTAATGTAGTACCACACTGAAACAGTCGATTAAAGCGGGTTTTCAGCAATATTTTAGAGGATAACGCATGTTTGGTCTAGGTCTGTGTTAGGTCTGGGATATGCCCTCATCAGTCTCATACTTTCGCATTCTTCACATACTCCTTGAACAGATCCTGGGTTTTTTCTGGTTTGGATCACATAGTAATGTGGTACCACACTGAAATAGTCAATTAAACCTGGTCTCGATGAATGTTTTAGTGGATAACGCATGTTAGGTCTGGGTTAGGTCTGTGATTCGCCCTCATAAGTCTCATACTTTCGCATTCAGCACATACTTCTCGAACAGATCCTCGGTTTTTTCTAGTTTGGATCACATAGTAATGTGGTACCATAGTGAAACAGTCAATTAAACCTGGTCTCGATCAATATTTTAGAGGATAACGCATGTTTGGTCTGGGTTAGGTCTGGGATTATCCCTCATCAGACTCATACTTTCGCATTCTTCACATACTTCTTTGACAGATCCTGGCTCTTTCTGGTTTGGATCCCATACTAATGTGGTACCACACTGAAACAGTCGATTAAACCTGGTCTTGATCAATATTTTACAGGATAACGCATGTTTGGTCTAGGTCTGTGTTAGGTCTGGGATATGCCCACATCGGTCTCATACTTTCGCATTCTTCACATACTTCTTGGACAGATCCTGGGTTTTCTCTGGTTTGGATCACATAGTAATGTGGTACCAAACTGAACGAGTCGATTAAACCTGGTTTTGATCAATATTTTAGAGGATAACGCATGTTTGGTCTAGGTCTGGGTTAGGTCTGGGATATGCCCTCATGAGTCTCATACTTTTGCATTCTTCACATACTTCTTGAACAGATTCTGGGTTTTTTCTGGTTTGGATCACATAGTAATGTGGAACCACACTGAAACAGACAATTAAACCTGGTCTCGATCAATATTTTAGAGGATCACGCATGTTAGGTCTGGGTTAGGTCTGGGATTAGACCTCATCAGACTCATACTTACGCATTCTTCTCATACTTGCTGACCAGATCGTGGCCTTTTTCTGGTTTGGATCTCGTACTAATGTGGTACCACACTGAAACAGTCGATCAAACCTGGTTTTGATCAATATTTTAGAGGGTAACGCATGTTCGGTCTGGGTTAGGTCTGGGATTTGCCCTCATCAGTCTCATACTTTTGCATTCTGCACATTCTTCATGAACAGATCATGGGTTTTTTCTGGTTTGGATCAGATACTAATGTGGTACCACACTGAAACAGTCGATTAAACCTAGTTTTGATCAATATTTTAGAGGATAATGCAACTTTGGTCTAGGTCTGTGTTGGGTCTGGGATATGCCCTCATCAGTTTCATGCTTTCGAATTCTTCACATACTTCTTCGACAGATCCTGGTTTTATTCTGGTTTGGATCACATTGTAATGTGGTACCACACTGAAATAGTCAATTAAACCTGGTCTCGATCAATGTTTTAGTGGATAACGCATGTTAGGTCTGGGTTAAGTCTGTGATTCGCCCTCATGAGTCTCATACTTTCGCATTCTACACATACTTCTCGAACAGATCCTGGGTTTTTTCTGGTTTGGATCACATAGTAATGTGGTACCACACTGAAACAGTCAATTAAACCTGGTCTCGATCAATATTTTAGAGGATAACGCATGTTTGCACTAGGTCTGGGTTAGGTCCGGGATATGCCCTCATCAGTCTCATACTTTCGCATTCTTCACATACTTCTTGAACAGATCCTAAGTTTTTTCTAGTTTGGATCACATAGTAATGTGGTACCATACTGAAACAGTCGATTAAACCTGGTCTCGATCAATATTTTAGAGGATAACGCATGTTAGGTCTGGGTTAGGTCTGTGATTTGCCCTCATAAGTCTCATACTTTCGCATTCTACACATACTTCTTGAACAGATCCTCGGCTTTTTCTAGTTTGGATCACATAGTAATGTGGTACCATACTGAAACAGTCAATTAAACCTGGTCTCGATCAATATTTTAGAGGATAACGCCTGTTAGGTCTGGGTTAGGTCTGTGATTCGCCCCCATGAGTCTCATACTTTCGCATTCTACACATACTTCTCGAACAGATCCTGGGTTTTTTCTGGTTTGGATCACATAGTAATGTGGTACCACACTGAAGCAGTCAATTTAACCTGGTCTTGATCAATATCTTAGAGGATAACGCATGTTAGGTCTGGGTTAGTCCTGGGATTAGCCCTCATCAGACTCATACTTTCGCATTCTTCACATACTTGCTGGCCAGATCCTGGGCTTTTTCTGGTTTGGATCTCGTACTAATGTGGTACCACACTGAAACAGTCGATTAAACCTGGTCTTGATAAATATTTTACAGGATAACGCATGTTAGGTCTGGGTTAGGTCTGCGATTTGCCCTCATAAGTCTCATACTTTCGCATTCTACACATACTTCTTGAACAGATCCTGGGTTTTTTCTGGTTTGGACCATATAGTAATGTGGAACCACACTGAAACAGTCAATTTAACCTGGTCTCGATCAATATTTTAGAGGATAACGCATGTTAGGTCTGGGTTAGGTCTGTGATTTGCCCTCATAAGTCTCATACTTCCGTATTCTACACATACTTCTTGAACAGATCCTGGGTTTTTTCTGGTTTGGATCACATAGTAATGTGGTACCACACTGAAACAGTCGATTAAACCTGGTTTTGATCAATATTTTAGAGGGTAACGCATGTTTGGACCAGGTCTGTGTTAGATCTGGGATATGCCCTCATCAGTCTCATACTTTCGCATTCTTCACATACTTCTTGGACAGATCCTGGGCTCTTTCTGGTTTGGATCCCATACTAATGTGGTACCACACTGAAACAGTCGATTAAACCTGGTTTTGATCAATATTTTAGAGGGTAACGCATGTTTGGTCTAGGTCTGTGTTTAGGTCTGGGATATGCCCTCATCAGTCTCAGATTTTCGCATTCTTCACATACTTCTTGGACAGATCCTGGGCTCTTTCTGGTTTGGATCCCATACTAATGTGGTACCACACTGAAACAGTCGATTAAACCTGGTCTTGATCAATATTTTACAGGATAACGCATGTTTGGTCTAGGTCTGTGTTAGGTCTGGGATATGCCCACATCGGTCTCATACTTTCGCATTCTTCACATACTTCTTGAACAGATCCTGGGTTTTTTCTGGTTTGGATCACATAGTAATGTGGTACCACACTGAAACAATCAATAAATCCTGGTCTCGATCCATATTTTAGAAGATAACGCATGTTAGGTCTGGGTTAGGTCTGGGATTAGCCCTCATCAGAATCATACTTTCGCATTCTTCTCATACTTGCTGGCCAGATCCTGGGCCTTTTCTGGTTTGGATCTCGTACTAATGTGGTACCACACTGAAACAGTCAATTTAACCTGGTCTCGATCAATATTTTAGAGGATAACGCATGTTAGGTCTGTGTTAGGTCTGGGATATGCCCACATCTGTCTCATACTTTCCCATTCTACACATACTTCTCGAACAGATCCTCGGTTTTTTCTAGTTTGGATCACATAGTAATGTGGTACCATACTGAAACAGTCGATTAAACCTGGTCTCGATCAATATTTTAGAGGATAACGCATGTTAGGTCTGGGTTAGGTCTGTGATTTGCCCTCATAAGTCTCATTCTTGCGCATTCTACACATACTTCTCGCACAGATCCTGGGTTTTTCTGGTTTGGATCACATACTAATGTGGTACCACACTGAAACAGTCGATTAAACCTGGTCTCGATCAATATTTTACAGGATAACGCATGTTAGGTCTGGGTTAGGTCTGTGATTTGTCCTCATAAGTCTCATACTTTCGCATTCTACACATACTACTCGCACAGATCCAGAAACAGTCGATTAAACCTGGTTTTGATCTATATTTTAGAGGGTAACGCATGTTTGGACCAGGTCTGTGTTAGGTCTGGGATATGCCCTCATCAGTCTCATACTTTCGCATTCTTCACATACTTCTTGGACAGATCCTGGGCTTTTTCTGGTTTGGATCACATAGTAATGTGGTACCACACTGAAACAATCAATAAATCCTGGTCTCGATCCATATTTTAGAAGATAACGCATGTTAGGTCTGGGTTAGGTCTGGGATTAGCCCTCATCAGACTCATACTTTCGCATTCTTCTCATACTTGCTGGCCAGATCCTGGGCCTTTTCTGGTTTGGATCTCGTACTAATGTGGTACCACACTGAAACAGTCAATTTAACCTGGTCTCGATCAATATTTTAGAGGATAACGCATGTTAGGTCTGGGTTAGGTCTGGGATTAGTCCTCATCAGACTCATACTTTCGCATTCTTCTCATACTTGCTGGCCAGATCCTGGGCTTTTTCTGGTTTGGATCACGTAGTAATGTGGTACTACACGGAAACAGACAATTCAACCTGGTCTCGATAAATATTTTAGAGGATAACGCATGTTAGGTCTGGGTGAGGTCTGGGATTTGCCCTCATCAGTCTCATACTTTCGCATTCTACACATACTTCTTGAACAGAACCTGGATTTTTTCTGGTTCGGATCACATAGCAATGTGGTACCACAATAAAACAGTCGATTAAGCCTGGTTTTGATCAATATTTAAGAGGATAACGCATGTTTCGTCTTCGTCTAGGTTAGGTCTGGGATTTGCTCTCATCAGGCCCATACATTCGCATATTTCTCATTCTTGTTGGCCAGATCCAGGGCTTTCACAGGTTTGGATCACGTACTAATGTGGTACCACACTGAAACAGTCAATTCAACCTGGTCTCGATAAATATTTTAGAGGATCACGCGTGTTAGGTCTGGGTTAGGTCTGGGATTAGCCCTCATCAGACTCATACTTTCGCATTCTTCTCATACTTCTTGGCCAGATCCTGGGCTTTTTCTGGTTTGGATCTCGTACTAATGTGGTACCACACTGAAACAGTCGATTAAACCTGGTTTTGATCAATATTTTAGAGGGTAACGCATGTTTGGTCTAGGTCTGTGTTTAGGTCTGGGATATGCCCTCATCAGTCTCATACTTTCGCATTCTTCACATACTTCTTGGACAGATCCTGGGCTCTTTCTGGTTTGGATCCCATACTAATGTGGTACCACACTGAAACAGTCGATTAAACCTGGTCTTGATCAATATTTTACAGGATAACGCATGTTTGGTCTAGGTCTGTGTTAGGTCTGGGACATGCCCACATCGGTCTCATACTTTCGCATTCTTCTCATACTTGCTGACCAGATCCTGGGCTTTTTCTGGTTTGGATCTCGTACTAATGTGGTACCACACTGAAACAGTCGATTAAACCTGGTCTTGATAAATATTTTAGAGGATAACGCATGTTAGGTCTGGGTTAGTCCTGGGATTAGCCCTCATCAGACTCATACTTTCGCATTCTTCTCATACTTGCTGGCCAGATCCTGGGCTTTTTCTGGTTTGGATCTCGTACTAATGTGGTACCACACTGAAACAGTCGATTAAACCTGGTCTTGATAAATATTTTAGAGGATAACGCATGTTAGGTCTGGGTTAGGTCTGTGATTTGCCCTCATAAGTCTCATACTTTCGTATTCTACACATACTTCTCGAACAGATCCTCGGTTTTTTCTAGTTTGGAGCACATAGTAATGTGGTACCATACTGAAACAGTCAATTAAACCTGGTCTCGATCAATATTTTAGAGGATAACGCATGTTAGGTCTGGGTTAGGTCTGTGATTCGCCCTCATAGGTCTCATACTTTCGCATTCTACACATACTTCTCGAACAGATCCTCGGTTTTTTCTAGTTTGGATCACATAGTAATGTGGTACCATACTCAAACAGTCGATTAAACCTGGTCTCGATCAATATTTTAGAGGATAACGCATGTTAGGTCTGGGTTAGGTCTGTGATTCGCCATCATAGGTCTCATACTTTCGCATTCTACACATACTTATCGAACAGATCCTCGGTTTTTTCTAGTTTGGATCACATAGTAATGTGGTACCATACTGAAACATTCAATTAAACCTGGTCTCGATCAATATTTTAGAGGATAACCCATGTTGGGTCTGGGTTAGGTCTGGGATTAGCCCTCATCTGACTCATACTTTCGCATCCTTCTCATACTTGTTGGCCAGATCCTGGGCTTTTTCTGGTTTGGATCTCGTACTAATGTGGTACCACACTGAAACAGTCGATTAAACCTGGTTTTGATCAATATTTTAGAGGGTAACGCATGTTTGGTCTAGGTCTGTGTTAGGTCTGGGATATGCCCTCATCAGTCTCATACTTTCGCATTCTTCATATACTTCTTGGACAGATCCTGGGCTCTTTCTGGTTTGGATCCCATACTAAAGTGGTACCACACTGAAACAGTCGATTACACCTGGTCTTGATCAATATTTTACAGGATAACGCATGTTTGCTCTAGGTCTGGGTTAGGTCCGGGATATGCCCTCATCAGTCTCATACTTTCGCATTCTTCACATACTTCTTGAACAGATCCTGGGTTTTTTCTGGTTTGGATCACATCGTAATGTGGTACCACACTGAAGCAGTCAATTAAACCTGGTCTCGATCAATATTTTAGAGGATAACGCATGTTAGGTCTGGGTTAGGTCTGGGAATTGCCCTCATCTGTCGCATACTCTCGCATTCTACACATACTTCTTGAACAGATCCTGGGGTTTTTCTGGTTTGGATCATATAGTAAAGTGGTACCACACAGAAACATTCAATTAAACCTGGTCTCGATCAATATTTTAGAGGATAACCCATGTTAGGTCTGGGTTAGGTCTGGGATTAGCCCTCATCAGACTCATACTTTCGCATCCTTCTCATACTTGTTGGCTAGATCCTGGGCTTTTTCTGGTTTGGATCTCGTACTAATGTGGTACCACACTGAAACAGTCGATTAAACCTGGTTTTGATCAATATTTTAGAGGGTAACGCATGTTTGGTCTAGGTCTGTGTTTAGGTCTGGGATATGCCCACATCAGTCTCATACTTTCGCATTCTTCACATACTTCTTGAACAGATCCTGGGTTTTTTCTGGTTTGGATCACATAGTAATGTGGTACCACACTGAAACAATCAATAAATCCTGGTCTCGATCCATATTTTAGAAGATAACGCATGTTAGGTCTGGGTTAGGTCTGGGATTAGCCCTCATCTGAATCATACTTTCGCATTCTTCTCATACTTGCTGGCCAGATCCTGGGCCTTTTCTGGTTTGGATCTCGTACTAATGTGGTACCACACTGAAACAGTCAATTTAACCTGGTCTCGATCAATATTTTAGAGGATAACGCATGTTAGGTCTGTGTTAGGTCTGGGATATGCCCACATCTGTCTCATACTTTCGCATTCTACACATACTTCTCGAACAGATCCTCGGTTTTTTCTAGTTTGGATCACATAGTAATGTGGTACCATACTGAAACAGTCGATTAAACCTGGTCTCGATCAATATTTTAGAGGATAACGCATGTTAGGTCTGGGTTAGGTCTGTGATTTGCCCTCATAAGTCTCATTCTTGCGCATTCTACACATACTTCTCGCACAGATCCTGGGTTTTTCTGGTTTGGATCACATACTAATGTGGTACCACACTGAAACAGTCGATTAAACCTGGTCTCGATCAATATTTTAGAGGATAACGCATGTTAGGTCTGGGTTAGGTCTGTGATTTGTCCTCATAAGTCTCATACTTTCGCATTCTACACATACTACTCGCACAGATCCAGAAACAGTCGATTAAACCTGGTTTTGATCTATATTTTAGAGGGTAACGCATGTTTGGACCAGGTCTGTGTTAGGTCTGGGATATGCCCTCATCAGTCTCATACTTTCGCATTCTTCACATACTTCTTGGACAGATCCTGGGCTTTTTCTGGTTTGGATCACATAGTAATGTGGTATCACACTGAAACAATCAATAAATCCTGGTCTCGATCCATATTTTAGAAGATAACGCATGTTAGGTCTGGGTTAGGTCTGGGATTAGCCCTCATCAGACTCATACTTTCGCATTCTTCTCATACTTGCTGGCCAGATCCTGGGCCTTTTCTGGTTTGGATCTCGTACTAATGTGGTACCACACTGAAACAGTCAATTTAACCTGGTCTCGATCAATATTTTAGAGGATAACGCATGTTAGGTCTGTGTTAGGTCTGGGATATGCCCACATCTGTCTCATACTTTCGCATCCTTCACATACATATTGAACAGATCCTGGGTTTTTTCTGGTTTGGATCACATAGTAATGTGGTACCACACTGAAACAGTCAATTTGACCTAGTCTCGATCAATATTTTAGAGGATAACGCATGTTACGTCTGGGTTAGGTCTGGGATTAGCCCTCATCAGACACATACTTTCGCATTCTTCTCATACTTGCTGGCCAGATCCTGGGATTTTTCTGGTTTGGATCCCATACTAATGTGGTACCACACTGAAACAGTCGATTAAACCTGGTCTCGATCAATATTTTAGAGGATAACGCATGTTAGGTCTGGGTTAGGCCTGGGAATTGCCCTCATCTGTCGCATACTTTCGCATTCTACACATACTTCTTGAACAGATCCTGGGGTTTTTCTGGTTTGGATCATATAGTAAAGTGGTACCACACAGAAACATTCAATTAAACCTGGTCTCGATCAATATTTTAGAGGATAACGCATGTTAGGTCTGGGTTAGGTCTGGGATTAGCCCTCATCAGACTCATGCTTTCGCATTCTTCTCATACTTGTTGGCCAGATCCTGGGCTTTTTCTGGTTTGGATCTCGTACTAATGTGGTACCACACTGAAACAGTCGATTAAACCTGGTTTTGATCAATATTTTAGAGGGTAACGCATGTTTCGTCTAGGTCTGTGTTAGGTCTGGGATATGCCCTCATCAGTCTCATACTTTCGCATTCTTCACATACTTCTTGGACTGATCCTGGGCTTTTTCTGGTTTGGATCACATAGTAATGTGGTACCACACTGAAATAGTCAATTAAACCTGGTCTCGATCAATGTTTCAGTGGATAACGCATGCTAGGTCTGGGTTAGGTCTGTGGTTTGCCCTCATAAGTCTCATACTTTCGTATTCTACACATACTTCACGAACAGATCCTCGGTTTTTTCTAGTTTGGATCACATAGTAATGTGGTACCATACTGAAACAGTCAATTAAACCTGGTCTCGATCAATATTTTAGGGGATAACGCATGTTAGGTCTGGGCTAGGTCTGTGATTCGCCCTCATAGGTCTCATACTTTCGCATTCTACACATACTGCTCGAACAGATCCTCGGTTTTTTCTAGTTTGGATCACATAGTAGTGTGGTACCATACTGAAACAGTCGATTAAACCTGGTCTCGATCAATATTTTAGAGGATAACGCATGTTAGGTCTGGGTTAGGTCTGTGATTTGCCCTCATAAGTCTCATACTTTCGCATTCCACACATACTTCTCGAACAGATCCTGGGTTTTTTCTGGTTTGGATCACATAGTAATGTGGTACCACACTGAAGCAGTCAATTAAACCTGGTCTCGATCAATATTTTAGAGGATAACGCATGTTAGGTCTGGGTTAGGTCTGGGAATAGCCCTCATCTGTCGCATACTTTCGCATTCTACACATACTTCTTGAACAGATCCTGGGGTTTTTCTAGTTTGGGTCACATAGTAATGTGGTACCATACTGAAACAGTCAATTAAACCTGGTCTCGATCAATATTTTAGAGGATAACGCATGTTAGGTCTGGGTTAGGTCTGGGATTTGCCCTCATCAGTCCCATACTTTCGCATTCTACACATACTACTCGCACAGATCCAGAAACAGTCGATTAAACCTGGTTTTGATCTATATTTTAGAGGGTAACGCATGTTTGGACCAGGTCTGTGTTAGGTCTGGGATATGCCCTCATCAGTCCCATACTTTCGCAAACCTTCACATACTTCTTGGACAGATCCTGGGCTTTTTCTGGTTTGGATCCCACACTAATGTGGTACCACACTGAAACAGTCGATTAAACCTGGTTTTGATCAATATTTTAGAGGGTAACGCATGTTTGGTCTAGGTCTGTGTTTAGGTCTGGGATATGCCCTCATCAGTCTCATATTTTCGCATTCTTCACATACTTCTTGGACAGATCCTGGGCTCTTTCTTGTTTGGATCCCATACTAATGTGGTACCACACTGAAACAGCCGATTAAACCTGGTCTTGATCAATATTTTACAGGATAACGCATGTTTGGTCTAGGTCTGTGTTAGGTCTGGGATATGCCCACATCGGTCTCATACTTTCGCATTCTTCACATACTTCTTGAACAGATCCTGGGTTTTTTCCGGTTTGGATCACATAGTAATGTGGTACCACACTGAAACAATCAATAAATCCTGGTCTCGATCCATATTTTAGAAGATAACGCATGTTAGGTCTGGGTTAGGTCTGGGATTAGCCCTCATCAGACTCATACTTTCGCATTCTTCTCATACTTGCTGGCCAGATCCTGGGCCTTTTCTGGTTTGGATCTCGTACTAATGTGGTACCACACTGAAACAGTCAATTTAACCTGGTCTCGATCAATATTTTAGAGGATAACGCATGTTAGGTCTGGGTTAGGTGTGGGATTAGTCCTCATCAGACTCATACTTTCGCATTCTTCTCATACTTGCTGGCCAGATCCTGGGCTTTTTCTGGTTTGGATCCCATACTAATGTGGTACCACACTGAAACAGTCGATTGAACCTAGTCTTGATCAATACTTTACAGGATAACGCATGTTTGGTATAGGTCTGTGTTAGGTCTGGGATATGCCCACATCTGTCTCACACTTTCGCATCCTTCACATACATATTGAACAGATCCTGGGTTTTTTCTGGTTTGGATCACATAGTAATGTGGAACCACACTGAAACAGTCGATTAAACCTGGTCTTGATCAATATTTTACAGGATAACGCATGTTTGGTCTAGGTCTGGGTTAGGTCTGGGATATGCCCTGATCAGTCTCATACTTTCGCATTCTTCTCATACTTGCTGGCCAGATCCTGGGCTTTTTCTGGTTTGGATCCCATACAAACGTGGTACCACACTGAAACAGTCGATTAAACCTGGTCTTGATCAATATTTTACAGGATAACGCATGTTTGGTCTAGGTCTGGGTTAGGTCTGGGATATGCCCTGATCAGTCTCATACTTTCGCATTCTTCACATACTTCTTGAACAGATCCTGGGTTTTTTCAGGATTGGATCACATAGCAATGTGGTACCACAATGAAACAGTCGATTATGCCTGGTTTTGATCAATATTATAGAGGATATCGCATGTTTCGTCTTGGTCTAGGTTAGGTCTGGGATTTGCTCTCATCAGGCTCATACTTTCGCATATTTCTCATTCTTGTTGGCCCGATCCAGGGCTGTCACTGGTTTGGATCACGTACTAATGTGGTACCACACTTAAACAGTCAATTCAAACTGGTCTCGATAAATATTTTAGAGGATAACGCATGTTAGGACAGGGTTAGGTCTAGGATTTGCCCTCATCAGGCTCATACTTTCGCATATTTCTCATACTTGCTGGCCAGATCCTGGGCTTTTTCTGGTTTGGAACCCATACTAATGTGGTACCACACTGAAACAGTCGATTCAACCTAGGCTTGATCAATATTTTACAGGATAACGCATGTTCGGTATAGGTCTGTGTTAGGTCTGGGATATGCCCACATCTGTCTCATACTTTCGCATCCTTCACATACATATTGAACAGATCCTGTGTTTTTTGTGGTTTGGATCACATAGTAATGTGGTACCACACTGAAACAGTCAATTTGACCTAGTCTCGATCAATATTTTAGAGGATAACGCATGTTACGTCTGGGTTAGGTCTGGGATTAGCCCTCATCAGACTCGTACTTTCGCATTCTTCTCATACTTGCTGGCCAGATCCTGGGCTTTTTCTGGTTTGGATCTCGTACTAATGTGGTACCACACTGAAACAGTCAATTAAACCTGGTCTTGATAAATATTTTAGAGGATAACGCATGTTAGGTCTGGGCTAGGTCTGAGATTTGCCCACATCAGTCTCATTCTTGCGCATACTACACATACTTCTCGCACAGATCCTGGGTTTTTTCTGGTTTGGATCACATACTAATGTGGTACCACACTGAAACAGTCGATTAAACCTGGTCTCGATCAATATTTTAGAGGATAACGCATGTTAGGTCTGGGTTAGGTCTGTGATTTGCCCTCATAAGTCTCATACTTTCGTATTCTACACATACTTCTTGAACAGATCCTGGGTTTTTTCTGGTTTGGATCACATAGTAATGTGGTACCACACCGAAACAGTCAATTAAACCTGGTCTCGATCAATATTTTAGAGGATAACGCATGTTAGGTCTGGGTTAGGTCTGGGATTTGCCGTCATCAGTCTCATACTTTCGCATTCTACACATTCTACTCGCACAGATCCAGAAACAGTCGATTAAACCTGGTTTTGATCTATATTTTAGAGGGTAACGCATGTTTGGACCAGGTCTGTGTTAGGTCTGGTATATGCCCTCATCAGTCTCATACTTTCGCATTCTTCACATACTTCTTGGACATATCCTGGGCTTTTTCTGGTTTGGATCCCATACTAATGCGGTACCTCACTGAAACAGTCGATTAAACCTGGTCTTGATCAATATTTTACAGGATAACGCATGTTTGGTCTAGGTCTGGGTTAGGTCTGGGATATGCCCTGATCAGTCTCATACTTTCGCATTCTTCACATACTTCTTGAACAGATCCTGGGTTTTTTCAGGATTGGATCACATAGCAATGTGGTACCACAACGAAACAGTCGATTATGCCTGGTTTTGATCAATATTATAGAGGATATCGCATGTTTCGTCTTGGTCTAGGTTAGGTCTGGGATTTGCTCTCATCAGGCTCATACTTTCGCATATTTCTCATTCTTGTTGGCCCGATCCAGGGCTGTCACTGGTTTGGATCACGTACTAATGTGGTACCACACTTAAACAGTCAATTCAAACTGGTCTCGATAAATATTTTAGCGGATAACGCATGTTAGGACAGGGTTAGGTCTAGGATTTGCCCTCATCAGGCTCATACTTTCGCATATTTCTCATACTTGCTGGCCAGATCCTGGGCTTTTTCTGGTTTGGAACCCATACTAATGTGGTACCACACTGAAACAGTCGATTCAACCTAGGCTTGATCAATATTTTACAGGATAACGCATGTTCGGTATAGGTCTGTGTTAGGTCTGGGATATGCCCACATCTGTCTCATACTTTCGCATCCTTCACATACATATTGAACAGATCCTGTGTTTTTTGTGGTTTGGATCACATAGTAATGTGGTACCACACTGAAACAGTCAATTTGACCTAGTCTCGATCAATATTTTAGAGGATAACGCATGTTACGTCTGGGTTAGGTCTGGGATTAGCCCTCATCAGACTCATACTTTCGCATTCTTCTCATACTTGCTGGCCAGATCCTGGGCTTTTTCTGGTTTGGATCTCGTACTAATGTGGTACCACACTGAAAGAGTCAATTAAACCTGGTCTTGATAAATATTTTAGAGGATAACGCATGTTAGGTCTGGGTTAGGTCTGTGATTTGCCCTCATAAGTCTCATACTTTCGTATTCTACACATACTTCTTGAACAGATCCTGGGTTTTTTCTGGTTTGGATCACATAGTAATGTGGTACCACACTGAAACAGTCGATTAAACCTGGTCTCGATCAATATTTTAGAGGATAACGCATGTTAGGTCTGGGTTAGGTCTGGGATTTGCCGTCATCAGTCTCATACTTTCGCATTCTACACATTCTACTCGCACAGATCCTGAAACAGTCGATTAAACCTGGTTTTGATCTATATTTTAGAGGGTAACGCATGTTTGGACCAGGTCTGTGTTAGGTCTGGTATATGCCCTCATCAGTCTCATACTTTCGCATTCTTCACATACTTCTTGGACATATCCTGGGCTTTTTCTGGTTTGGATCCCATACTAATGCGGTACCACACTGAAACAGTCGATTAAACCTGGTTTTGATCAATATTTTAGAGGGTAACGCATGTTTGGTCTAGGTCTGTGTTTAGGTCTGGGATATGCCCTCATCAGTCTCATATTTTTGCATTCTACACATACTTCTTGAACAGAACCTGGATTTTTTCTGGTTTGGATCCCATACTAATGTGGTACCACACTGAAACAGTCGATTGAACCTAGTCTTGACCAATATTTTACAGGATAACGCATGTTTGGTATAGGTCTGTGTTAGGTCTGGGATATGCCCACATCTGTCTCATACTTTCGCATTCTTCTCATACTTGCTGGCCAGATCCTGGGCTTCTTCTGGTTTGGATCACATAGTAATGTGGTACCACACCGAAACCGTCAATTTAACCTGGTCTCGATCAATATTTTAGAGGATAGCGCATGTTAGGTCTGGTTTACGTCTGGGATTTGCCCTCATCTGTCTCATACTTTCGCATTCTACACATACTTCTTGAACAGAACCTGGATTTTTTCTGGTTTGGATCACATAGCAATGTGGTACCACAATGAAACAGTCGATTATGCCCGGTTTTGATCAATATTTAAGAGGATAACGCATGTTCGGTCTAGGTCTGTGTTAGGTCTAGGATATGCTCACATCAGTCTCATACTTTCGCATTCTTCGCATACTTCTTGAACAGATCCTGGGTTTTTTCTGGTTTGGATCACATAGTAATGTGGTACCACACTGAAACAGTCAATTAATCCTGGTCTCGATCAATATTTTAGAGGATAACGCATGTTAGGTCTGGGTTAGGTCTGGGATTAGCCCTCATCAGACTCATACTTTCGCATTCTTCTCATACTTGCTGGTCAGATCCTGACCTTTTTCTGGTTTGGATCTCGTACTAATGTGGTACCACACTGAAACAGTCGATTAAACCTGGTCTTGAGAAATATTTTAGAGGATAACGCATGTTAGGTCTGGGTTAGGTCTGTGATTTGCCCTCATAAGTCTCATACTTTCGCATTCCACACATACTTCTCGAACAGATCCTGGGTTTTTTCTGGTTTGGATCACATAGTAATGTGGTACCACACTGAAGCAGTCAATTTAACCTGGTCTCGATCAATATTTTAGAGGATAACGCATGTTAGGTCTGGGTTAGTCGTGGGATTAGCCCTCATCAGACTCATACTTTCGCATTCTTCACATACTTCTTGGACAGATCCTGGGCTTTTTCTGGTTTGGATCCCATACTAATGTGGTACCACACTGAAACAGTCGATTAAACCTGGTCTTGATCAATATTTTACAGGATAACGCATGTTTGCTCTAGGTCTGGGTTTGGTCCGGGATATGCCCTGATCAGTCTCATACTTTCGCATTCTTCACATACTTCTTGAACAGATCCTGGGTTTTTTCTGGTTTGGATCACATCGTAATGTGGTACCACACTGAAGCAGTCAATTAAACCTGGTCTCGATCAATATTTTAGAGGATAACGCATGTTAGGTCTGGGTTAGGTCTGGGAATAGCCCTCATCTGTCGCATACTTTCGCATTCTACACATACTTCTTGAACAGATCCTGGGGTTTTTCTAGTTTGGGTCACATAGTAATGTGGTACCATACTGAAACAGTCAATTAAACCTGGTCTCGATCAATATTTTAGAGGATAACGCATGTTAGGTCTGGGTTAGGTCTGGGATTTGCCCTCATCAGTCCCATACTTTCGCATTCTACACATACTACTCGCACAGATCCAGAAACAGTCGATTAAACCTGGTTTTGATCAATATTTTAAAGGGTAACGCATGTTTGGTCTAGGTCTGTGTTAGGTCCGGGATATGCCCACATCGGTCTCATACTTTCGCATTCTTCACATACCTCTTGAACAGATCCTGGGTTTTTTCCGGTTTGGATCACATAGTAATGTGGTACCACACTGAAACAATCAATAAATCCTGGTCTCGATCCATATTTTAGAAGATAACGCATGTTAGGTCTGGGTTAGGTCTGGGATTAGCCCTCATCAGACTCATACTTTCGCATTCTTCTCATACTTGCTGGCCAAATCCTGGGCCTTTTCTGGTTTGGATCTCGTACTAATGTGGTACCACACTGAAACAGTCAATTTAACCTGGTCTCGATCAATATTTTAGAGGATAACGCATGTTAGGTCTGGGTTAGGTGTGGGATTAGTCCTCATCAGACTCATACTTTCGCATTCTTCTCATACTTGCTGGCCAGATCCAGGGCTTTTTCTGGTTTGGATCCCATACTAATGTGGTACCTCACTGAAACAGTCGATTGAACCTAGTCTTGATCAATACTTTACAGGATAACGCATGTTTGGTATAGGTCTGTGTTAGGTCTGGGATATGCCCACATCTGTCTCACACTTTCGCATCCTTCACATACATATTGAACAGATCCTGGGTTTTTTCTGGTTTGGATCACATAGTAATGTGGTACCACACTGAAACAGTCAATTTAACCTAGCCTCGCCCAATATTTTAGAGGATAACGCATGTTACGTCTGGGTTAGGTCTGGGATTAGCCCTCATCAGACTCATACTTTCGCATTCTTCTCATACTTGCTGGCCAGATCCTGGGCTTTTTCTGGTTTGGATCCCATACAAACGTGGTACCACACTGAAACAGTCGATTAAACCTGGTCTTGATCAATATTTTACAGGATAACGCATGTTTGGTCTAGGTCTGGGTTAGGTCTGGGATATGCCCTGATCAGTCTCATACTTTCGCATTCTTCACATACTTCTTGAACAGATCCTGGGTTTTTTCAGGATTGGATCACATAGCAATGTGGTACCACAATGAAACAGTCGATTATGCCTGGTTTTGATCAATATTATAGAGGATATCGCATGTTTCGTCTTGGTCTAGGTTAGGTCTGGGATTTGCTCTCATCAGGCTCATACTTTCGCATATTTCTCATTCTTGTTGGCCCGATCCAGGGCTGTCACTGGTTTGGATCACGTACTAATGTGGTACCACACTTAAACAGTCAATTCAAACTGGTCTCGATAAATATTTTAGAGGATAACGCATGTTAGGACAGGGTTAGGTCTAGGATTTGCCCTCATCAGGCTCATACTTTCGCATATTTCTCATACTTGCTGGCCAGATCCTGGGCTTTTTCTGGTTTGGAACCCATACTAATGTGGTACCACACTGAAACAGTCGATTCAACCTAGGCTTGATCAATATTTTACAGGATAACGCATGTTCGGTATAGGTCTGTGTTAGGTCTGGGATATGCCCACATCTGTCTCATACTTTCGCATCCTTCACATACATATTGAACAGATCCTGTGTTTTTTGTGGTTTGGATCACATAGTAATGTGGTACCACACTGAAACAGTCAATTTGACCTAGTCTCGATCAATATTTTAGAGGATAACGCATGTTACGTCTGGGTTAGGACTGGGATTAGCCCTCATCAGACTCGTACTTTCGCATTCTTCTCATACTTGCTGGCCAGATCCTGGGCTTTTTCTGGTTTGGATCTCGTACTAATGTGGTACCACACTGAAACAGTCAATTAAACCTGGTCTTGATAAATATTTTAGAGGATAACGCATGTTAGGTCTGGGCTAGGTCTGAGATTTGCCCACATCAGTCTCATTCTTGCGCATACTACACATACTTCTCGCACAGATCCTGGGTTTTTTCTGGTTTGGATCACATACTAATGTGGTACCACACTGAAACAGTCGATTAAACCTGGTCTCGATCAATATTTTAGAGGATAACGCATGTTAGGTCTGGGTTAGGTCTGTGATTTGCCCTCATAAGTCTCATACTTTCGTATTCTACACATACTTCTTGAACAGATCCTGGGTTTTTTCTGGTTTGGATCACATAGTAATGTGGTACCACACCGAAACAGTCAATTAAACCTGGTCTCGATCAATATTTTAGAGGATAACGCATGTTAGGTCTGGGTTAGGTCTGGGATTTGCCGTCATCAGTCTCATACTTTCGCATTCTACACATTCTACTCGCACAGATCCAGAAACAGTCGATTAAACCTGGTTTTGATCTATATTTTAGAGGGTAACGCATGTTTGGACCAGGTCTGTGTTAGGTCTGGTATATGCCCTCATCAGTCTCATACTTTCGCATTCTTCACATACTTCTTGGGCATATCCTGGGCTTTTTCTGGTTTGGATCCCATACTAATGCGGTACCTCACTGAAACAGTCGATTAAACCTGGTCTTGATCAATATTTTACAGGATAACGCATGTTTGGTCTAGGTCTGGGTTAGGTCTGGAATATGCCCTGATCAGTCTCATACTTTCGCATTCTTCACATACTTCTTGAACAGATCCTGGGTTTTTTCAGGATTGGATCACATAGCAATGTGGTACCACAACGAAACAGTCGATTATGCCTGGTTTTGATCAATATTATAGAGGATATCGCATGTTTCGTCTTGGTCTAGGTTAGGTCTGGGATTTGCTCTCATCAGGCTCATACTTTCGCATATTTCTCATTCTTGTTGGCCCGATCCAGGGCTGTCACTGGTTTGGATTACGTACTAATGTGGTACCACACTTAAACAGTCAATTCAAACTGGTCTCGATAAATATTTTAGAGGATAACGCATGTTAGGACAGGGTTAGGTCTAGGATTTGCCCTCATCAGGCTCATACTTTCGCATATTTCTCATACTTGCTGGCCAGATCCTGGGCTTTTTCTGGTTTGGAACCCATACTAATGTGGTACCACACTGAAACAGTCGATTCAACCTAGGCTTGATCAATATTTTACAGGATAACGCATGTTCGGTATAGGTCTGTGTTAGGTCTGGGAAATGCCCACATCTGTCTCATACTTTCGCATCCTTCACATACATATTGAACAGATCCTGTGTTTTTTGTGGTTTGGATCACATAGTAATGTGGTACCACACTGAAACAGTCAATTTGACCTAGTCTCGATCAATATTTTAGAGGATAACGCATGTTACGTCTGGGTTAGGTCTGGGATTAGCCCTCATCAGACTCATACTTTCGCATTCTTCTCATACTTGCTGGCCAGATCCTGGGCTTTTTCTGGTTTGGATCTCGTACTAATGTGGTACCACACTGAAAGAGTCAATTAAACCTGGTCTTGATAAATATTTTAGAGGATAACGCATGTTAGGTCTGGGCTAGGTCTGAGATTTGCCCACATCAGTCTCATTCCTGCGCATACTACACATACTTCTCGCACAGATCCTGGGTTTTTTCTGGTTTGGATCACATACTAATGTGGTACCACACTGAAACAGTCGATTAAACCTGGTCTCGATCAATATTTTAGAGGATAACGCATGTTAGGTCTGGGTTAGGTCTGGGATTTGCCGTCATCAGTCTCATACTTTCGCATTCTACACATTCTACTCGCACAGATCCAGAAACAGTCGATTAAACCTGGTTTTGATCTATATTTTAGAGGGTAACGCATGTTTGGACCAGGTCTGTGTTAGGTCTGGTATATGCCCTCATCAGTCTCATACTTTCGCATTCTTCACATACTTCTTGGGCATATCCTGGGCTTTTTCTGGTTTGGATCCCATACTAATGCGGTACCACACTGAAACAGTCGATTAAACCTGGTTTTGATCAATATTTTAGAGGGTAACGCATGTTTGGTCTAGGTCTGTGTTTAGGTCTGGGATATGCCCTCATCAGTCTCATATTTTCGCATTCTTCACATACTTCTTGGACAGATCCTGGGCTCTTTCTTGTTTGGATCCCATACTAATGTGGTACCACACTGAAACAGTCGATTAAACCTGGTCTTGATCAATATTTTACAGGATAACTCATGTTTGGTCTAGGTCTGTGTTTGGTCTGGGATATGCCCACATCGGTCTCATACTTTCGCATTCTTCACATACTTCTTGAACAGATCCTGGGTTTTTTCTGGTTTGGATCACATAGTAATGTGGTACCACTGTGAAACAATCAATAAATCCTGGTCTCGATCCATATTTTAGAAGATAACGCATGTTAGGTCTGGGTTAGGTCTGGGATTAGCCCTCATCAGACTCATACTTTCGCATTCTTCTCATACTTGCTGGCCAGATCCTGGGCCTTTTCTGGTTTGGATCTCGTACTAATGTGGTACCACACTGAAAATGTCAATTTAACCTGGTCTCGATCAATATTTTAGAGGATAACGCATGTTAGGTCTGGGTTAGGTCTGGGATTAGTCCTCATCAGACTCATACTTTCGCATTCTACACATACTTCTTGAACAGAACCTGGATTTTTTCTGGTTTGGATCCCATACTAATGTGGTACCACACTGAAACAGTCGATTGAACCTAGTCTTGACCAATATTTTACAGGATAACGCATGTTTGGTATAGGTCTGTGTTAGGTCTGGGATATGCCCACATCTGTCTCATACTTTCGCATTCTTCTCATACTTGCTGGCCAGATCCTGGGCTTCTTCTGGTTTGGATCACATAGTAATGTGGTACCACACCGAAACCGTCAATTTAACCTGGTCTCGATCAATATTTTAGAGGATAGCGCATGTTAGGTCTGGTTTACGTCTGGGATTTGCCCTCATCAGTCTCATACTTTCGCATTCTACACATACTTCTTGAACAGAACCTGGATTTTTTCTGGTTTGGATCACATAGCAATGTGGTACCACAATGAAACAGTCGATTATGCCCGGTTTTGATCAATATTTAAGAGGATAACGCATGTTCGGTCTAGGTCTGTGTTAGGTCTAGGATATGCTCACATCAGTCTCATACTTTCGCATTCTTCGCATACTTCTTGGACAGATCCCGGGCTTTTTCTGGTTTGGATCCCATACTAATGTGGTAACACACTGAAACAGTCGATTAAACATGGTCTTGATCAATATTTTAAAGGATAACGCATGTTTGGTCTAGGTCTGTGTTAGGTCTGGGATATGCCCACATCGGTCTCATACTTTCGCATTCTTCACATACTTCTTGAACAGATCCTGGGTTTTTTCTGGTTTGGATCACATAGTAATGTGGTACCACACTGAAACAGTCAATTAATCCTGGTCTCGATCAATATTTTAGAGGATAACGCATGTTAGGTCTGGGTTAGGTCTGGGATTAGCCCTCATCAGACTCATACTTTCGCATTCTTCTCATACTTGCTGGTCAGATCCTGACCTTTTTCTGGTGTGGATCTCGTACTAATGTGGTACCACACTGAAACAGTCGATTAAACCTGGTCTTGAGAAATATTTTAGAGGATAACGCATGTTAGGTCTGGGTTAGGTCTGGGATATGCCCTCAACAGTCTCATACTTTCGCATTCTTCACATACTTCTTGGACAGATCCTGGGTTTTTTCTGGTTTGGATCACATAGTAATGTGGTACCACACTGAAACAGTCAATTTAACCTGGTCTCGATTAATATTTTAGAGGATAAAACATGTTTGGTCTGGGTTAGGTCTGGGATTAGCCCCTCATCAGACTCATACTTTCGCATTCTTCTCATACTTGTTGGCCAGATCCTGGGCTTTTTCTGGTTAGGATCTCGTACTAATGTGGTACCACACTGAAACAGTCAATTTAACCTGGTCTCGATCAATATTTTAGAGGATAACGCATGTTAGGTCTGGGTTAGGTCTGGGATATGCCCTCAACAGTCTCATACTTTCGCATTCTACTCATACTTCTTGAACAGATCCTGGATTTTTTCTGGTTTGGATCACATAGTAATGTGGTACCACACTGAAATAGTCAATTAAACCTGGTCTCGATTAATATTTTAGTGGATAACGCATGCTAGGTCTGGGTTAGGTCTGGGATTTGCTCTCATCAGGCTCATACTTTCGCATATTTCTCATTCTTGTTGGCCCGATCCAGGGCTGTCACTGGTTTGGATCACGTACTAATGTGGTACCACACTTAAACAGTCAATTCAAACTGGTCTCGATAAATATTTTAGCGGATAACGCATGTTAGGACAGGGTTAGGTCTAGGATTTGCCCTCATCAGGCTCATACTTTCGCATATTTCTCATACTTGCTGGCCAGATCCTGGGCTTTTTCTGGTTTGGAACCCATACTAATGTGGTACCACACTGAAACAGTCGATTCAACCTAGGCTTGATCAATATTTTACAGGATAACGCATGTTCGGTATAGGTCTGTGTTAGGTCTGGGATATGCCCACATCTGTCTCATACTTTCGCATCCTTCACATACATATTGAACAGATCCTGTGTTTTTTGTGGTTTGGATCACATAGTAATGTGGTACCACACTGAAACAGTCAATTTGACCTAGTCTCGATCAATATTTTAGAGGATAACGCATGTTACGTCTGGGTTAGGTCTGGGATTAGCCCTCATCAGACTCATACTTTCGCATTCTTCTCATACTTGCTGGCCAGATCCTGGGCTTTTTCTGGTTTGGATCTCGTACTAATGTGGTACCACACTGAAAGAGTCAATTAAACCTGGTCTTGATAAATATTTTAGAGGATAACGCATGTTAGGTCTGGGCTAGGTCTGAGATTTGCCCACATCAGTCTCATTCCTGCGCATACTACACATACTTCTCGCACAGATCCTGGGTTTTTTCTGGTTTGGATCACATACTAATGTGGTACCACACTGAAACAGTCGATTAAACCTGGTCTCGATCAATATTTTAGAGGATAACGCATGTTAGGTCTGGGTTAGGTCTGGGATTTGCCGTCATCAGTCTCATACTTTCGCATTCTACACATTCTACTCGCACAGATCCTGAAACAGTCGATTAAACCTGGTTTTGATCTATATTTTAGAGGGTAACGCATGTTTGGACCAGGTCTGTGTTAGGTCTGGTATATGCCCTCATCAGTCTCATACTTTCGCATTCTTCACATACTTCTTGGACATATCCTGGGCTTTTTCTGGTTTGGATCCCATACTAATGCGGTACCACACTGAAACAGTCGATTAAACCTGGTTTTGATCAATATTTTAGAGGGTAACGCATGTTTGGTCTAGGTCTGTGTTTAGGTCTGGGATATGCCCTCATCAGTCTCATATTTTTGCATTCTACACATACTTCTTGAACAGAACCTGGATTTTTTCTGGTTTGGATCCCATACTAATGTGGTACCACACTGAAACAGTCGATTGAACCTAGTCTTGACCAATATTTTACAGGATAACGCATGTTTGGTATAGGTCTGTGTTAGGTCTGGGATATGCCCACATCTGTCTCATACTTTCGCATTCTTCTCATACTTGCTGGCCAGATCCTGGGCTTCTTCTGGTTTGGATCACATAGTAATGTGGTACCACACCGAAACCGTCAATTTAACCTGGTCTCGATCAATATTTTAGAGGATAGCGCATGTTAGGTCTGGTTTACGTCTGGGATTTGCCCTCATCAGTCTCATACTTTCGCATTCTACACATACTTCTTGAACAGAACCTGGATTTTTTCTGGTTTGGATCACATAGCAATGTGGTACCACAATGAAACAGTCGATTATGCCCGGTTTTGATCAATATTTAAGAGGATAACGCATGTTCGGTCTAGGTCTGTGTTAGGTCTAGGATATGCTCACATCAGTCTCATACTTTCGCATTCTTCGCATACTTCTTGAACAGATCCTGGGTTTTTTCTGGTTTGGATCACATAGTAATGTGGTACCACACTGAAACAGTCAATTAATCCTGGTCTCGATCAATATTTTAGAGGATAACGCATGTTAGGTCTGGGTTAGGTCTGGGATTAGCCCTCATCAGACTCATACTTTCGCATTCTTCTCATACTTGCTGGTCAGATCCTGACCTTTTTCTGGTTTGGATCTCGTACTAATGTGGTACCACACTGAAACAGTCGATTAAACCTGGTCTTGAGAAATATTTTAGAGGATAACGCATGTTAGGTCTGGGTTAGGTCTGTGATTTGCCCTCATAAGTCTCATACTTTCGCATTCCACACATACTTCTCGAACAGATCCTGGGTTTTTTCTGGTTTGGATCACATAGTAATGTGGTACCACACTGAAGCAGTCAATTTAACCTGGTCTCGATCAATATTTTAGAGGATAACGCATGTTAGGTCTGGGTTAGTCGTGGGATTAGCCCTCATCAGACTCATACTTTCGCATTCTTCACATACTTCTTGGACAGATCCTGGGCTTTTTCTGGTTTGGATCCCATACTAATGTGGTACCACACTGAAACAGTCGATTAAACCTGGTCTTGATCAATATTTTACAGGATAACGCATGTTTGCTCTAGGTCTGGGTTTGGTCCGGGATATGCCCTGATCAGTCTCATACTTTCGCATTCTTCACATACTTCTTGAACAGATCCTGGGTTTTTTCTGGTTTGGATCACATCGTAATGTGGTACCACACTGAAGCAGTCAATTAAACCTGGTCTCGATCAATATTTTAGAGGATAACGCATGTTAGGTCTGGGTTAGGTCTGGGAATAGCCCTCATCTGTCGCATACTTTCGCATTCTACACATACTTCTTGAACAGATCCTGGGGTTTTTCTAGTTTGGGTCACATAGTAATGTGGTACCATACTGAAACAGTCAATTAAACCTGGTCTCGATCAATATTTTAGAGGATAACGCATGTTAGGTCTGGGTTAGGTCTGGGATTTGCCCTCATCAGTCCCATACTTTCGCATTCTACACATACTACTCGCACAGATCCAGAAACAGTCGATTAAACCTGGTTTTGATCAATATTTTAAAGGGTAACGCATGTTTGGTCTAGGTCTGTGTTAGGTCTGGGATATGCCCACATCGGTCTCATACTTTCGCATTCTTCACATACCTCTTGAACAGATCCTGGGTTTTTTCCGGTTTGGATCACATAGTAATGTGGTACCACACTGAAACAATCAATAAATCCTGGTCTCGATCCATATTTTAGAAGATAACGCATGTTAGGTCTGGGTTAGGTCTGGGATTAGCCCTCATCAGACTCATACTTTCGCATTCTTCTCATACTTGCTGGCCAAATCCTGGGCCTTTTCTGGTTTGGATCTCGTACTAATGTGGTACCACACTGAAACAGTCAATTTAACCTGGTCTCGATCAATATTTTAGAGGATAACGCATGTTAGGTCTGGGTTAGGTGTGGGATTAGTCCTCATCAGACTCATACTTTCGCATTCTTCTCATACTTGCTGGCCAGATCCAGGGCTTTTTCTGGTTTGGATCCCATACTAATGTGGTACCTCACTGAAACAGTCGATTGAACCTAGTCTTGATCAATACTTTACAGGATAACGCATGTTTGGTATAGGTCTGTGTTAGGTCTGGGATATGCCCACATCTGTCTCACACTTTCGCATCCTTCACATACATATTGAACAGATCCTGGGTTTTTTCTGGTTTGGATCACATAGTAATGTGGTACCACACTGAAACAGTCAATTTAACCTAGCCTCGCCCAATATTTTAGAGGATAACGCATGTTACGTCTGGGTTAGGTCTGGGATTAGCCCTCATCAGACTCATACTTTCGCATTCTTCTCATACTTGCTGGCCAGATCCTGGGCTTTTTCTGGTTTGGATCCCATACAAACGTGGTACCACACTGAAACAGTCGATTAAACCTGGTCTTGATCAATATTTTACAGGATAACGCATGTTTGGTCTAGGTCTGGGTTAGGTCTGGGATATGCCCTGATCAGTCTCATACTTTCGCATTCTTCACATACTTCTTGAACAGATCCTGGGTTTTTTCAGGATTGGATCACATAGCAATGTGGTACCACAATGAAACAGTCGATTATGCCTGGTTTTGATCAATATTATAGAGGATATCGCATGTTTCGTCTTGGTCTAGGTTAGGTCTGGGATTTGCTCTCATCAGGCTCATACTTTCGCATATTTCTCATTCTTGTTGGCCCGATCCAGGGCTGTCACTGGTTTGGATCACGTACTAATGTGGTACCACACTTAAACAGTCAATTCAAACTGGTCTCGATAAATATTTTAGAGGATAACGCATGTTAGGACAGGGTTAGGTCTAGGATTTGCCCTCATCAGGCTCATACTTTCGCATATTTCTCATACTTGCTGGCCAGATCCTGGGCTTTTTCTGGTTTGGAACCCATACTAATGTGGTACCACACTGAAACAGTCGATTCAACCTAGGCTTGATCAATATTTTACAGGATAACGCATGTTCGGTATAGGTCTGTGTTAGGTCTGGGATATGCCCACATCTGTCTCATACTTTCGCATCCTTCACATACATATTGAACAGATCCTGTGTTTTTTGTGGTTTGGATCACATAGTAATGTGGTACCACACTGAAACAGTCAATTTGACCTAGTCTCGATCAATATTTTAGAGGATAACGCATGTTACGTCTGGGTTAGGTCTGGGATTAGCCCTCATCAGACTCGTACTTTCGCATTCTTCTCATACTTGCTGGCCAGATCCTGGGCTTTTTCTGGTTTGGATCTCGTACTAATGTGGTACCACACTGAAACAGTCAATTAAACCTGGTCTTGATAAATATTTTAGAGGATAACGCATGTTAGGTCTGGGCTAGGTCTGAGATTTGCCCACATCAGTCTCATTCTTGCGCATACTACACATACTTCTCGCACAGATCCTGGGTTTTTTCTGGTTTGGATCACATACTAATGTGGTACCACACTGAAACAGTCGATTAAACCTGGTCTCGATCAATATTTTAGAGGATAACGCATGTTAGGTCTGGGTTAGGTCTGTGATTTGCCCTCATAAGTCTCATACTTTCGTATTCTACACATACTTCTTGAACAGATCCTGGGTTTTTTCTGGTTTGGATCACATAGTAATGTGGTACCACACCGAAACAGTCAATTAAACCTGGTCTCGATCAATATTTTAGAGGATAACGCATGTTAGGTCTGGGTTAGGTCTGGGATTTGCCGTCATCAGTCTCATACTTTCGCATTCTACACATTCTACTCGCACAGATCCAGAAACAGTCGATTAAACCTGGTTTTGATCTATATTTTAGAGGGTAACGCATGTTTGGACCAGGTCTGTGTTAGGTCTGGTATATGCCCTCATCAGTCTCATACTTTCGCATTCTTCACATACTTCTTGGACATATCCTGGGCTTTTTCTGGTTTGGATCCCATACTAATGCGGTACCTCACTGAAACAGTCGATTAAACCTGGTCTTGATCAATATTTTACAGGATAACGCATGTTTGGTCTAGGTCTGGGTTAGGTCTGGAATATGCCCTGATCAGTCTCATACTTTCGCATTCTTCACATACTTCTTGAACAGATCCTGGGTTTTTTCAGGATTGGATCACATAGCAATGTGGTACCACAACGAAACAGTCGATTATGCCTGGTTTTGATCAATATTATAGAGGATATCGCATGTTTCGTCTTGGTCTAGGTTAGGTCTGGGATTTGCTCTCATCAGGCTCATACTTTCGCATATTTCTCATTCTTGTTGGCCCGATCCAGGGCTGTCACTGGTTTGGATTACGTACTAATGTGGTACCACACTTAAACAGTCAATTCAAACTGGTCTCGATAAATATTTTAGAGGATAACGCATGTTAGGACAGGGTTAGGTCTAGGATTTGCCCTCATCAGGCTCATACTTTCGCATATTTCTCATACTTGCTGGCCAGATCCTGGGCTTTTTCTGGTTTGGAACCCATACTAATGTGGTACCACACTGAAACAGTCGATTCAACCTAGGCTTGATCAATATTTTACAGGATAACGCATGTTCGGTATAGGTCTGTGTTAGGTCTGGGAAATGCCCACATCTGTCTCATACTTTCGCATCCTTCACATACATATTGAACAGATCCTGTGTTTTTTGTGGTTTGGATCACATAGTAATGTGGTACCACACTGAAACAGTCAATTTGACCTAGTCTCGATCAATATTTTAGAGGATAACGCATGTTAGGTCTGGGCTAGGTCTGAGATTTGCCCACATCAGTCTCATTCCTGCGCATACTACACATACTTCTCGCACAGATCCTGGGTTTTTTCTGGTTTGGATCACATACTAATGTGGTACCACACTGAAACAGTCGATTAAACCTGGTCTCGATCAATATTTTAGAGGATAACGCATGTTAGGTCTGGGTTAGGTCTGGGATTTGCCGTCATCAGTCTCATACTTTCGCATTCTACACATTCTACTCGCACAGATCCAGAAACAGTCGATTAAACCTGGTTTTGATCTATATTTTAGAGGGTAACGCATGTTTGGACCAGGTCTGTGTTAGGTCTGGTATATGCCCTCATCAGTCTCATACTTTCGCATTCTTCACATACTTCTTGGGCATATCCTGGGCTTTTTCTGGTTTGGATCCCATACTAATGCGGTACCACACTGAAACAGTCGATTAAACCTGGTTTTGATCAATATTTTAGAGGGTAACGCATGTTTGGTCTAGGTCTGTGTTTAGGTCTGGGATATGCCCTCATCAGTCTCATATTTTCGCATTCTTCACATACTTCTTGGACAGATCCTGGGCTCTTTCTTGTTTGGATCCCATACTAATGTGGTACCACACTGAAACAGTCGATTAAACCTGGTCTTGATCAATATTTTACAGGATAACTCATGTTTGGTCTAGGTCTGTGTTTGGTCTGGGATATGCCCACATCGGTCTCATACTTTCGCATTCTTCACATACTTCTTGAACAGATCCTGGGTTTTTTCTGGTTTGGATCACATAGTAATGTGGTACCACTGTGAAACAATCAATAAATCCTGGTCTCGATCCATATTTTAGAAGATAACGCATGTTAGGTCTGGGTTAGGTCTGGGATTAGCCCTCATCAGACTCATACTTTCGCATTCTACTCATACTTGCTGGCCAGATCCTGGGCCTTTTCTGGTTTGGATCTCGTACTAATGTGGTACCACACTGAAAATGTCAATTTAACCTGGTCTCGATCAATATTTTAGAGGATAACGCATGTTAGGTCTGGGTTAGGTCTGGGATTAGTCCTCATCAGACTCATACTTTCGCATTCTACACATACTTCTTGAACAGAACCTGGATTTTTTCTGGTTTGGATCCCATACTAATGTGGTACCACACTGAAACAGTCGATTGAACCTAGTCTTGACCAATATTTTACAGGATAACGCATGTTTGGTATAGGTCTGTGTTAGGTCTGGGATATGCCCACATCTGTCTCATACTTTCGCATTCTTCTCATACTTGCTGGCCAGATCCTGGGCTTCTTCTGGTTTGGATCACATAGTAATGTGGTACCACACCGAAACCGTCAATTTAACCTGGTCTCGATCAATATTTTAGAGGATAGCGCATGTTAGGTCTGGTTTACGTCTGGGATTTGCCCTCATCAGTCTCATACTTTCGCATTCTACACATACTTCTTGAACAGAACCTGGATTTTTTCTGGTTTGGATCACATAGCAATGTGGTACCACAATGAAACAGTCGATTATGCCCGGTTTTGATCAATATTTAAGAGGATAACGCATGTTCGGTCTAGGTCTGTGTTAGGTCTAGGATATGCTCACATCAGTCTCATACTTTCGCATTCTTCGCATACTTCTTGGACAGATCCCGGGCTTTTTCTGGTTTGGATCCCATACTAATGTGGTAACACACTGAAACAGTCGATTAAACATGGTCTTGATCAATATTTTAAAGGATAACGCATGTTTGGTCTAGGTCTGTGTTAGGTCTGGGATATGCCCACATCGGTCTCATACTTTCGCATTCTTCACATACTTCTTGAACAGATCCTGGGTTTTTTCTGGTTTGGATCACATAGTAATGTGGTACCACACTGAAACAGTCAATTAATCCTGGTCTCGATCAATATTTTAGAGGATAACGCATGTTAGGTCTGGGTTAGGTCTGGGATTAGCCCCCATCAGACTCATACTTTCGCATTCTTCTCATACTTGCTGGTCAGATCCTGACCTTTTTCTGGTTTGGATCTCGTACTAATGTGGTACCACACTGAAACAGTCGATTAAACCTGGTCTTGAGAAATATTTTAGAGGATAACGCATGTTAGGTCTGGGTTAGGTCTGGGATATGCCCTCAACAGTCTCATACTTTCGCATTCTTCACATACTTCTTGGACAGATCCTGGGTTTTTTCTGGTTTGGATCACATAGTAATGTGGTACCACACTGAAACAGTCAATTTAACCTGGTCTCGATTAATATTTTAGAGGATAAAACATGTTTGGTCTGGGTTAGGTCTGGGATTAGCCCCTCATCAGACTCATACTTTCGCATTCTTCTCATACTTGTTGGCCAGATCCTGGGCTTTTTCTGGTTAGGATCTCGTACTAATGTGGTACCACACTGAAACAGTCAATTTAACCTGGTCTCGATCAATATTTTAGAGGATAACGCATGTTAGGTCTGGGTTAGGTCTGGGATATGCCCTCAACAGTCTCATACTTTCGCATTCTACTCATACTTCTTGAACAGATCCTGGATTTTTTCTGGTTTGGATCACATAGTAATGTGGTACCACACTGAAATAGTCAATTAAACCTGGTCTCGATTAATATTTTAGTGGATAACGCATGCTAGGTCTGGGTTAGGTCTGGGATTTGCTCTCATCAGTCTCATACTTTCGCATTCTTCACATACTTCTTGGACAGATCCTGGGTTTTTTCTGGTTTGGATCACATAGTAATGTGGTACCACACTGAAACAGTCAATTTAACCTGGTCTCGATTAATATTTTAGAGGATAAAACATGTTTGGTCTGGGTTAGGTCTGGGATTAGCCCCTCATCAGACTCATACTTTCGCATTCTTCTCATACTTGTTGGCCAGATCCTGGGCTTTTTCTGGTTAGGATCTCGTACTAATGTGGTACCACACTGAAACAGTCAATTTAACCTGGTCTCGATCAATATTTTAGAGGATAACGCATGTTAGGTCTGGGTTAGGTCTGGGATATGCCCTCATCAGACTCATACTTTCGCATTCTTCTCATACTTGCTGGTCAGATCCTGACCTTTTTCTGGTTTGGATCTCGTACTAATGTGGTACCACACTGAAACAGTCGATTAAACCTGGTCTTGAGAAATATTTTAGAGGATAACGCATGTTAGGTCTGGGTTAGGTCTGGGATATGCCCTCAACAGTCTCATACTTTCGCATTCTTCACATACTTCTTGGACAGTTCCTGGGTTTTTTCTGGTTTGGATCACATAGTAATGTGGTACCACACTGAAACAGTCAATTTAACCTGGTCTCGATTAATATTTTAGAGGATAAAACATGTTTGGTCTGGGTTAGGTCTGGGATTAGCCCCTCATCAGACTCATACTTTCGCATTCTTCTCATACTTGTTGGCCAGATCCTGGGCTTTTTCTGGTTAGGATCTCGTACTAATGTGGTACCACACTGAAACAGTCAATTTAACCTGGTCTCGATCAATATTTTAGAGGATAACGCATGTTAGGTCTGGGTTAGGTCTGGGATATGCCCTCAACAGTCTCATACTTTCGCATTCTACTCATACTTCTTGAACAGATCCTGGATTTTTTCTGGTTTGGATCACATAGTAATGTGGTACCACACTGAAATAGTCAATTAAACCTGGTCTCGATTAATATTTTAGTGGATAACGCATGCTAGGTCTGGGTTAGGTCTGGGATTTGCCCTCATCAGTCTCATACTTTCGCATTCTACACATACTTCTCGCACAGATCCTGGGTTTTTTCCGGTTCGGATCTCGTACTAATGTGGTACCACACTGAAACAGTCAATTTAACCTGGTCTCGATCAATATTTTAGAGGATAACGCATGTTAGGTCTGGGTTAGGCCTGGGATTAGCCCCCATCAGACTCATACTTTCGCATTCTTCTCATACTTTCTGGCCAGATCCTGGGCATTTTCTGGTTTGGATCTCGTACTAATGTGGTACCACACTGAAACAGTCAATTAAACCTGGTCTCGATCAATATTTTAGAGGATAACGCATGTTAGGTCTGGGGTAGGTCTGGGATTTGCCCTCATCAGTCTCATACTTTCGTATTCTACACATACTTCTAGAACAGATCCTGGGTTTTTTCTAGTTTGTATCACATAGTAATGTGGTACCATACTGAAACAGTCGATTAAACCTGGTTTTGATCAATATTTTAGAGGGTAACGTATGTTTGGTCTAGGTCTGTGTTAGGTCTGGGATATGCCCTCATCAGTCTCATACTTTCGCATTCTTCACATACTTCTTGGACAGATCCCGGGCTTTTTCTGGTTTGGATCCCATACTAATGTGGTACCACACTGAAACAGTCGATTAAACATGGTCTTGAACAATATTTTACAGGATAACGCATGTTTGGTCTAGATCTGTGTTAGGTCTGGGATCTGCCCACATCGGTCTCATACTTTCGCATTCGTCACATACTTCTTGAACAGATCCTGGGTTTTTTCTGGTTTGGATCACATAGTAATGTGGTACCACACTGAAACAGTCAATTAATCCTGGTCTCGATCAATATTTTAGAGGATAACGCATCTTAGGTCTGGGTTAGATCTGGGATTAGCCCTCATCAGACTCATACTTTCGCATTCTTCTCATACTTGCTGGTCAGATCCTGGGCTTTTTCTGGTTTGGATCTCGTACTAATGTGGTACCACACTGAAACAGTCGATTAAACCTGGTCTTGAGAAATATTTTAGAGGATAACGCATGTTAGGTCTGGGTTAGGTCTGGGATATGCCCTCAACAGTCTCATACTTTCGCATTCTTCACATACTTCTTGGACAGATCCTGGGTTTTTTCTGGTTTGGATCACATAGTAATGTGGTACCACACTGAAACAGTCAATTTAACCTGGTCTCGATTAATATTTTAGAGGATAAAACATGTTTGGTCTGGGTTAGGTCTGGGATTAGCCCCTCGTCAGACTCATACTTTCGCATTCTTCTCATACTTGTTGGCCAGATCCTGGGCTTTTTCTGGTTTGGATCTCGTACTAATGTGGTACCACACTGAAACAGTCAATTTAACCTGGTCTCGATCAATATTTTAGAGGATAACGCATGTTAGGTCTGGGTTAGGTCTGGGACATGCCTTCAACAGTCTCATACTTTCGCATTCTACACATACTTCTTGAACAGGTCCTGGGTTTTTTCTGGTTTGGATCACATAGTAATGTGGTACCACACTGAAATAGTCAATTAAACCTGGTCTCGATTAATATTTTAGTGGATAACGCATGCTAGGTCTGGGTTAGGTCTGGGATTTGCCCTCATCAGTCTCATACTTTCGCATTCTACACATACTTCTCGCACAGATCCTGGGTTTTTTCCGGTTCGGATCTCGTACTAATGTGGTACCACACTGAAACAGTCAATTTAACCTGGTCTCGATCAATATTTTAGAGGATAACGCATGTTAGGTCTGGGTTAGGCCTGGGATTAGCCCCCATCAGACTCATACTTTCGCATTCTTCTCATACTTTCTGGCCAGATCCTGGGCATTTTCTGGTTTGGATCTCGTACTAATGTGGTACCACACTGAAACAGTCAATTAAACCTGGTCTCGATCAATATTTTAGAGGATAACGCATGTTAGGTCTGGGGTAGGTCTGGGATTTGCCCTCATCAGTCTCATACTTTCGTATTCTACACATACTTCTAGAACAGATCCTGGGTTTTTTCTAGTTTGTATCACATAGTAATGTGGTACCATACTGAAACAGTCGATTAAACCTGGTTTTGATCAATATTTTAGAGGGTAACGTATGTTTGGTCTAGGTCTGTGTTAGGTCTGGGATATGCCCTCATCAGTCTCATACTTTCGCATTCTTCACATACTTCTTGGACAGATCCCGGGCTTTTTCTGGTTTGGATCCCATACTAATGTGGTACCACACTGAAACAGTCGATTAAACATGGTCTTGAACAATATTTTACAGGATAACGCATGTTTGGTCTAGATCTGTGTTAGGTCTGGGATCTGCCCACATCGGTCTCATACTTTCGCATTCGTCACATACTTCTTGAACAGATCCTGGGTTTTTTCTGGTTTGGATCACATAGTAATGTGGTACCACACTGAAACAGTCAATTAATCCTGGTCTCGATCAATATTTTAGAGGATAACGCATCTTAGGTCTGGGTTAGATCTGGGATTAGCCCTCATCAGACTCATACTTTCGCATTCTTCTCATACTTGCTGGTCAGATCCTGGGCTTTTTCTGGTTTGGATCTCGTACTAATGTGGTACCACACTGAAACAGTCGATTAAACCTGGTCTTGAGAAATATTTTAGAGGATAACGCATGTTAGGTCTGGGTTAGGTCTGGGATATGCCCTCAACAGTCTCATACTTTCGCATTCTTCACATACTTCTTGGACAGATCCTGGGTTTTTTCTGGTTTGGATCACATAGTAATGTGGTACCACACTGAAACAGTCAATTTAACCTGGTCTCGATTAATATTTTAGAGGATAAAACATGTTTGGTCTGGGTTAGGTCTGGGATTAGCCCCTCGTCAGACTCATACTTTCGCATTCTTCTCATACTTGTTGGCCAGATCCTGGGCTTTTTCTGGTTTGGATCTCGTACTAATGTGGTACCACACTGAAACAGTCAATTTAACCTGGTCTCGATCAATATTTTAGAGGATAACGCATGTTAGGTCTGGGTTAGGTCTGGGACATGCCTTCAACAGTCTCATACTTTCGCATTCTACACATACTTCTTGAACAGGTCCTGGGTTTTTTCTGGTTTGGATCACATAGTAATGTGGTACCACACTGAAATAGTCAATTAAACCTGGTCTCGATTAATATTTTAGTGGATAACGCATGCTAGGTCTGGGTTAGGTCTGGGATTTGCCCTCATCAGACTCATACTTTCGCATTCTCCACATACTTCTTGGACAGATCCTGGGCTTTTTCTGGTTTGGATCTCGCACTAATGTGGTACCACACTGAAACAGTCAATTTAACCTGGTCTCGATCAATATTTCAGAGGATAACGCATGTCAGGTCTGGGTTAGGCCTGGGATTAGCCCCCATCAGCCTCATACTTTCGCATTCTTCTCATACTTTCTGGCCAGATCCTGGGCATTTTCTGGTTTGGACCTCGTACTAATGTGGTACCACACTGAAACAGTCAATTTAACCTGGTCTCGATCAATATTTTAGAGGATAACGCATGTTAGGTCTGGGTTAGGCATGGGATTAGCCCTCATCAGACTCATACTTTCGCATTCTCCACATACTTCTTGAACAGATCCTGGGTTTTTTCTGGTTTGGATCTCGTACTAATGTGGTACCACACTGAAACAGTCAATTTAACCTGGTCTCGATCAATATTTTAGAGGATAACGCATGTTAGGTCTGGGTTAGGTCTGGGATTAGCCCTCATCAGACTCATACTTTCTTCATTCTTCTCATACTTGTTGGCCAGATCCTGGGCTTTTTCTGGTTTGGATCTCGTACTAATGTGGTACCAGAATGAAACAGTCGATTAAACCTGGTTTTGATCAATATTTTAGAGGGTAACGTATGTTTGGTCTAGGTCTGTGTTAGGTCTGGGATATGCCCTCATCAGTCTCATACTTTCGCATTCTTCACATACTTCTTGGACAGATCCCGGGCTTTTTCTGGTTTGGATCCCATACTAATGTGGTACCACACTGAAACAGTCGATTAAACATGGTCTTGAACAATATTTTACAGGATAACGCATGTTTGGTCTAGATCTGTGTTAGGTCTGGGATCTGCCCACATCGGTCTCATACTTTCGCATTCGTCACATACTTCTTGAACAGATCCTGGGTTTTTTCTGGTTTGGATCACATAGTAATGTGGTACCACACTGAAACAGTCAATTAATCCTGGTCTCGATCAATATTTTAGAGGATAACGCATCTTAGGTCTGGGTTAGATCTGGGATTAGCCCTCATCAGACTCATACTTTCGCATTCTTCTCATACTTGCTGGTCAGATCCTGGGCTTTTTCTGGTTTGGATCTCGTACTAATGTGGTACCACACTGAAACAGTCGATTAAACCTGGTCTTGAGAAATATTTTAGAGGATAACGCATGTTAGGTCTGGGTTAGGTCTGGGATATGCCCTCAACAGTCTCATACTTTCGCATTCTTCACATACTTCTTGGACAGATCCTGGGTTTTTTCTGGTTTGGATCACATAGTAATGTGGTACCACACTGAAACAGTCAATTTAACCTGGTCTCGATTAATATTTTAGAGGATAAAACATGTTTGGTCTGGGTTAGGTCTGGGATTAGCCCCTCGTCAGACTCATACTTTCGCATTCTTCTCATACTTGTTGGCCAGATCCTGGGCTTTTTCTGGTTTGGATCTCGTACTAATGTGGTACCACACTGAAACAGTCGATTAAACCTGGTTTTGATCAATATTTTACAGGGTAACGCATGTTTGGTCTAGGTCTGTGTTAGGTCTGGGATATGCCCTCATCAGTCTCACACTTTCGCATTCTTCACATACTTCTTGGGCAGATCCTGGGCTTTTTCTGGTTTGGATCTCGTACTAATGTAGTACCACAATGAAACAGTCGATTAAACCTGGTCTTGATCAATATTTTTCAGGATAACGCATGTTTGGTCTAGGTCTGTGTTAGGTCTGGGATATGCCCACACCGGTCTCATACTTTCGCATTCTTCGCATACTTGCTGGCCAGATCCTGGGCCTTTCCTGGATTGGATCTCGTACTAATGTGGTACCACACTGAAACAGTCAATTTAACCTGGTCTCGATCAATATTTTAGAGGATAATGCATGTTAGGTCTGGGTTAGGTCTGGGATTAGTCCACATCAGACTCATACTTTCGCATTCTTCACATACATCTTGAACAGATCCTGGGTTTTTTCTGGTTTGGATCACATAGTAATGTGGTACCACACTGAAAGAGTCGATTAAACCTGGTCTCGATCAATGTTTTAGTGGATAACACATGTTAGGTCTGGGTTAGGTCTGTGATTCGCCCACATCAGCCTCATACTTTCGCATTCTTCTCATACTTGTTGGCCAGATCCTGGGCTTTTTCTGGGTAGGATCTCGTACTAATGTGGTACCACACTGAAACAGTCAATTTAACCTGGTCTCGATCAATATTTTAGAGGATAACGCATGTTAGGTCTGGGTTAGGTCTGGGATATGCCCTCATCAGACTCATACTTTCGCATTCTTCTCATACTTGCTGGTCAGATCCTGACCTTTTTCTGGTTTGGATCTCGTACTAATGTGGTACCACACTGAAACAGTCGATTAAACCTGGTCTTGAGAAATATTTTAGAGGATAACGCATGTTAGGTCTGGGTTAGGTCTGGGATATGCCCTCAACAGTCTCATACTTTCGCATTCTTCACATACTTCTTGGACAGTTCCTGGGTTTTTTCTGGTTTGGATCACATAGTAATGTGGTACCACACTGAAACAGTCAATTTAACCTGGTCTCGATTAATATTTTAGAGGATAAAACATGTTTGGTCTGGGTTAGGTCTGGGATTAGCCCCTCATCAGACTCATACTTTCGCATTCTTCTCATACTTGTTGGCCAGATCCTGGGCTTTTTCTGGTTAGGATCTCGTACTAATGTGGTACCACACTGAAACAGTCAATTTAACCTGGTCTCGATCAATATTTTAGAGGATAACGCATGTTAGGTCTGGGTTAGGTCTGGGATATGCCCTCAACAGTCTCATACTTTCGCATTCTACTCATACTTCTTGAACAGATCCTGGATTTTTTCTGGTTTGGATCACATAGTAGTGTGGTACCACACTGAAATAGTCAATTAAACCTGGTCTCGATTAATATTTTAGTGGATAACGCATGCTAGGTCTGGGTTAGGTCTGGGATTTGCCCTCATCAGTCTCATACTTTCGCATTCTACACATACTTCTCGCACAGATCCTGGGTTTTTTCCGGTTCGGATCTCGTACTAATGTGGTACCACACTGAAACAGTCAATTTAACCTGGTCTCGATCAATATTTTAGAGGATAACGCATGTTAGGTCTGGGTTAGGCCTGGGATTAGCCCTCATCAGTCTCATACTTTCGTATTCTACACATACTTCTAGAACAGATCCTGGGTTTTTTCTAGTTTGTATCACATAGTAATGTGGTACCATACTGAAACAGTCGATTAAACCTGGTTTTGATCAATATTTTAGAGGGTAACGTATGTTTGGTCTAGGTCTGTGTTAGGTCTGTGATATGCCCTCATCAGTCTCATCCTTTCGCATTCTTCACATACTTCTTGGACAGATCCCGGGCTTTTTCTGGTTTGGATCCCATACTAATGTGGTACCACACTGAAACAGTCGATTAAACATGGTCTTGAACAATATTTTACAGGATAACGCATGTTTGGTCTAGATCTGTGTTAGGTCTGGGATCTGCCCACATCGGTCTCATACTTTCGCATTCGTCACATACTTCTTGAACAGATCCTGGGTTTTTTCTGGTTTGGATCACATAGTAATGTGGTACCACACTGAAACAGTCAATTAATCCTGGTCTCGATCAATATTTTAGAGGATAACGCATCTTAGGTCTGGGTTAGATCTGGGATTAGCCCTCATCAGACTCATACTTTCGCATTCTTCTCATACTTGCTGGTCAGATCCTGGGCTTTTTCTGGTTTGGATCTCGTACTAATGTGGTACCACACTGAAACAGTCGATTTAACCTGGTCTCGATTAATATTTTAGAGGATAAAACATGTTTGGTCTGGGTTAGGTCTGGGATTAGCCCCTCGTCAGACTCATACTTTCGCATTCTTCTCATACTTGTTGGCCAGATCCTGGGCTTTTTCTGGTTTGGATCTCGTACTAATGTGGTACCACACTGAAACAGTCAATTTAACCTGGTCTCGATCAATATTTTAGAGGATAACGCATGTTCGGTCTGGGTTAGGTCTGGGACATGCCTTCAACAGTCTCATACTTTCGCATTCTACACATACTTCTTGAACAGGTCCTGGGTTTTTTCTGGTTTGGATCACATAGTAATGTGGTACCACACTGAAATAGTCAATTAAACCTGGTCTCGATTAATATTTTAGTGGATAACGCATGCTAGGTCTGGGTTAGGTCTGGGATTTGCCCTCATCAGACTCATACTTTCGCATTCTCCACATACTTCTTGGACAGATCCTGGGCTTTTTCTGGTTTGGATCTCGCACTAATGTGGTACCACACTGAAACAGTCAATTTAACCTGGTCTCGATCAATATTTTAGAGGATAACGCATGTTAGGTCTGGGTTAGGCATGGGATTAGCCCTCATCAGACTCATACTTTCGCATTCTCCACATACTTCTTGAACAGATCCTGGGTTTTTTCTGGTTTGGATCTCGTACTAATGTGGTACCACACTGAAACAGTCAATTTAACCTGGTCTCGATCAATATTTTAGAGGATAACGCATGTTAGGTCTGGGTTAGGTCTGGGACATGCCTTCAACAGTCTCATACTTTCGCATTCTACACATACTTCTTGAACAGGTCCTGGGTTTTTTCTGGTTTGGATCACATAGTAATGTGGTACCACACTGAAATAGTCAATTAAACCTGGTCTCGATTAATATTTTAGTGGATAACGCATGTCAGGTCTGGGTTAGGCCTGGGATTAGCCCCCATCAGCCTCATACTTTCGCATTCTTCTCATACTTTCTGGCCAGATCCTGGGCATTTTCTGGTTTGGACCTCGTACTAATGTGGTACCACACTGAAACAGTCAATTTAACCTGGTCTCGATCAATATTTTAGAGGATAACGCATGTTAGGTCTGGGTTAGGCATGGGATTAGCCCTCATCAGACTCATACTTTCGCATTCTCCACATACTTCTTGAACAGATCCTGGGTTTTTTCTGGTTTGGATCTCGTACTAATGTGGTACCACACTGAAACAGTCAATTTAACCTGGTCTCGATCAATATTTTAGAGGATAACGCATGTTAGGTCTGGGTTAGGTCTGGGATTAGCCCTCATCAGACTCATACTTTCTTCATTCTTCTCATACTTGTTGGCCAGATCCTGGGCTTTTTCTGGTTTGGATCTCGTACTAATGTGGTACCAGAATGAAACAGTCGATTAAACCTGGTTTTGATCAATATTTTACAGGGTAACGCATGTTTGGTCTAGGTCTGTGTTAGGTCTGGGATATGCCCTCATCAGTCTCACACTTTCGCATTCTTCACATACTTCTTGGGCAGATCCTGGGCTTTTTCTGGTTTGGATCTCGTACTAATGTAGTACCACAATGAAACAGTCGATTAAACCTGGTCTTGATCAATATTTTTCAGGATAACGCATGTTTGGTCTAGGTCTGTGTTAGGTCTGGGATATGCCCACACCGGTCTCATACTTTCGCATTCTTCACATACTTCTTGAACAGACCCTGGGTTTTTTCTGGTTTGGATCACATAGTAATGTGGTACCACACTGAAACAGTCAATTAATCCTGGTCTCGATCAATATTTTACAGGATAACGCAAGTTGGGTCAGGGTTAGATCTGAGATTAGCCCTCATCAGACTCATACTTTCGCATTCTTCGCATACTTGCTGGCCAGATCCTGGGCCTTTCCTGGATTGGATCTCGTACTAATGTGGTACCACACTGAAACAGTCAATTTAACCTGGTCTCGATCAATATTTTAGAGGATAATGCATGTTAGGTCTGGGTTAGGTCTGGGATTAGTCCACATCAGACTCATACTTTCGCATTCTTCACATACATCTTGAACAGATCCTGGGTTTTTTCTGGTTTGGATCACATAGTAATGTGGTACCACACTGAAAGAGTCGATTAAACCTGGTCTCGATCAATGTTTTAGTGGATAACACATGTTAGGTCTGGGTTAGGTCTGTGATTCGCCCACATCAGCCTCATACTTTCGCATTCTTCTCATACTTTCTGGCCAGATCCTGGGCATTTTCTGGTTTGGACCTCGTACTAATGTGGTACCACACTGAAACAGTCAATTTAACCTGGTCTCGATCAATATTTTAGAGGATAACGCATGTTAGGTCAGGGTTAGGTCTGGGATTGGCCCTCATCAGACTCATACTTTCGCATTCTTCGCATACTTGCTAGCCAGATCATGGGCTTTTTCTGGTTTCGATCTCGAACTAATGTGGTACCACACTGAAACTGTCGATTAAACCTGGTCTTGATAAATATTTTAGAGGATAACGCATGTTTGGTCTAGGTCTGTGTTAGGTCTAGGATATGCCCACATCAGTCTCATACTTTCGCATTCTACACATACTTCTCGCACAGATCCTGGGCTTTTTCTGGTTTGGATCTCGTACTAATGTGGTACCACACTGAAAGAGTCGATTAAACCTGGTTTTGATCAATATTATAGAGGGTAACGCATGTTTGGTCTAGGTCTGGGTTAGGTCTGGGATATGCCCTCATCAGTCTCACACTTTCGCATTCTTCACATACTTCTTGGACAGATCCTACGCTTTTTCTGGTTTGGATCACATAGTAATGTGGTACCACACTGAAACAGTCGATTAAACCTGGTTTTGATCAATATTTTAGAGGATAACACATTCTTGGTCGAGGTCTGGGTAAGGTCTGGGATATGCCCTCATCAGTCTCATACTTTCGCATTCTTCACATACTTGTTGAACAGATCCTGGGTTCTTTCAGGATTGGATCACATAGTAATGTGGTACCACACCGAAACCGTCAATTTAACCTGGTCTCGATCAATATTTTAGAGGATTGCGCATGGTAGGTCTGGGTTAGGTCTGTGATTCGCCCTCATAAGTCTCATATTTTCGCATTCTACACATACTTCTCGAACAGATCCTCGGTTTTTTCTAGTTTGGATCACATAGTAATGTGGTACCACACCGAAACCGTCAATTTAACCTGGTCTCGATCAATATTTTAGAGGATAACGCATGTTAGGTCTGGGTTTGGTCTGGGAACTGCCCTCATCAGTCGCATACTTTCGCATTCTACACATACTTCTTGAACAGATCCTGGGGTTTTTCTGGTTTAGATCATATAGTAAAGTGGTACCACAAAGAAACATTCAATTAAACCTGGTCTCGATGAATATTTTAGAGGATAACGCATGTTAGGTCTGGGTTAGGTCTGGGATTAGCCCTCATCAGACTCATACTTTCGCAATCTTCTCATACTTGTTGGCCAGATCCTGAGCTTTTTCTGGTTTGGATCTCGTACTAATGTGGTACCACACTGAAACAGTCGATTAAACCTGGTTTTGATCAATATTTTAGAGGGTAACGCATGTTTCGTCTAGGTCTGTGTTAGGTCTGGGATATGCCCTCATCAGTCCCATACTTTCGCATTCTTCACATACTTCTTGGACAGATCCTGGGCTTCATCTGGTTTGGATCACGTAGTAATGTGGTACCACACGGAAACAGACAAACCAACCTGGTCTCGATAAATATTTTAGAGGATAACGCATGTTAGGTCTGGGTGAGGTCTGGGATTTGCCCTCATCAGTCTCATACTTACGCATTCTACACATACTTCTTGAACAGACCCTGGGTTTTTTCTAGTTTGGATCACACAGTAATGTGGTACCACACTGAAAGAGTCGATTAAACCTGGTTTTGATCAATATTTTAGAGGGTAACGCATGTTTTGTCTAGGTCTGTGTTAGGTCTGGGATATGCCCTCATCAGTCTCATACTTTCGCATTCTTCACATACTTCTTGTACAGATCCTGGGTTTTTTCTGGTTTGGATCACATAGTAATGTGGTACCACACTGAAACAGTCAATTAAACCTGGTCTCGATCAATATTTTAGAGGGTACCGCATGTTTGGTCTAGGTCTGTGTTAGGTCTGGAATATGCCCTCATCAGTTTCATACTTTCGCATTCTTCACATACTTCTTGGACAGATCCTGGGCTTTTTCTGGTTTGGATCCCATACTAATGTGGTACCACACTGAAACAGTCGATTAAACCTGGTCTTGATCAATATTTTACAGGATAACGCATGTTTGGTCTAGGTCTGTGTTAGGTCTGGGATATGCCCTCAACAGTCTCATACTTTCGCATTCTACTCATACTTCTTGAACAGATCCTGGATTTTTTCTGGTTTGGATCACATAGTAGTGTGGTACCACACTGAAATAGTCAATTAAACCTGGTCTCGATTAATATTTTAGTGGATAACGCATGCTAGGTCTGGGTTAGGTCTGGGATTTGCCCTCATCAGTCTCATACTTTCGCATTCTACACATACTTCTCGCACAGATCCTGGGTTTTTTCCGGTTCGGATCTCGTACTAATGTGGTACCACACTGAAACAGTCAATTTAACCTGGTCTCGATCAATATTTTAGAGGATAACGCATGTTAGGTCTGGGTTAGGCCTGGGATTAGCCCTCATCAGTCTCATACTTTCGTATTCTACACATACTTCTAGAACAGATCCTGGGTTTTTTCTAGTTTGTATCACATAGTAATGTGGTACCATACTGAAACAGTCGATTAAACCTGGTTTTGATCAATATTTTAGAGGGTAACGTATGTTTGGTCTAGGTCTGTGTTAGGTCTGTGATATGCCCTCATCAGTCTCATCCTTTCGCATTCTTCACATACTTCTTGGACAGATCCCGGGCTTTTTCTGGTTTGGATCCCATACTAATGTGGTACCACACTGAAACAGTCGATTAAACATGGTCTTGAACAATATTTTACAGGATAACGCATGTTTGGTCTAGATCTGTGTTAGGTCTGGGATCTGCCCACATCGGTCTCATACTTTCGCATTCGTCACATACTTCTTGAACAGATCCTGGGTTTTTTCTGGTTTGGATCACATAGTAATGTGGTACCACACTGAAACAGTCAATTAATCCTGGTCTCGATCAATATTTTAGAGGATAACGCATCTTAGGTCTGGGTTAGATCTGGGATTAGCCCTCATCAGACTCATACTTTCGCATTCTTCTCATACTTGCTGGTCAGATCCTGGGCTTTTTCTGGTTTGGATCTCGTACTAATGTGGTACCACACTGAAACAGTCGATTTAACCTGGTCTCGATTAATATTTTAGAGGATAAAACATGTTTGGTCTGGGTTAGGTCTGGGATTAGCCCCTCGTCAGACTCATACTTTCGCATTCTTCTCATACTTGTTGGCCAGATCCTGGGCTTTTTCTGGTTTGGATCTCGTACTAATGTGGTACCACACTGAAACAGTCAATTTAACCTGGTCTCGATCAATATTTTAGAGGATAACGCATGTTCGGTCTGGGTTAGGTCTGGGACATGCCTTCAACAGTCTCATACTTTCGCATTCTACACATACTTCTTGAACAGGTCCTGGGTTTTTTCTGGTTTGGATCACATAGTAATGTGGTACCACACTGAAATAGTCAATTAAACCTGGTCTCGATTAATATTTTAGTGGATAACGCATGCTAGGTCTGGGTTAGGTCTGGGATTTGCCCTCATCAGACTCATACTTTCGCATTCTCCACATACTTCTTGGACAGATCCTGGGCTTTTTCTGGTTTGGATCTCGCACTAATGTGGTACCACACTGAAACAGTCAATTTAACCTGGTCTCGATCAATATTTTAGAGGATAACGCATGTTAGGTCTGGGTTAGGCATGGGATTAGCCCTCATCAGACTCATACTTTCGCATTCTCCACATACTTCTTGAACAGATCCTGGGTTTTTTCTGGTTTGGATCTCGTACTAATGTGGTACCACACTGAAACAGTCAATTTAACCTGGTCTCGATCAATATTTTAGAGGATAACGCATGTTAGGTCTGGGTTAGGTCTGGGACATGCCTTCAACAGTCTCATACTTTCGCATTCTACACATACTTCTTGAACAGGTCCTGGGTTTTTTCTGGTTTGGATCACATAGTAATGTGGTACCACACTGAAATAGTCAATTAAACCTGGTCTCGATTAATATTTTAGTGGATAACGCATGTCAGGTCTGGGTTAGGCCTGGGATTAGCCCCCATCAGCCTCATACTTTCGCATTCTTCTCATACTTTCTGGCCAGATCCTGGGCATTTTCTGGTTTGGACCTCGTACTAATGTGGTACCACACTGAAACAGTCAATTTAACCTGGTCTCGATCAATATTTTAGAGGATAACGCATGTTAGGTCTGGGTTAGGCATGGGATTAGCCCTCATCAGACTCATACTTTCGCATTCTCCACATACTTCTTGAACAGATCCTGGGTTTTTTCTGGTTTGGATCTCGTACTAATGTGGTACCACACTGAAACAGTCAATTTAACCTGGTCTCGATCAATATTTTAGAGGATAACGCATGTTAGGTCTGGGTTAGGTCTGGGATTAGCCCTCATCAGACTCATACTTTCTTCATTCTTCTCATACTTGTTGGCCAGATCCTGGGCTTTTTCTGGTTTGGATCTCGTACTAATGTGGTACCAGAATGAAACAGTCGATTAAACCTGGTTTTGATCAATATTTTACAGGGTAACGCATGTTTGGTCTAGGTCTGTGTTAGGTCTGGGATATGCCCTCATCAGTCTCACACTTTCGCATTCTTCACATACTTCTTGGGCAGATCCTGGGCTTTTTCTGGTTTGGATCTCGTACTAATGTAGTACCACAATGAAACAGTCGATTAAACCTGGTCTTGATCAATATTTTTCAGGATAACGCATGTTTGGTCTAGGTCTGTGTTAGGTCTGGGATATGCCCACACCGGTCTCATACTTTCGCATTCTTCACATACTTCTTGAACAGACCCTGGGTTTTTTCTGGTTTGGATCACATAGTAATGTGGTACCACACTGAAACAGTCAATTAATCCTGGTCTCGATCAATATTTTACAGGATAACGCAAGTTGGGTCAGGGTTAGATCTGAGATTAGCCCTCATCAGACTCATACTTTCGCATTCTTCGCATACTTGCTGGCCAGATCCTGGGCCTTTCCTGGATTGGATCTCGTACTAATGTGGTACCACACTGAAACAGTCAATTTAACCTGGTCTCGATCAATATTTTAGAGGATAATGCATGTTAGGTCTGGGTTAGGTCTGGGATTAGTCCACATCAGACTCATACTTTCGCATTCTTCACATACATCTTGAACAGATCCTGGGTTTTTTCTGGTTTGGATCACATAGTAATGTGGTACCACACTGAAAGAGTCGATTAAACCTGGTCTCGATCAATGTTTTAGTGGATAACACATGTTAGGTCTGGGTTAGGTCTGTGATTCGCCCACATCAGCCTCATACTTTCGCATTCTTCTCATACTTTCTGGCCAGATCCTGGGCATTTTCTGGTTTGGACCTCGTACTAATGTGGTACCACACTGAAACAGTCAATTTAACCTGGTCTCGATCAATATTTTAGAGGATAACGCATGTTAGGTCAGGGTTAGGTCTGGGATTGGCCCTCATCAGACTCATACTTTCGCATTCTTCGCATACTTGCTAGCCAGATCATGGGCTTTTTCTGGTTTCGATCTCGAACTAATGTGGTACCACACTGAAACTGTCGATTAAACCTGGTCTTGATAAATATTTTAGAGGATAACGCATGTTTGGTCTAGGTCTGTGTTAGGTCTAGGATATGCCCACATCAGTCTCATACTTTCGCATTCTACACATACTTCTCGCACAGATCCTGGGCTTTTTCTGGTTTGGATCTCGTACTAATGTGGTACCACACTGAAAGAGTCGATTAAACCTGGTTTTGATCAATATTATAGAGGGTAACGCATGTTTGGTCTAGGTCTGGGTTAGGTCTGGGATATGCCCTCATCAGTCTCACACTTTCGCATTCTTCACATACTTCTTGGACAGATCCTACGCTTTTTCTGGTTTGGATCACATAGTAATGTGGTACCACACTGAAACAGTCGATTAAACCTGGTTTTGATCAATATTTTAGAGGATAACACATTCTTGGTCGAGGTCTGGGTAAGGTCTGGGATATGCCCTCATCAGTCTCATACTTTCGCATTCTTCACATACTTGTTGAACAGATCCTGGGTTCTTTCAGGATTGGATCACATAGTAATGTGGTACCACACCGAAACCGTCAATTTAACCTGGTCTCGATCAATATTTTAGAGGATTGCGCATGGTAGGTCTGGGTTAGGTCTGTGATTCGCCCTCATAAGTCTCATATTTTCGCATTCTACACATACTTCTCGAACAGATCCTCGGTTTTTTCTAGTTTGGATCACATAGTAATGTGGTACCACACCGAAACCGTCAATTTAACCTGGTCTCGATCAATATTTTAGAGGATAACGCATGTTAGGTCTGGGTTTGGTCTGGGAACTGCCCTCATCAGTCGCATACTTTCGCATTCTACACATACTTCTTGAACAGATCCTGGGGTTTTTCTGGTTTAGATCATATAGTAAAGTGGTACCACAAAGAAACATTCAATTAAACCTGGTCTCGATGAATATTTTAGAGGATAACGCATGTTAGGTCTGGGTTAGGTCTGGGATTAGCCCTCATCAGACTCATACTTTCGCAATCTTCTCATACTTGTTGGCCAGATCCTGAGCTTTTTCTGGTTTGGATCTCGTACTAATGTGGTACCACACTGAAACAGTCGATTAAACCTGGTTTTGATCAATATTTTAGAGGGTAACGCATGTTTCGTCTAGGTCTGTGTTAGGTCTGGGATATGCCCTCATCAGTCCCATACTTTCGCATTCTTCACATACTTCTTGGACAGATCCTGGGCTTCATCTGGTTTGGATCACGTAGTAATGTGGTACCACACGGAAACAGACAAACCAACCTGGTCTCGATAAATATTTTAGAGGATAACGCATGTTAGGTCTGGGTGAGGTCTGGGATTTGCCCTCATCAGTCTCATACTTACGCATTCTACACATACTTCTTGAACAGACCCTGGGTTTTTTCTAGTTTGGATCACACAGTAATGTGGTACCACACTGAAAGAGTCGATTAAACCTGGTTTTGATCAATATTTTAGAGGGTAACGCATGTTTTGTCTAGGTCTGTGTTAGGTCTGGGATATGCCCTCATCAGTCTCATACTTTCGCATTCTTCACATACTTCTTGTACAGATCCTGGGTTTTTTCTGGTTTGGATCACATAGTAATGTGGTACCACACTGAAACAGTCAATTAAACCTGGTCTCGATCAATATTTTAGAGGGTACCGCATGTTTGGTCTAGGTCTGTGTTAGGTCTGGAATATGCCCTCATCAGTTTCATACTTTCGCATTCTTCACATACTTCTTGGACAGATCCTGGGCTTTTTCTGGTTTGGATCCCATACTAATGTGGTACCACACTGAAACAGTCGATTAAACCTGGTCTTGATCAATATTTTACAGGATAACGCATGTTTGGTCTAGGTCTGTGTTAGGTCTGGGATATGCCCACATCGGTCTCATACTTTCGCATTCTGCACATACTTCTTGAACAAATCCTGGGTTTTCTCTGGTTTGGATCACATAGTAATGTGGTACCACACTGAAATAGTCAATTAAACCTGGTCTTGATCAATGTTTTAGTGGATAACGCATGTTAGGTCTGGGTTAGGTCTGTGATTCGCCCTCATAAGTCACATACTTTCGCATTCTACACATACTTCTCGAACAAATCCTCGGTTTTTTCTAGTTTGGATCACATAGTAATGTGGTACCATACTGAAACAGTCAATTAAACCTGGTCTCGATCAATATTTTAGAGGGTAACGCATGTTAGGTCTGGGTTAGGTCTGGGATTTGACCTCATCAGTCTCATACTTTTTTTTTTTTTTTTTTTTTTTTTTTTTTGTCGTGGGGAAAATCTTCGAAAGACTCCCTCCCACCTCCTTGGGGAGAGGTGGGAGGGGTGTGTGGGATTCCCCGCGCTCGTACAACGACAGGCGCGGGACCTACCCACTAAAAACCCCACGGTGACCCTTCGGCACGCATTGGGAGGATACCGGGAATCGCTCGAAGCATTCTTCCGGTATCCTCCCCGTGCCCGCGCTTTCGCGCCCATCCCCCGGGGGGACAATCGGTCCCCCCAGTAGACACACTGCCTCATAGCGGCGGGACGGGGCCACTCCATCCCGCCGCTATCCGTCCCGGGGCCGCGTTTAGTGGCGGCTGCGAGCCCCAACTCGCAACCGCCCGCGACCCCGTTTCCACCCCTCGGCGGCCGGGCGTTCATGGCCGCACCAGACCGCCGAGGGTGCCTCCCCTTGCGTCGGACCGGTAGAGGGAGGCACTCCTACCCCCAACCGGTCCGACCCGGCGCCGCCTGGCGGGAGGAGGGTCCCCTCAGGACCCCCCTCCCAGCCTAGGTCATCCGCCACGCCGAGGCGGCCGCCCGCGACGCCTCGCGACCGGGCGACGACCTCGGGCCACCGCACGAGCGCGAGCTTCAGCGCGCCGCTGAAGCTCGCGCTCCCTCCCCGCGGCCTCCTTCTGCAACATTACGTTCTCGCAGAAGGAGGCCACGGCCCTCCACTTCTCCTCGCTGCCGAGCATGGCGCGCACCACGCCCAGCAGCGAGACATCCCGCCCGACGACGCCGACCAGGACACGGCGCTCCCCCTCCCACGCGGGGCATACCTCCAGGGTATGATCCGCCGTGTCCTGCTCAGCGTCGCAGTGGCAGCAACGCGCCGTCGGCTCCTTCCCTATCCGGCACAGGTATCTTCCGAAGCTGCCATGCCCGGAAAATACCTGTGCCAGCCGGTAGGTGAGGCTGCCATGGCCTCTGTCCAGCCACTCCTTCAGGAGTGGCCGAACAGCCCCGACAGTCCGGTGCCCCGCGGTTGGCAGAGCCAGCCGCTCCTGCCACGCGAGCAACACGGACTGCCGGGCCTGGCGCTTCAAATCGCCCCAAGCAGGTTCCTGCCCGCCCGGGACCGCCCCCACCCCCGCGCGACGGTCGACGCGGTGCCGGTACATCACCGCGTGCGACCGCGCGAGCAGGTCCATGGGCGGCATCCCCGCTAGAACCGTCGCCGCCTCATGTGACATGGTCCGATACCCGCGGACGACCCTGAGCGCCATGCGCCTCTGCACCCGACGCAGCATAGTCATGCTGCGCCGGGAGGCAGCCAGGTCGTCCGCCCAGACGGGGGCCCCGTATAGGGCCACCGACTGGACCATTGCCACATAGAGGCGACGAACTCGGCCCGCCGGGCCCCCCAGGTTGGGCAGGATCCGGCCCAGAGCCGCAACCATCCTTTCCAACCGGGGGACCAGGCAGCGGAAATGCTTCTCGAAACGCCAGTGGCTATCGAGGATCAGCCCCAGATACCTGATCTGGGGCTTGACCTCGATGTCAGCCCCACCCACCCGAATCAGAGGGGGTGGCGGATCCTGCCGAGGTGAATGAAACGCAATCACCTCGGTCTTATGGACCGCCACCGTCATCCCCATCCCCCTGATCCGGTCGACGACGCGTTGCGACCCCTCCTCCGCGCGACGCATGGCCCTCCCCCAGTGAGCCCCGACGGCCAGCACCAGTGTGTCATCCGCATAACACACCGTGCTGACGCCGTCGGGGAGGCCGGCCCGCAACACCGAGTCGTACGCGATGTTCCACAGGAGTGGCCCGAGGACCGACCCCTGCGGAACACCGCAGTACACCTCCCTCCGCATATCACCATCCCGGCCCGGATACTCGATCCACCTGCCGCGGAGATAATCCCCGACGACCGCCCTGAGACAAGGGGGGACTCGATGATATTCGAGCCCCCTCCTTATCTCTTCCCAGGGGAGGGTGTTAAAGGCATTGGCAATATCCAAGGATACTGCCAATGCCACCCCTCCCCGGGAGACGGCCGCCTCCGAGAGGGCCCTCACACGACCTATCGCGTCGATAGTCGATCGGCCCCCCCGGAAACCGAACTGGCAGTCGGCCAGACCGGGATCACCCCGCGACAGGTGCTCGACGAGGCGGGCAGCAATCACACGCTCGAAGAGCTTGCCCACCTCGTCGAGGAGACAAATGGGCCGGTATGCGGAGGGAGACTCCGCGGGCCGACCCTCCTTCCGGAGGAGGACCATCCTCGCCACCTTCCAACTGGGGGGGAATCGCCCGTCCCTCAGGCAGCGGTCGAACAACCGCCTGAGGTCGGCCCCAAGGACGCCCTGGGTCAAGACCCAAACCCGGCCGGGCACACCATCCGGACCCGGGGCCGTGTTACGAACCCCGAGCCGTCTGATGGCCGCTGCCAGCTCCTCCTGCGTGACCCCCAGCTCGGCCGTCCACTCCACTGGGACAGCCGCCGCCGCCGGAGGACGCGGTCCCCTCTCCCCAATTGGGAAGAGTGTATTGACCACGTCCTCCAGCAGCCGGGGGTCAAGACCCTCGGTGACGGGGGGCGCCCACGGGCGGAGCTTATTCAGCACCACCTTATATGGGCGCCCCCATGGATCGTCATCAAGGGTCTGGAGGAGCTCCTTCCATGCCTGGGTCTTGGCCCGTTTGATGGCGACCTGCAGAGCAACCCGCGCCACGCGGTATGCTCCATACAGGTCATCAGCTGCCCTCGCTCGCGCCACGCCGTCGCCTGTACGTTGACGACGGCGCGCGCGGGTGTACTGGCGTCGGGCGCGGACAGTCGCGACTCGCAACTCCGCGATCGCGTCCGACCACCAGTACACCGCCCGGCGAGGAGAAGCCCGCCCGACCCGAGGCATCGCCGCGTCGCAAATACCCGCGACCAATGCTCCGAGCCGGGCGACCTCCTCCTCTATGCTCGGCAACTCGGCCGCTCCCTGCGGCCAAGTTGCAGCGAGGGCAGCTGCCATCAGGGCGTCCTTGTCCAGGCGCCGAAGCGCCCAGCGGCGTGGTGGGGTGCCACGCAGGCGGCCGTGTCGGGATGCACTCGCGGCGGCAGAGACCTCCATCCGGATGTACCGGTGATCGGAGAGTGTCTCTGCCCCCGCGACCACGTGCCAACCCGACACCATGCGCACGGCGTTGGGGGTCGCGAATCCAACATCCACGATGGACCCCCCATATCGCCGCACGCATGTGTGCTCCGACCCCCGGTTCAATACCCGGAGGTCGAGCCCCGCCGCCCAATCGCCCAGGATCCCGCCGCGAACGGAGGTCCTGGGGGATCCCCAAGCCACCGACTTGGCATTAAAATCCCCCAGGACCAGCACCGGCCGGGCCGCGTAGCGCTGCACGCATGCCGCGACCTCGGCCAAGTACAGCTCGAACGCAGCGTGACCGCTACGGGGCGAAATGTAGCACCCCACCACAGCGACTCCCCCCCAGTCCACGGCGACGAATCCCCGACCGCGCTCCAACAAGGAGAACGGTGGGGACCCGTCGCCCCCTCCCCATACCGTCGCCACCAAGCCGTCCGCGTCGCCCACCCAATGAGGGTGATCAGGGACGCTGTACGGCTCGGCGGCGACCGCCAGGCCAACCCCCCACTCCGCGAGGACTTGGGACATCAAGTCCTGTGCCGCGCGGCAGTGGTTGAGGTTGGCCTGGAGGAGGAGGCGGGGCGGCATTAATTAATGGCCGCGCCAGCCTCCTCCCGGCCGTCCGTCCCCGTAGCACCGTCCACCTCCATGGAGGACGATGCCACCGCCCTCGGCACCGGAGCCGGTGCAGCCCGCCTCTTCCTCTCCTTCCGGGAGGGGGGGGAGCACTTCTTGCTCCCCACCCTGTGATCGGCTGGCCTCCCCATGTCCGCACACAGCGGGCAGTGGGGGGCCGCCGAGCACTGGCTCGCACGGTGCTCTTTGGCACCGCAGCGGTAACACTGACCGCTGCGGTCCACCGGCGAGGTGCACCACTGCCTCACGTGCCCCAATTCGAGGCAGCGGTGACACTGGAGCGGGCGCGGCGCGAGGATTTCCACTCGCGCCGAAACCCACCCCACCAACAGCCTCCCGGATTCCGCCACCTTACGGGCGGCGGAGAGGGGGCACCGGGCCCACACCGACCCGAGGCCGGAGGGCGACCTGCGGATCTCTCCGATCCGCAGGTCCTCCACAGGACAGTCCCCCGCCCTCGCAAGGGCACGGGACACATCCTGTGCGCTGACCGAGTCGTCCAGCCCACAAACGCGCATCTCCGTGCGCTTCGTGGGCCGGGCGACCCGGACACCTCGCTCGCCCAGCTGCTCCCGGAGCCTCTGGGCGAGACGATCCGCCTTCGCGCCGCCTTCTGCACCGGGGATCTCCAGCAAGAGACCCCCGGTCACGGCCCTCTTCGCCCTCACGGAGGCGATGCCCAGCTCTTCCAGGGAGATATTCTCCCTGGCGAGCCGCATCGCCTCCGCGAGGGTCAGGTCGCCCCCCTGCGCAACGGTCAGCGTCACCGCTGCCGTTTTTGGGGGACGACCTGGTCGTGCCTTCCCATCCTTCGCGGCCTTTACCTTGGCCGCCGGCGGCGGAGGCGGAGGCCGCGGTTGCGAGGCCTTCCTCGCCGCCCGCTTCGCCTTCCGCCCCACCACCTCACTCCACGCCACCCCCCCTTGGGAGGGTGCCGTGGAGGACGCGACCACCGCGACCACGGGTACACCACCCCCCTTGGGGGTCGCGACCCGGGGCCCTGGTGCCGCAACGCTGGGCGGAGCCTTCACTCCGCCCTTCTTTGCCTTCCCCGACTGTACCGGAACAGGTCGGGGAGGCACCGCCTTCCTGCTGACCGCTCTTCCGGCGAGGAGCTCCTCCCGGAAGGCGGCCAGCTTGCCATCAATCATGTCCCCAATCCTCCTCAGAAGATCGTCTTCTGAGGAGGACGGGGACTTCTTCACGAGCGGAGTGCGGGTGGAGGGGCCCGCGGTGCCCCGCACCACTGCCGCCGCACTCCGCTTATTTACCTCCGCCGAGGGACGCGGCGGTGGAGGAGGAGGGAGGATGGGAGGGAGGGCCGCACTGTTCCACAGCGCCTCTGCCCTCCTCCTCCCCTGTCGCTCCTCCTCCAACAGGAGCTGCAGACGGGCGTTCCGCCCTCTGAGCTCCCGCGCCGCCTCCCTCATTTCCTCCGCCGCGGCCTTCAGGGCCTCCGCGCCACCGCTTTTCTGCCCCTTAAAGGCGCAGGCAGCGGCGACTTTCTCCACCCGCCTCAGGGACGAGGAGATCCTCTCCGATATCTCCTCGGTCACCTCGTCCCTGAGGCAACTCAGCCTCACCGACGGGCTCATCGCCCCGCCCACCTCGACGACGGCCTGCCCCGTCCTCTTCCTCTTAGAGCCTATGTGGCTCGTGCTGGAGGAGAAGGACGAGATCGACGCCGTCTCGTCGTCCTCCTCCACCCTCCACGAAGCCGGACCTGGCGCTGAGTGGGGCGCGAGCGCCGCCACCCTAACCCCAACCCCGTCTCCGTCCTCCCCAACCGACAAAACCCGCCCCATCCCCATTTTATTTTCTGTGTCCATAAAAATCCCACGACATGGTCGGAAATAAAGGTCCACCCGGGCAGAGCCGCCTTACCCGGGTAAGCCTAATACTCCGGGGGTTCGGCAGGTTCCCCGGAGGTGGTCGCTTGGGATTGGGCCTTCTCCCCCAACCATGCATCCCATCGCCGCGCACCATAGCTTAGGATTGGAGGGCGATTTTATAGAGTCGCCATACTCGTGGCCCAGGCGGTTAAGCCAAGACCCCCGTTCCTCCTGCCGTCACGTACCATTCACAAAACCAATAGGGAATTGTGAATGGGTCGTTGTGACGACCAACAGGAGGCTTACGGTGTGTGTATGACTCGGGTACCCCGGGTTCGTTAAGCCCGTACTGCAGCTGAAAGGCTGGCAGCCCCTGAGGGGATCAGTCTCATACTTTCGTATTCTACACATACTTCTTGAACAGATCCTGGGTTTTTTCTAGTTTGTATCACATAGTAATGTGGAACCATACTGAAACAGTCAATTAAACCTGGTCTCGATCAATATTTTAGAGGATAACGCATGTTAGGTCTGGGTTTGGTCTGTGATTTGCCCTCATAAGTCTCATACTTTCGTATTATACACATACTTCTTGAACAGATCCTGGATTTTTTCTGGTTTGGATCACATAGTAATGTGGTACCACACTGAAATAGTCAATTAAACCTGGTCTCGATTAATATTTTAGAGGATAACGCATGCTAGGTCTGGGTTAGGTCTGGGATTTGCTCTCATCAGTCCCATACTTTCGCATTCTACACATACTTCTCGCACAGATCCTGGGCTTTTTCTGGTTTGGATCTCGTACTAATGTGGTACCACACTGAAACAGTCAATTTAACCTGGTCTCGATCAATATTTTAGAGGATAACGCATGTTAGGTCTGGGTTAGGCCTGGGATTAGCCCTCATCAGACTCGTACTTTCGCATTCTTCTCATACTTTCTGGCCAGATCCTGGGTTTTTTCTGGTTTGGATCACATACTAATGTGGTACCACACTGAAACAGTCGATTAAACCGGGTTTTCATCAATATTTTAGAGGATAACGCATGTTTGGTCTACGTCTGTGTTAGGTCTAGGATATGCCCTCATCAGTCTCATACTTTTGCATTCTTCACATATTTCTTGGAGAGATCATGGGTTTTTTCTGGTTTGGATCACATAGTAATGTGGTACCACACTGAAACAGTCAATTTAACCTGGTCTCGACCTGTATTTTAGAGGATAACGCATGTTAGGTCTGGGTTAGGTCTGGGATTTGCCCTCATCAGTCTCATACTTTCGTATTCTACACATACTTCTTGAACAGATCCTGGGGTTTTTCTGGTTTGGATCATATAGTAAAGTGGTACCACACAGAAACAGTCAATTAAACCTGGTTTCGATCAATATTTTAGAGGATAACGCATGTTAGGTCTGGGTTAGGTCTGGGATTAGCCCTCATCAGACTCATACTTTCGCATTCTTCTCATACTTGCTGGTCAGATCCTGGGCTTTTTCTGGTTTGGATCTCGTACTAATGTGGTACGACACTGAAACAGTCGATTAAACCTGGTCTTGAGAAATATTTTAGAGGATAACGCATGTTAGGTCTGGGTTAGGTCTGGGATATGCCCTCAACAGTCTCATACTTTCGCATTCTTCACATACTTCTTGGACAGGTCCTGGGTTTTTTCTGGTTTGGATCACATAGTAATGTGGTACCACACTGAAACAGTCAATTTAACCTCGTCTCGATCAATATTTTAGAGGATAACGCATGTTAGGTCTGGGTTAGGTCTGGGATATGCCCTCAACAGTCTCATACTTTCGCATTCTACACATACTTCTTGAACAGATCCTGGGTTTTTTCTGGTTTGGATCACATAGTAATGTGGTACCACACTGAAACAGTCAATTTAACCTCGTCTCGATCAATATTTTAGAGGATAACGCATGTTAGGTCTGGGTTAGGACTGGGATATGCCCTCAACAGTCTCATACTTTCGCATTCTACACATACTTCTTGAACAGATCCTGGATTTTTTCTGGTTTGGATCACATAGTAATGTGGTACCACAATGAAATAGTCAATTAAACCTGGTCTCGATCAATATTTTAGAGGATAACGCATGTTAGGTCTGGGTTAGGTCTGGGATTAGCCCTCATCAGACTCATACTTTCTTCATTCTTCTCAAACTTGTTGGCCAGATCCTGGGCTTTTTCTGGTTTGGATCCCATACTAATGTGGTACCACACTGAAACAGTCGATTAAACCTGGTCTTGATCAATATTTTACATGATAACGCATGTTTGGTCTAGGTCTGTGTTAGGTCTGGGATATGCCCACATCGGTCTCATACTTTCGCATTCTGCACATACTTCTTGAACAGATCCTGGGTTTTTTCTGGTTTGGATCACATAGTAATGTGGTACCACACTGAAACAGTCAATTAATCCTGGTCTCGATCAATATTTTAGAGGATAACGCATGTTAGGTCAGGGTTAGGTCTGGGATTGGCCCTCATCAGACTCATACTTTCGCATTCTTCGCATACTTGCTAGCCAGATCATGGGCTTTTTCTGGTTTGGATCTCGTACTAATGTGGTACCACACTGAAACTGTCGATTAAACCTGGTCTTGATAAATATTTTAGAGGATAACGCATGTTTGGTCTAGGTCTGTGTTAGGTCTAGGATATGCCCACAACAGTCTCATACTTTCGCATTCTTCACATACTTCTTGGACAGATCCTGGGTTTTTTCTGGTTTGGATCACATAGTAATATGGTACCACACTGAAAGAGTCGATTAAACCTGGTTTTGGATCAATATTTTGGAGGATAACGCATGTTTGGTCTAGGTCTGGGTTAGGTCTGGGATATGCCCTCATGAGTCTCATACTATCGCATTCTTCACATACTTGTTGAACAGATCCTGGGTTTTTTCTGGTTTGGATCACATAGTAATGTAGAACCACACTGAAATAGTCAATTAAACCTGGTGTCGATCAATATTTTGGAGGATCACGCATGTTAGTTCTGGGTTAGGTCTGGGATTTGCCCTCATCAGACTCATACTTTCGCATTCTACACATACTTCTCGCACATATCCTGGGTGTTTTCTGGTTTGGATCACATACTAATGTGGTACCACACTGAAACAGTCGATTAAACCGCGTTTTCAGCAATATTTTAGAGGATAACGCATGTTTGGTCTAGGCCTGTGTTAGGCCTGGGATATGCCCTCATCAGTCTCATACTTTCGCATTCTTCACATACTCCTTGAACAGATCCTGGGTTTTTTCTGGTTCGGATCACATAGTAATGTGGTACCACACTGAAATAGTCAATTAAACCTGGTCTCGATCAATGTTTTAGTGGATAACACATGTTAGGTCTGGGTTAGGTCTGTGATTCGCCCTCATAAGTCTCATACTTTCGCATTCTTCACATACATCTTGAACAGATCCTGGGTTTTTTCTGGTTTGGATCACATAGTAATGTGGTACCACACTGAAAGAGTCGATTAAACCTGGTTTTGATCAATATTTTAGAGGGTAACGCATGTTTGGTCTAGGTCTGTGTTAGGTCTGGGACATGCCCTCATCAGTCTCATACTTTCGCATTCTTCACATACTTCTTGGGCAGATCCTGGGCTTTTTCTGGTTTGGATCACATAGTAATGTAGAACCACACTGAAATAGTCAATTAAACCTGGTGTCGATCAATATTTTGGAGGATCACGCATGTTAGTTCTGGGTTAGGTCTGGGATTAGCCCTCATCAGACTCATACTTTCGCATTCTTCACATACTCCTTGAACAGATCCTGGGTTTTTTCTGGTTTGGATCACATAGTAATGTGGTACCACACTGAAACAGTCAATTAAACCTGGTCTCGATCTGTATTTTAGAGGATAACGCATGTTAGGTCTGGGTTAGGTCTGGGATTTGCCCTCATCAGTCTCATACTTTCGTATTCTACACATACTTCTTGAACAGATCCTGGGTTTTTTCTGGTTTGGATCACATAGTAATGTAGAACCACACTGAAACAGGCAATTAAACCTGGTGTCGATCAATATTTTAGAGGATCACGCATGTTAGGTCTGGGTTAGGTCTGGGATTAGCCCTCATCAGACTCATACTTTCGCATTCTTCTCTTACTTGTTGGCCAGATCCTGGGCTTTTTCTGGTTTGGATCTCGTACTAATGTGGTACCACACTGAAACAGTCAATTTAACCTGGTCTCGATCAATATTTTAGAGGATAACGCATGTTAGGTCTGGGTTAGGCCTGGGATTAGCCCTCATCAGACTCGTACTTTCGCATTCTTCTCATACTTTCTGGCCAGATCCTGGGTCTTTTCTGGTTTGGATCACATACTAATGTGGTACCACACTGAAACAGTCGATTAAACCGGGTTTTCATCAATATTTTAGAGGATAACGAAAGTTTGGCCTAGATCTGTGTTAGGTCTAGGATATGCCCTCATCAGTCTCATACTTTCGCATTCTTCACATACTTCTTGGACAGATCCTGGGCTTTTTCTTGTTTGGATCCCTAACTAATGTGGTACCACACTGAAGCAGTCGATTAAACCTGGTTTTGATCAATATTTTAGAGGGTAACGTATGTTTGGTCTAGGTCTGTGTTAGGTCTGGGATATGCCCTCATCAGTCTCATACTTTCGCATTCTTCACATACTTCTTGGAGAGATCCTGGGGTTTTTCTGGTTTGGATCACATAGTAATGTGGTACCACACTGAAACAGTCAATTTAACCTGGTCTCGATCTGTATTTTAGAGGATAACGCATGTTTGGTCTGGGTTAGGTCTGGGATTAGCCCTCATCAGACTCATACTTTCTTCATTCTTCTCATACTTGTTGGTCAGATCCTGGGCTTTTTCTGGTTTGGATCTCGTACTAATGTGGTACCACAATGAAACAGTCGATTAAACCTGGTTTTGATCAATATCTCAGAGGGTAACGCATGTTTGGTCTAGGTCTGTGTTAGGTCTGGGATACGCCCTCATCAGTCACATTCTTTCGCATTCTACACATTCTTCTCGCACAGATCCTGGGTGTTTTCTGGTTTGGATCACATACTAATGTGGTACCACACTGAAACAGTCGATTAAACCGGGTTTTCATCAATATTTTAGAGGATAACGAAAGTTTGGCCTAGATCTGTGTTAGGTCTAGGATATGCCCTCATCAGTCTCATACTTTCGCATTCTTCACATACTTCTTGGACAGATCCTGGGCATTTTATGGTTTGGATCCCTAACTAATGTGGTACCACACTGAAGCAGTCGATTAAACCTGGTTTTGATCAATATCTTAGAGGGTAACGTATGTTTGGTCTAGGTCTGTGTTAGGTCTGGGATATGCCCTCATCAGTCTCATACTTTCGCATTCTTCACATACTTCTCGCACAGATCCTGGGTTTTTTCCGGTTTGGATCTCGTACTAATGTGGTACCACACTGAAACAGTCAATTTAACCTGGTCTCGATCAATATTTTAGAGGATAACGCATGTTAGGTCTGGGTTAGGTCTGGGATTAGCCCTCATCAGACTCATACTTTCTTCATTCTTCTCAAACTTGTTGGCCAGATCCTGGGCTTTTTCTGGTTTGGATCTCGTACTAATGTGGTACCACAATGAAACAGTCGATTAAACCTGGTTTTGATCAATATTTTAGAGTGTAACGTATGTTTGGTCTAGGTCTGTGTTAGGTCTGGGATATGCCCTCATCAGTTTTATACTTTCGCATTCTTCACATACTTCTTGGACAGATCCTGGGCTTTTTCTGGTTTGGATCCCATACTAATGTGGTACCACACTGAAACAGTCGATTAAACCTGGTCTTGATCAATATTTTACATGATAACGCATGTTTGGTCAAGGTCTGTGTTAGGTCTGGGATATGCCCACATCGGTCTCATACTTTCGCATTCTGCACATACTTCTTGAACAGATCCTGGGTTTTTTCTGGTTTGGATCACATAGTAATGTGGTACCACACTGAAACAGTCAATTAATCCTGGTCTCGATCAATATTTTAGAGGATAACGCATGTTAGGTCAGGGTTAGGTCTGGGATTGGCCCTCATCAGACTCATACTTTCGCATTCTTCGCATACTTGCTAGCCAGATCATGGGCTTTTTCTGGTTTGGATCTCGTACTAATGTGGTACCACACTGAAACTGTCGATTAAACCTGGTCTTGATAAATATTTTAGAGGATAACGCATGTTTGGTCTAGGTCTGTGTTAGGTCTAGGATATGCCCACATCAGTCTCATACTTTCGCATTCTTCACATACTTCATGGACAGATCCTGGGTTTTTTCTGGTTTGGATCACATAGTAATATGGTACCACACTGAAAGAGTCGATTAAACCTGGTTTTGGATCAATATTTTGGAGGATAACGCATGTTTGGTCTAGGTCTGGGTTAGGTCTGGGATATGCCCTCATGAGTCTCATACTATCGCATTCTTCACATACTTCTTGAACAGATCCTGGGTTTTTTCTGGTTTGGATCACATAGTAATGTAGAACCACACTGAAATAGTCAATTAAACCTGGTGTCGATCAATATTTTGGAGGATCACGCATGTTAGTTCTGGGTTAGGTCTGGGATTAGCCCTCATCAGACTCATACTTTCGCATTCTACACATACTTCTCGCACAGATCCTGGGTGTTTTCTGGTTTGGATCACATACTAATGTGGTACCACACTGAAACAGTCGATTAAACCGCGTTTTCAGCAATATTTTAGAGGATAACGGATGTTTGGTCTAGGCCTGTGTTAGGCCTGGGATATGCCCTCATCAGTCTCATACTTTCGCATTCTTCACATACTCCTTGAACAGATCCTGGGTTTTTTCTGGTTCGGATCACATAGTAATGTGGTACCACACTGAAATAGTCAATTAAACCTGGTCTCGATCAATATTTTAGAGGGTAACGTATGTTTGGTCTAGGTCTGTGTTAGGTCTGGGATATGCCCTCATCAGTCTCATACTTTCGCATTCTTCACATACTCCTTCAACAGATCCTGGGCTTTTTCTGGTTTGGATCTCGTACTAATGTGGTACCACACTGAAACAGTCAATTTAACCTGGTCTCGATCAATATTTTAGAGGATAACGCATGTTAGGTCTGGGTTAGGCCTGGGATTAGCCCTCATCAGACTCGTACTTTCGCATTCTTCTCATACTTTCTGGCCAGATCCTGGGTCTTTTCTGGTTTGGATCACATACTAATGTGGTACCACACTGAAACAGTCGATTAAACCGGGTTTTCATCAATATTTTAGAGGATAACGAAAGTTTGGCCTAGATCTGTGTTAGGTCTAGGATATGCCCTCATCAGTCTCATACTTTCGCATTCTTCACATACTTCTTGGACAGATCCTGGGCTTTTTCTGGTTTGGATCCCTAACTAATGTGGTACCACACTGAAGCAGTCGATTAAACCTGGTTTTGATCAATATTTTAGAGGGTAACGTATGTTTGGTCTAGGTCTGTGTTAGGTCTGGGATATGCCCTCATCAGTCTCATACTTTCGCATTCTTCACATACTTCTTGGAGAGATCCTGGGGTTTTTCTGGTTTGGATCACATAGTAATGTGGTACCACACTGAAGCAGTCAATTTAACCTGGTCTCGATCTGTATTTTAGAGGATAACGCATGTTTGGTCTGGGTTAGGTCTGGGATTAGCCCTCATCAGACTCATACTTTCTTCATTCTTCTCATACTTGTTGGCCAGATCCTGGGCTTTTTCTGGTTTGGATCTCGTACTTATGTGGTACCACAATGAAACAGTCGATTAAACCTGGTTTTGATCAATATCTTAGAGGGTAACGCATGTTTGGTCTAGGTCTGTGTTAGGTCTGGGATACGCCCTCATCAGTCACATTCTTTCGCATTCTACACATTCTTCTCGCACAGATCCTGGGTGTTTTCTGGTTTGGATCACATACTAATGTGGTACCACACTGAAATAGTCGATTAAACCGGGTTTTCATCAATATTTTAGAGGATAACGAAAGTTTGGCCTAGATCTGTGTTAGGTCTAGGATATGCCCTCATCAGTCTCATACTTTCGCATTCTTCACATACTTCTTGGACAGATCCTGGGCTTTTTCTGGTTTGGATCCCTAACTAATGTGGTACCACACTGAAGCAGTCGATTAAACCTGGTTTTGATCAATATTTTAGAGGGTAACGTATGTTTGGTCTAGGTCTGTGTTAGGTCTGGGATATGCCCTCATCAGTCTCATACTTTCGCATTCTTCACATACTTCTTGCAGAGATCCTGGGGTTTTTCTGGTTTGGATCACATAGTAATGTGGTACCACACTGAAACAGTCAATTTAACCTGGTCTCGATCTGTATTTTAGAGGATAACGCATGTTTGGTCTGGGTTAGGTCTGGGATTAGCCCTCATCAGACTCATACTTTCTTCATTCTTCTCATACTTGTTGGCCAGATCCTGGGCTTTTTCTGGTTTGGATCTCGTACTAATGTGGTACCACAATGAAACAGTCGATTAAACCTGGTTTTGATCAATATCTTAGAGGGTAACGCATGTTTGGTCTAGGTCTGTGTTAGGTCTGGGATACGCCCTCATCAGTCACATTCTTTCGCATTCTACACATTCTTCTCGCACAGATCCTGGGTGTTTTCTGGTTTGGATCACATACTAATGTGGTACCACACTGAAACAGTCGATTAAACCGGGTTTTCAGCAATATTTTGGAGGATAACGCATGTTTGGTCTAGGTCTGGGTTAGGTCTGGGATATGCCCTCATGAGTCTCATACTATCGCATTCTTCACATACTGCTTGAACAGATCCTGGGTTTTTTCTGGTTTGGATCACATAGTAATGTAGAACCACACTGAAACAGGCAATTAAACCTGGTGTCGATCAATATTTTAGAGGATCACGCATGTTAGGTCTGGGTTAGGTCTGTGATTCGCCCTCATAAGTCTCATACTTTCGCATTCTTCACATACATCTTGAACAGATCCTGGGTTTTTTCTGGTTTGGATCACATAGTAATGTGGTACCACACTGAAAGAGTCGATTAAACCTGGTTTTGATCAATATTTTAGAGGGTAACGCATGTTTGGTCTAGGTCTGTGTTAGGTCTGGGACATGCCCTCATCAGTCTCATACTTTCGCATTCTTCACATACTTCTTGGGCAGATCCTGGGCTTTTTCTGGTTTGGATCCCATACTAATGTGGTACCACACTGAAACAGTCGATTAAACCTGGTTTTGATCAATATTTTAGAGGGTTACGTATGTTTGGTCTAGGTCTGTGTTAGGTCTGGGATATGCCCCCATCAGTCTCATACTTTCGCATTCTTCACATACTCCTTGAACAGATCCTGGGTTTTTTCTGGTTTGGATCACATAGTAATGTGGTACCACACTGAAATAGTCAATTAAACCTGGTCTCGATCTGTATTTTAGAGGATAACGCATGTTAGGTCTGGGTTAGGTCTGGGATTTGCGCTCATCAGTCTCATACTTTCGTATTCTACACATACTTCTTGAACAGATCCTGGGTTTTTTCTGGTTTGGATCACATAGTAATGTAGAACCACACTGAAACAGGCAATTAAACCTGGTGTCGATCAATATTTTACAGGATCACGCATGTTAGGTCTGGGTTAGGTCTGGGATTAGCCCTGATCAGACTCATACTTTCGCATTCTTCTCTTACTTGTTGGCCAGATCCTGGGCTTTTTCTGGTTTGGATCTCGTACTAATGTGGTACCACACTGAAACAGTCAATTTAACCTGGTCTCGATCAATATTTTAGAGGATAACGCATGTTAGGTCTGGGTTAGGCCTGGGATTAGCCCTCATCAGACTCGTACTTTCGCATTCTTCTCATACTTTCTGGCCAGATCCTGGGTCTTTTCTGGTTTGGATCACACACTAATGTGGTACCACACTGAAACAGTCGATTAAACCGGGTTTTCATCAATATTTTAGAGGATGACGAAAGTTTGGCCTAGATCTGTGTTAGGTCTAGGATATGCCCTCATCAGTCTCATACTTTCGCATTCTTCACATACTTCTTGGACAGATCCTGGGCTTTTTCTGCTTTGGATCCCTAACTAATGTGGTACCACACTGAAGCAGTCGATTAAACCTGGTTTTGATCAATATTTTAGAGGGTAACGTATGTTTGGTCTAGGTCTGTGTTAGGTCTGGGATATGCCCTCATCAGTCTCATACTTTCGCATTCTTCACATACTTCTTGGAGAGATCCTGGGGTTTTTCTGGTTTGGATCACACAGTAATGTGGTGCCACAATGAAACAGTCAATTAGACCTGGTCTCGATCAATATTTTAGAGGGTAACGCATGTTAGGTCTGGGTTAGGTCTGGGATTTGCCCTCATCAGTCTCATACTTTCGCATTCTTCACATAATTCTTGAACAGATCCTGGGTTGTTTCTGGTTTGGATCTCGTACTAATGTGGTACCACAATGAAACAGTCGATTAAACCTGGTTTTGATCAATATCTTAGAGGGTAACGCATGTTTGGTCTAGGTCTGTGTTAGGTCTGGGATACGCCCTCATCAGTCACATTCTTTCGCATTCTACACATTCTTCTCGCACAGATCCTGGGTGTTTTCTGGTTTGGATCACATACTAATGTGGTACCACACTGAAACAGTCGATTAAACCGGGTTTTCAGCAATATTTTGGAGGATAACGCATGTTTGGTCTAGGTCTGGGTTAGGTCTGTGATTCGCCCTCATAAGTCTCATACTTTCGCATTCTTCACATACATCTTGAACAGATCCTGGGTTTTTTCTGGTTTGGATCACATAGTAATGTGGTACCACACTGAAAGAGTCGATTAAACCTGGTTTTGATCAATATTTTAGAGGGTAACGCATGTTTGGTCTAGGTCTGTGTTAGGTCTGGGACATGCCCTCATCAGTCTCGTACTTTCGCATTCATCACATACTTCTTGGGCAGATCCTGGGCTTTTTCTGGTTTGGATCCCATACTAATGTGGTACCACACTGAAACAGTCAATTTAACCTGGTCTCGATCTGTATTTTAGAGGATAACGCATGTTTGGTCTGGGTTAGGTCTGGGATTAGCCCTCATCAGACTCATACTTTCTTCATTCTTCTCATACTTGTTGGCGGATCCTGGGCTTTTTCTGGTTTGGATCACGTACTAATGTGGTACCACACTGAAGCAGTCGATTAAACCTGGTTTTTGATCAATATTTTAGAGGATAACGCATGTTTGGTCTAGGTCTGGGTTACGTCTGGGATATGCCCTCATGAGTCTCATACTTTCGCATTCTTCACATACTTCTTGAACAGATCCTGGGTTTTTTCAGGTTTGGATCACACAGTAATGTGGTGCCACAATGAAACAGTCAATTAGACCTGGTCTCGATCAATATTTTAGAGGGTAACGCATGTTAGGTCTGGGTTAGGTCTGGGATTTGCCCTCATCAGTCTCATACTTTCGCATTCTTCACATTCTTCTCGCACAGATCCTGGGTGTTTTCTGGTTTGGATCACATACTAATGTGGTACCACACTGAAACAGTCGATTAAACCGGGTTTTCAGCAATATTTTGGAGGATAACGCATGTTTGGTCTAGGTCTGGGTTAGGTCTGTGATTCGCCCTCATAAGTCTCATACTTTCGCATTCTTCACATACTCCTTGAACAGATCCTGGGTTTTTTCTGGTTTGGATCACATAGTAATGTGGTACCATACTGAAACAGTCAATTAATCCTGGTCTCGATCAATATTTTACAGGATAGCGCATGTTAGGTCTGGGTTAGGTCTGTGATTTGCCCTCATAAGTCTCATACTTTCGCATTCTTCTCTTACTTGTTGGCCAGATCCTGGGCTTTTTCTGGTTTGGATCTCGTACTAATGTGGTACCACACTGAAACAGTCAATTTAACCTGGTCTCGATCAATATTTTAGAGGATAACGCATGTTAGGTCTCGGTTAGGCCTGGGATTAGCCCTCATCAGACTCGTACTTTCGCATTCTTCTCATACTTTCTGGCCAGATCCTGGGTCTTTTCTGGTTTGGATCACATACTAATGTGGTACCACACTGAAACAGTCGATTAAACCGGGTTTTCATCAATATTTTAGAGGATAACGAAAGTTTGGCCTAGATCTGTATTAGGTCTAGGATATGCCCTCATCAGTCTCATACTTTCGCATTCTTCACATACTTCTTGGACAGATCCTGGGCTTTTTCTGGTTTGGATCCCTAACTAATGTGGTACCACACTGAAGCAGTCGATTAAACCTGGTTTTGATCAATATTTTAGAGGGTAACGTATGTTTGGTCTAGGTCTGTGTTAGGCCTGGGATATGCCCTCATCAGTCTCATACTTTCGCATTCTTCACGTACTTCTTGGAGAGATCCTGGGGTTTTTCTGGTTTGGATCACATAGTAATGTGGTACCACACTGAAACAGTCAATTTAACCTGGTCTCGATCTGTATTTTACAGGATAACGCATGTTTGGTCTGGGTTAGGTCTGGGATTAGCCCTCATCAGACTCATACTTTCTTCATTCTTCTCATACTTGGTGGCCAGATCCTGGGCTTTTTCTGGTTTGGATCTCGTACTAATGTGGTGCCACAATGAAGCAGTCGATTAAACCAGGTTTTGATCAATATCTTAGAGGGTAACGCATGTTTGGTCTAGGTCTGTGTTAGGTCTGGGATACGCCCTCATCAGTCACATTCTTTCGCATTCTACACATTCTTCTCGCACAGATCCTGGGTGTTTTCTGGTTTGGATCACATAGTAATGTGGTACCACACTGAAACAGTCGATTAAACCGGGTTTTCAGCAATATTTTGGAGGATAACGCATGTTTGGTCTAGGTCTGGGTTAGGTCTGGGATATGCCCTCATGAGTCTCATACTATCGCATTCTTCACATACTGCTTGAACAGATCCTGGGTTTTTTCTGGTTTGGATCACATAGTAATGTAGAACCACACTGAAACAGGCAATTAAACCTGGTGTCGATCAATATTTTAGAGGATCACGCATGTTAGGTCTGGGTTAGGTCTGTGATTCGCCCTCATAAGTCTCATACTTTCGCATTCTTCACATACATCTTGAACAGATCCTGGGTTTTTTCTGGTTTGGATCACATAGTAATGTGGTACCACACTGAAAGAGTCGATAAAACCTGGTTTTGATCAATATTTTAGAGGGTAACGCATGTTTGGTCTAGGTCTGTGTTAGGTCTGGGACATGCCCTCATCAGTCTCATACTTTCGCATTCTTCACATACTTCTTGGGCAGATCCTGGGCTTTTTCTGGTTTGGATCCCATACTAATGTGGTACCACACTGAAACAGTCAATTTAACCTGGTCTCGATCTGTATTTTAGAGGATAACGCATGTTTGGTCTGGGTTAGGTCTGGGATTAGCCCTCATCAGACTCATACTTTCTTCATTCTTCTCATACTTGTTGGCGGATCCTGGGCTTTTTCTGGTTTGGATCACGTACTAATGTGGTACCACACTGAAGCAGTCGATTAAACCTGGTTTTTGATCAATATTTTAGAGGATAACGCATGTTTGGTCTAGGTCTGGGTTACGTCTGGGATATGCCCTCATGAGTCTCATACTTTCGCATTCTTCACATACTTCTTGAACAGATCCTGGGTTTTTTCTGGTTTGGATCACACAGTAATGTGGTGCCACAATGAAACAGTTAATTAGACCTGGTCTCGATCAATATTTTAGAGGGTAACGCATGTTAGGTCTGGGTTAGGTCTGGGATTTGCCCTCATCAGTCTCATACTTTCGCATTCTTCACATAATTCTTGAACAGATCCTGGGTTTTTTCTGGTTTGGATCACACAGTAATGTGGTGCCACAATGAAACAGTCAATTAGACCTGGTCTCGATCAATATTTTAGAGGGTAACGCATGTTAGGTCTGGGTTAGGTCTGGGATTTGCCCTCATCAGTCTCATACTTTCGCATTCTTCACATAATTCTTGAACAGATCCTGGGTTGTTTCTGGTTTGGATCAGACTGTAATGTGGTGCCACAATGAAACAGTCAATTAGACCTGGTCTCGATCAATATTTTAGAGGGTAACGCATGTTAGGTCAGGGTTAGGTCTGGGATTTGCCCTCATCAGTCTCATACTTTCGCATTCTTCACATACTCCTTGAACAGATCCTGGGTTTTTTCTGGTTTGGATCACATAGTAATGTGGTACCATACTGAAACAGTCAATTAATCCTGGTCTCGATCAATATTTTACAGGATAACGCATGTTAGGTCTGGGTTAGGTCTGTGATTTGCCCTCATAAGTCTCATACTTTCGTATTCTACACATACTTCTTGAACAGATCCTGGGTATTTTCTGGTTTGGATCACATAGTAATGTGGTACAACACTGAAATAGTCAATTACACCTGGTCTCGATTAATATTTTAGTGGATAACGCATGCTAGGTCTGGGTTAGGTCTGGGATTTGCCCCCATCAGTCCCATACTATCGCATTATACACATACTTCTTGGGCAGATCCTGGGCTTTTTCTGGTTTGGATCCCATACTAATGTGGTACCACACTGAAACAGTCAATTTAACCTGGTCTCGATCTGTATTTTAGAGGATAACGCATGTTTGGTCAGGGTTAGGTCTGGGATATGCCCACATCAGTCTCATACTTTCGCATTCTTCGCATACTTCTTGGCCAGATCCTGGGCTTTTTCTGGTTCGGATCTCGTACTAATGTGGTACCACACTGAAACAGTCGATTAAACCTGGTTTTGATCAATATTTTAGAGGGTAACGCATGTTTGGTCTAGGTCTGTGTTAGGTATGGGATATGCCCACATGGGTCTCATACTTTCGCATTCCTCACATACTTCTTGAACAGATCCTGGGTTTTTTCTGGTTTGGATCACATAGTAATGTGGTACCACACTGAAACAGTCAATTAATCCTGGTCTCGATCAATATTTTACAGGATAACGCATGTTGGGTCGGGGTTAGGTCTGAGATTAGCCCTCATCAGACTCATACTTTCGCATTCTTCGCATACTTGCTGGCCAGATCCTGGGCCTTTTCTGGTTTGGATCTCGTACTAATGTGGTACCACACTGAAACAGTCAATTTAACCTGGTCTCGATCAATATTTTAGAGGGTAACGCATGTTTGGTCTAGGTCTGTGTTAGGTCTGGGACATGCCCTCATCAGTCTCATACTTTCGCATTCTTCACATACTTCTTGGACAGATCCTGGGTTTTTTCTGGTCTGGATCACATAGTAATGTGGTACCACACTGCAAGAGTCGATTAAACCTGGTTATGATCAATATTTTAGAGGATAACGCATGTTTGGTCTGGGTTTGGTCTGGGATTAGCCCCCATCAGACTCATACTTTCGCATTCTTCTCTTACTTGTTGGCCAGATCCTGGGCTTTTTCTGGTTTGGATCTCGTACTAATGTGGTACCACACTGAAACAGTCAATTTAACCTGGTATTTGATCAATATTTTAGAGGACAACGCATGTTAGGTCTGGGTTAGGTCTGAGATTTGCCCTCATCAGTCTCATTCTTCCGCATTCTACACATACTTCTCGCACAGATCCTGGGTTTTTTCTGGTTTGGATCACATACTAATGTGGTACCACAGAGAAACAGTCGATTAAACCGGGTTTTCAGCAATATTTTAGAGGATAACGCATGTTTGGTCTAGGCCTGTGTTAGGTCTGGGATATGCCCTCATCAGGCTCATACTTTCGCATTCTTCACATACTCCTTGAACAGACCCTGGGTTTTTTCTGGTTTGGATCACATAGTAATGTGGTACCACACTGAAATAGTCAATTAAACCTGGTCTCGATCAATGTTTTAGTGGATGACACATGTTAGGTCTGGGTTAGGTCTGTGATTCGCCCTCATAAGTCTCATACTTTCGCATTCTACACATACTTCTCGAACAAATCCTCGGTTTTTTCTAGTTTAGATCACATAGTAATGTGGTACCATACTGAAACAGTCAATTAAACCTGGTCTCGATCAATATTTTACAGGATAACGCATGTTTGGTCTAGGTCTGTGTTAGGTCTGGGATATGCCCACATCGGTCTCATACTTTCGCATTCTTCACGTACTTCTTGAACAGATCCTGGGTATTTTCTGGTTTGGATCACATAGTAAAGTGGTACAACACTGAAATAGTCAATTACACCTGGTCTCGATTAATATTTTAGTGGATAACGCATGCTAGGTCTGGGTTAGGTCTGGGATTTGCCCCCATCAGTCCCATACTATCGCATTCTACACATACTTCTCGCACAGATCCTGGGTTTTTTCCGGTTTGGATCACATACTAATGTGGTACCACACTGAAACAGTCGATTAAACCGGGTTTTCATCAATATTTTAGAGGATAACGCATGTTAGGTCTGGGTTAGGTCTGGAATTTGCCCTCATCAATCTCATACTTTCGCATTCTTCACATACTCCTTGAACAGATCCTGGGTTTTTTCTGGTTTGGATCACATAGTAATGTGGTACCACACTGAAATAGTCAATTAAACCTGGTCTCGATCAATGTTTTAGTGGATGACACATGTTAGGTCTGGGTTAGGTCTGTGATTCGCCCTCATAAGTCTCATACTTTCACATTCTACACATACTTCTCGAACAAATCCTCGGTTTTTTCTAGTTTGGATCACATAGTAATGTGGTACCATACTGAAACAGTCAATTAAACCTGGTCTCGATCAATATTTTAGAGGATAACGCATGTTAGGTCTGGGTTAGGTCTGTGATTTGCCCTCATAAGTCTCATACTTTCGTATTCTACACATACTTCTTGAACAGATCCTGGGTTTTTTCAGGTTTGAATCACATAGTAATGTGGTACCACACTGAAATAGTCAATTACACCTGGTCCCGATCAATATTTTAGTGGATAACGCATGTTAGGTCTGGGTTAGGTCTGGGATTTGCCCTCATCAGTCTCATACTTTCGCATTCTTCACATACTCCTTGAACAGATCCTGGGTTTTTTGTGGTTTGGATCACATACTAATGTGGTACCACACTGAAACAGTCGATTAAACCGGGTTTTCATCAATATTTTAGAGGATAACGCATGCTGGGTCTAGGTCTGTGTTAGGTCTGGGATATGCCCTGATCAGTCTCATACTTTCGTATTCTTCACATACTTCTTGGACAGATCCTGGGCTTTTTCTGGTTTGCATCTCGTACTAATGTGGTACCACACTGAAACAGTCAATTAATCCTGGCCTCGATCAATATTTTACAGGATAACGCATTTTAGGTCAGGGTTAGGTCTGGGATTAGCCCTCATCAGACTCATACTTTCGCATTCTTCGCATACCTGCTGGCCAGATCCTGGGCTTATTCTTGTTTGGTTCTCGTACTAATGTGGTACCACACTGAAACTGTCGATTAAACCTGGTCTTGATAAATATTTTAGAGGATAACGCATGTTTGGTCTAGGTCTGTGTTAGGTCTAGGATATGCCCACATCAGTCTCATACTTTCGCATTCTTCGCATACTTCTTGGACAGATCCTGGGTTTTTTCTGGTTTGGATCACATAGTAATGTGATACCACACTGAAACAGTCGATTAAACCTGGTATTTGATCAATATTTTAGAGGATAACGCATGTTTGGTCTAGGTCTGGGTTACGTCTGGGATATGCCCTCATGAGTCTCATACTTTCGCATTCTTCACTTACTTCTTGAACAGATCCTGCGTTTTTTCTGGTTTGGATCACACAGTAATGTGGTGCCACAATGAAACAGTCAATTAGACCTGGTCTCGATCAATATTTTAGAGGGTAACGCATGTTAGGTCTGTGTTGGGTCTGGGACATGCCCTCATCAGTCTCATACTTTCGCATTCTTCACATACTTCTTGGACAGATCCTGGGTTTTTTCTGGTCTGGATCACATAGTAATGTGGTACCACACTGCAAGAGTCGATTAAACCTGGTTATGATCAATATTTTAGAGGATAACGCATGTTTGGTCTGGGTTTGGTCTGGGATTAGCCCCCATCAGACTCATACTTTCGCATTCTTCTCATACTTGTTGGCCAGATCCTGGGCTTTTTCTGGTTTGGATCTCGTACTAATGTGGTACCACACTGAAACAGTCAATTTAACCTGGTATTTGATCAATATTTTAGAGGACAACGCATGTTAGGTCTGGGTTAGGTCTGAGATTTGCCCTCATCAGTCTCATTCTTCCGCATTCTACACATACTTCTCGCACAGATCCTGGGTTTTTTCTGGTTTGGATCACATACTAATGTGGTACCACACAGAAACAGTCGATTAAACCGGGTTTTCAGCAATATTTTAGAGGATAACGCATGTTTGGTCTAGGCCTGTGTTAGGTCTGGGATATGCCCTCATCAGGCTCATACTTTCGCATTCTTCACATACTCCTTGAACAGACCCTGGGTTTTTTCTGGTTTGGATCACATAGTAATGTGGTACCACACTGAAATAGTCAATTAAACCTGGTCTCGATCAATGTTTTAGTGGATGACACATGTTAGGTCTGGGTTAGGTCTGTGATTCGCCCTCATAAGTCTCATACTTTCGTATTCTACACATACTTCTTGAACAGATCCTGGGTTTTTTCAGGTTTGAATCACATAGTAATGTGGTACCACACTGAAATAGTCAATTACACCTGGTCCCGATCAATATTTTAGTGGATAACGCATGTTAGGTCTGGGTTAGGTCTGGGATTTGCCCTCATCAGTCTCATACTTTCGCATTCTTCACATACTCCTTGAACAGATCCTGGGTTTTTTGTGGTTTGGATCACATACTAATGTGGTACCACACTGAAACAGTCGATTAAACCGGGTTTTCATCAATATTTTAGAGGATAACGCATGCTGGGTCTAGGTCTGTGTTAGGTCTGGGATATGCCCTGATCAGTCTCATACTTTCGTATTCTTCACATACTTCTTGGACAGATCCTGGGCTTTTTCTGGTTTGCATCTCGTACTAATGTGGTACCACACTGAAACAGTCAATTAATCCTGGCCTCGATCAATATTTTACAGGATAACGCATTTTAGGTCAGGGTTAGGTCTGGGATTAGCCCTCATCAGACTCATACTTTCGCATTCTTCGCATACCTGCTGGCCAGATCCTGGGCTTATTCTTGTTTGGTTCTCGTACTAATGTGGTACCACACTGAAACTGTCGATTAAACCTGGTCTTGATAAATATTTTAGAGGATAACGCATGTTTGGTCTAGGTCTGTGTTAGGTCTAGGATATGCCCACATCAGTCTCATACTTTCGCATTCTTCGCATACTTCTTGGACAGATCCTGGGTTTTTTCTGGTTTGGATCACATAGTAATGTGATACCACACTGAAACAGTCGATTAAACCTGGTATTTGATCAATATTTTAGAGGATAACGCATGTTTGGTCTAGGTCTGGGTTACGTCTGGGATATGCCCTCATGAGTCTCATACTTTCGCATTCTTCACTTACTTCTTGAACAGATCCTGCGTTTTTTCTGGTTTGGATCACACAGTAATGTGGTGCCACAATGAAACAGTCAATTAGACCTGGTCTCGATCAATATTTTAGAGGGTAACGCATGTTAGGTCTGTGTTGGGTCTGGGACATGCCCTCATCAGTCTCATACTTTCGCATTCTTCACATACTTCTTGGACAGATCCTGGGTTTTTTCTGGTCTGGATCACATAGTAATGTGGTACCACACTGCAAGAGTCGATTAAACCTGGTTATGATCAATATTTTAGAGGATAACGCATGTTTGGTCTGGGTTTGGTCTGGGATTAGCCCCCATCAGACTCATACTTTCGCATTCTTCTCATACTTGTTGGCCAGATCCTGGGCTTTTTCTGGTTTGGATCTCGTACTAATGTGGTACCACACTGAAACAGTCAATTTAACCTGGTATTTGATCAATATTTTAGAGGACAACGCATGTTAGGTCTGGGTTAGGTCTGAGATTTGCCCTCATCAGTCTCATTCTTCCGCATTCTACACATACTTCTCGCACAGATCCTGGGTTTTTTCTGGTTTGGATCACATACTAATGTGGTACCACACAGAAACAGTCGATTAAACCGGGTTTTCAGCAATATTTTAGAGGATAACGCATGTTTGGTCTAGGCCTGTGTTAGGTCTGGGATATGCCCTCATCAGGCTCATACTTTCGCATTCTTCACATACTCCTTGAACAGACCCTGGGTTTTTTCTGGTTTGGATCACATAGTAATGTGGTACCACACTGAAATAGTCAATTAAACCTGGTCTCGATCAATGTTTTAGTGGATGACACATGTTAGGTCTGGGTTAGGTCTGTGATTCGCCCTCATAAGTCTCATACTTTCGCATTCTACACATACTTCTCGAACAAATCCTCGGTTTTTTCTAGTTTAGATCACATAGTAATGTGGTACCATACTGAAACAGTCAATTAAACCTGGTCTCGATCAATATTTTACAGGATAACGCATGTTTGGTCTAGGTCTGTGTTAGGTCTGGGATATGCCCACATCGGTCTCATACTTTCGCATTCTTCACGTACTTCTTGAACAGATCCTGGGTTTTTTCTGGTTTGGATCACATAGTAATGTGGTACCACACTGAAACAGTCAATTAATCCTGGTCTCGATCAATATTTTACAGGATAACGCATGTTAGGTCTGGGTTAGGTCTGTGATTTGCCCTCATAAGTCTCATACTTTCGTATTCTACACATACTTCTTGAACAGATCCTGGGTATTTTCTGGTTTGGATCACATAGTAAAGTGGTACAACACTGAAATAGTCAATTACACCTGGTCTCGATTAATATTTTAGTGGATAACGCATGCTAGGTCTGGGTTAGGTCTGGGATTTGCCCCCATCAGTCCCATACTATCGCATTCTACACATACTTCTCGCACAGATCCTGGGTTTTTTCCGGTTTGGATCACATACTAATGTGGTACCACACTGAAACAGTCGATTAAACCGGGTTTTCATCAATATTTTAGAGGATAACGCATGTTAGGTCTGGGTTAGGTCTGGAATTTGCCCTCATCAATCTCATACTTTCGCATTCTTCACATACTCCTTGAACAGATCCTGGGTTTTTTCTGGTTTGGATCACATAGTAATGTGGTACCACACTGAAATAGTCAATTAAACCTGGTCTCGATCAATGTTTTAGTGGATGACACATGTTAGGTCTGGGTTAGGTCTGTGATTCGCCCTCATAAGTCTCATACTTTCACATTCTACACATACTTCTCGAACAAATCCTCGGTTTTTTCTAGTTTGGATCACATAGTAATGTGGTACCATACTGAAACAGTCAATTAAACCTGGTCTCGATCAATATTTTAGAGGATAACGCATGTTAGGTCTGGGTTAGGTCTGTGATTTGCCCTCATAAGTCTCATACTTTCGTATTCTACACATACTTCTTGAACAGATCCTGGGTTTTTTCAGGTTTGAATCACATAGTAATGTGGTACCACACTGAAATAGTCAATTACACCTGGTCCCGATCAATATTTTAGTGGATAACGCATGTTAGGTCTGGGTTAGGTCTGGGATTTGCCCTCATCAGTCTCATACTTTCGCATTCTTCACATACTCCTTGAACAGATCCTGGGTTTTTTGTGGTTTGGATCACATACTAATGTGGTACCACACTGAAACAGTCGATTAAACCGGGTTTTCATCAATATTTTAGAGGATAACGCATGCTGGGTCTAGGTCTGTGTTAGGTCTGGGATATGCCCTGATCAGTCTCATACTTTCGTATTCTTCACATACTTCTTGGACAGATCCTGGGCTTTTTCTGGTTTGCTTCTCGTACTAATGTGGTACCACACTGAAACAGTCAATTAATCCTGGCCTCGATCAATATTTTACAGGATAACGCATTTTAGGTCAGGGTTAGGTCTGGGATTAGCCCTCATCAGACTCATACTTTCGCATTCTTCGCATACCTGCTGGCCAGATCCTGGGCTTATTCTTGTTTGGTTCTCGTACTAATGTGGTACCACACTGAAACTGTCGATTAAACCTGGTCTTGATAAATATTTTAGAGGATAACGCATGTTTGGTCTAGGTCTGTGTTAGGTCTAGGATATGCCCACATCAGTCTCATACTTTCGCATTCTTCGCATACTTCTTGGACAGATCCTGGGTTTTTTCTGGTTTGGATCACATAGTAATGTGATACCACACTGAAACAGTCGATTAAACCTGGTATTTGATCAATATTTTAGAGGATAACGCATGTTTGGTCTAGGTCTGGGTTACGTCTGGGATATGCCCTCATGAGTCTCATACTTTCGCATTCTTCACTTACTTCTTGAACAGATCCTGCGTTTTTTCTGGTTTGGATCACACAGTAATGTGGTGCCACAATGAAACAGTCAATTAGACCTGGTCTCGATCAATATTTTAGAGGGTAACGCATGTTAGGTCTGGGTTAGGTCTGGGATTTGCCCTCATCAGTCTCATACTTTCGCATTCTTCACATACTCCTTGAACAGATCCTGGGTTTTTTCTGGTTTGGATCACATAGTAATGTGGTTCCACACTGAAATAGTCAATTAAACCTGGTCTCGATCAATGTTTTAGTGGATGACACATGTTAGGTCTGGGTTAGGTCTGGGATTTGCCCCCATCAGTCCCATACTATCGCATTCTACACATACTTCTCGCACAGATCCTGGGTTTTTTCCGGGTTGGATCACATACTAATGTGGTACCACACTGAAACAGTCAATTAATCCTGGTCTCGATCAATATTCTACAGGATAACGCATGTTAGGTCTGGGTTAGGTCTGTGATTTGCCCTCATAAGTCTCATACTTTCGTATTCTACACATACTTCTTGAACAGATCCTGGGTATTTTCTGGTTTGGATCACATAGTAATGTGGTACAACACTGAAATAGTCAATTACACCTGGTCTCGATTAATATTTTAGTGGATAACGCATGCTAGGTCTGGGTTAGGTCTGGGATTTGCCCCCATCAGTCCCATACTATCGCATTCTACACATACTTCTCGCACAGATCCTGGGTTTTTTCCGGGTTGGATCACATACTAATGTGGTACCACACTGAAACAGTCGATTAAACCGGGTTTTCATCAATATTTTAGAGGATAACGCATGTTAGGTCTAGGTCTGTGTTAGGTCTGGGATATGCCCTCATCAGTCTCATACTTTCGCATTCTTCACATACTTCTGGGACAGATCCTGGGCTTTTTCAGGTTTGGATCTCGTACTAATGTGGTACCACACTGAAACAGTCAATGTAACCTGGTCTCGATCAATATTTTAGAGGATAACGCATGTTTGTTCTGGGTTAGGTCTGGGATTAGCCCTCATCAGACTGATACTTTTTTCATTCTTCTCATACTTGTTGGCCAGATCCTGGGCTTTTTCTGGTTTGGATCACATAGTAATGTGGTACCACACTGAAATAGTCAATTAAACCTGGTCTCGATAAATGTTTTAGTGGATGACACATGTTAGGTCTGGGTTAGGTCTGTGATTCGCCCTCATAAGTCTCATACTTTCACATTCTACACATACTTCTCGAACAAATCCTCGGTTTTTTCTAGTTTGGATCACATAGTAATGTGGTACCATACTGAAACAGTCAATTAAACATGGTCTCGATCAATATTTTAGAGGATAACGCATGTTAGGTCTGGGTTAGGTCTGTGATTTGCCCTCATAAGTCTCATACTTTCGTATTCTACACATACTTCTTGAACAGATCCTGGGTTTTTTCAGGTTTGAATCACATAGTAATGTGGTACCACACTGAAATAGTCAATTAAACCTGGTCTCGATCAATGTTTTAGTGGATGACACATGTTAGGTCTGGGTTAGGTCTGTGATTCGCCCTCATAAGTCTCATACTTTCGCATTCTACACATACTTCTCGAACAAATCCTCGGTTTTTTCTAGTTTAGATCACATAGTAATATGGTACCATACTGAAACAGTCAATTAAACCTGGTCTCGATCAATATTTTACAGGATAACGCATGTTTGGTCTAGGTCTGTGTTAGGTCTGGGATATGCCCACATCGGTCTCATACTTTCGCATTCTTCACGTACTTCTTGAACAGATCCTGGGTTTTTTCTGGTTTGGATCACATAGTAATGTGGTACCACACTGAAACAGTCAATTAATCCTGGTCTCGATCAATATTTTACAGGATAACGCATGTTAGGTCTGGGTTAGGTCTGTGATTTGCCCTCATAAGTCTCATACTTTCGTATTCTACACATACTTCTTGAACAGATCCTGGGTTTTTTCAGGTTTGAATCACATAGTAATGTGTTACCACACTGAAATAGTCAATTACACCTGGTCCCGATCAATATTTTAGTGGATAACGCATGTTAGGTCTGGGTTAGGTCTGGGATTTGCCCTGATCAGTCTCATACTTTCGCATTCTTCACATACTCCTTGAACAGATCCTGGGTTTTTTCTGGTTTGGATCACATACTAATGTGGTACCACACTGAAACAGTCGATTAAACCGGGTTTTCATCAATATTTTAGAGGATAACGCATGCTGGGTCTAGGTCTGTGTTATGTCTGGGATATGCCCTGATCAGTCTCATACTTTCGTATTCTTCACATACTTCTTGGACAGATCCTGGGCTTTTTCTGGTTTGCATCTCGTACTAATGTGGTACCACACTGAAACAGTCAATTAATCCTGGTCTCGATCAATATTTTACAGGATAACGCATATTAGGTCAGGGTTAGGTCTGGGATTAGCCCTCATCAGACTCATACTTTCGCATTCTTCGCATACCTGCTGGCCAGATCCTGGGCTTATTCTTGTTTGGTTCTCGTACTAATGTGGTACCACACTGAAACTGTCGATTAAACCTGGTCTTGATAAATATTTTAGAGGATAACGCATGTTTGGTCTAGGTCTGTGTTAGGTCTAGGATATGCCCACATCAGTCTCATACTTTCGCATTCTTCGCATACTTCTTGGACAGATCCTGGGTTTTTTCTGGTTTGGATCACATAGTAATGTGATACCACACTGAAACAGTCGATTAAACCTGGTATTTGATCAATATTTTAGAGGATAACGCATGTTTGGTCTAGGTCTGGGTTACGTCTGGGATATGCCCTCATGAGTCTCATACTTTCGCATTCTTCACTTACTTCTTGAACAGATCCTGGGTTTTTTCTGGTTTGGATCACACAGTAATGTGGTGCCACAATGAAACAGTCAATTAGACCTGGTCTCGATCAATATTTTAGAGGGTACGCATGTTAGGTCTGGGTTAGGTCTGGGATTTGCCCTCATCAGTCTCATACTTTCGCATTCTTCACATACTCCTTGAACAGATCCTGGGTTTTTCCTGGTTTGGATCACATAGTAATGTGGTTCCACACTGAAATAGTCAATTAAACCTGGTCTCGATAAATGTTTTAGTGGATGACACATGTTAGGTCTGGGTTAGGTCTGTGATTCGCCCTCATAAGTCTCATACTTTCGCATTCTACACATACTTCTCGAACAAATCCTCGGTTTTTTCTAGTTTAGATCATATAGTAATGTGGTACCATACTGAAACAGTCAACTAAACCTGGTCTCGATCAATATTTTACAGGATAACGCATGTTTGGTCTAGGTCTGTGTTAGGTCTGGGATATGCCCACATCGGTCTCATACTTTCGCATTCTTCACGTACTTCTTGAACAGATCCTGGGTTTTTTCTGGTTTGGATCACATAGTAATGTGGTACCACACTGAAGCAGTCAATTAATCCTGGTCTCGATCAATATTTTACAGGATAACGCATGTTAGGTCTGGGTTAGGTCTGTGATTTGCCCTCGTAAGTCTCATACTTTCGTATTCTACACATACTTCTAGAACAGATCCTGGGTATTTTCTGGTTTGGATCACATAGTAATGTGGTACAACACTGAAATAGTCAATTACACCTGGTCTCGATTAATATTTTAGTGGATAACGCATGCTAGGTCTGGGTTAGCTCTGGGATTTGCCCCCATCAGTCCCATACTATCGCATTCTACACATACTTCTCGCACAGATCCTGGGTTTTTTCCGGGTTGGATCACATACTAATGTGGTACCACACTGAAACAGTCGATTAAACCGGGTTTTCATCAATATTTTAGAGGATAACGCATGTTAGGTCTAGGTCTGTGTTAGGTCTGGGATATGCCCTCATCAGTCTCATACTTTCGCATTCTTCACATACTTCTGGGACAGATCCTGGGCTTTTTCAGGTTTGGATCTCGTACTAATGTGGTACCACACTGAAACAGTCAATGTAACCTGGTCTCGATCAAAATTTTAGAGGATAACGCATGTTTGTTCTGGGTTAGGTCTGGGATTAGCCCTCATCAGACTCATACTTTCTTCATTCTTCTCATACTTGTTGGCCAGATCCTGGGCTTTTTCTGGTTTGGATCTCGTACTAATGTGGTACCACACTGAAACAGTCGATTAAACCTGGTTTTGATCAATATTTCAGAGGGTAACGCATGTTAGGTCTGGGTTAGGTCTGGAATTTGCCCTCATCAGTCTCATACTTTCGCATTCTTCACATACTCCTTGAACAGATCCTGGGTTTTTTCTGGTTTGGATCACATAGTAATGTGGTACCACACTGAAATAGTCAATTAAACCTGGTCTCGATCAATGTTTTAGTGGATGACACATGTTAGGTCTGGGTTAGGTCTGTGATTCGCCCTCATAAGTCTCATACTTTCACATTCTACACATACTTCTCGAACAAATCCTCGGTTTTTTCTAGTTTGGATCACACAGTAATGTGGTACCATACTGAAACAGTCAATTAAACCTGGTCTCGATCAATATTTTAGAGGATAACGCATGTTAGGTCTGGGTTAGGACTGTGATTTGCCCTCATAAGTCTCATACTTTCGTATTCTACACATACTTCTTGAACAGATCCTGGGTTTTTTCAGGTTTGCATCACATAGTAATGTGGTACCACACTGAAATAGTCAATTACACCTGGTCCCGATCAATATTTTAGTGGATAACGCATGTTAGGTCTGGGTTAGGTCTGGGATTTGCCCTCATCAGTCTCATACTTTCGCATTCTTCACATACTCCTTGAACAGATCCTGGGTTTCTTCTGGTTTGGATCACATACTAATGTGGTACCACACTGAAACAGTCGATTAAACCGGGTTTTCATCAATATTTTAGAGGATAACGCATGCTGGGTCTAGGTCTGTGTTAGGTCTGGGATATGCCCTGATCAGTCTCATACTTTCGTATTTTTCACATACTTCTTGGACAGATCCTGGGCTTTTTCTGGTTTGCATCTCGTACTAATGTGGTACCACACTGAAAGAGTCAATTAATCCTGGCCTCGATCAATATTTTACAGGATAACGCATTTTAGGTCAGGGTTAGGTCTGGGATTAGCCCTCATCAGACTCATACTTTCGCATTCTTCGCATACCTGCTGGCCAGATCCTGGGCTTTTTCAGGTTTGGATCTCGTACTAATGTGGTACCACACTGAAACAGTCGATTAAACCTGGTCTTGATAAATATTTTAGAGGATAACGCATGTTTGGTCTAGGACTGTGTTAGGTCTAGGATATGCCCACATCAGTCTCATACTTTCGCATTCTTCGCATACTTCTTGGACAGATCCTGGGTTTTTTCTGGTTTGGATCACATAGTAATGTGATACCACACTGAAACAGTCGATTAAACCTGGTATTTGATCAATATTTTAGAGGATAACGCATGTTTGGTCTAGGTCTGGGTTACGTCTGGGATATGCCCTCATGAGTCTCATACTTTCGCATTCTTCACTTACTTCTTGAACAGATCCTGCGTTTTTTCTGGTTTGGATCACACAGTAATGTGGTGCCACAATGAAACAGTCAATTAGACCTGGTCTCGATCAATATTTTAGAGGGTAACGCATGTTAGGTCTGGGTTAGGTCTGGGATTTGCCCTCATCAGTCTCATACTTTCGCATTCTTCTCATACTCCTTGAACAGACCCTGGGTTTTTTCTGGTTTGGATCACATAGTAATGTGGTACCACACTGAAACAGTCAATTAATCCTGGTCTCGATCAATATTTTACAGGATAACGCATGTTAGGTCTGGGTTAGGTCTGTGATTTGCCCTCATAAGTCTCATACTTTCGTATTCTACACATACTTCTTGAACAGATCCTGGGTATTTTCTGGTTTGGATCACATAGTAATGTGGTACAACACTGAAATAGTCAATTACACCTGGTCTCGATTAATATTTTAGTGGATAACGCATGCTAGGTCTGGGTTAGGTCTGGGATTTGCCCCCATCAGTCCCATACTATCGCATTATACACATACTTCTCGCACAGATCCTGGGTTTTTTCCGGTTTGGATCACTTACTAATGTGGTACCACACTGAAACAGTCGATTAAACCGGGTTTTCATCAATATTTTAGAGGATAACGCATGTTAGGTCTAGGTCTGTGTTAGGTCTGGGATATGCCCTCATCAGTCTCATACTTTCGCATTCTTCACATACTTCTGGGACAGATCCTGGGCTTTTTCAGGTTTGGATCTCGTACTAATGTGGTACCACACTGAAACAGTCAATGTAACCTGGTCTCGATCAATATTTTAGAGGATAACGCATGTTTGTGCTGGGTTAGGTCTGGGATTAGCCCTCATCAGACTCATACTTTCTTCATTCTTCTCATACTTGTTGGCCAGATCCTGGGCTTTTTCTGGTTTGGATCTCGTACTAATGTGGTACCACACTGAAACAGTCGATTAAACCTGGTTTTGATCAATATTTTAGAGGGTAACGCATGTTTGGTCAAGGTCTGTGTTAGGTCTGGGATATGCCCACATGGGTCTCATACTTTCGCATTCCTCACATACTTCTTGAACAGATCCTGGGTTTTTTCTGGTTTGGATCACATAGTAATGTGGTACCACACTGAAACAGTCAATTAATCCTGGTCTCGATCAATATTTTACAGGATAACGCATGTTGGGTCGGGGTTAGGTCTGAGATTAGCCCTCATCAGACTCATACTTTCGCATTCTTCGCATACTTGCTGGCCAGATCCTGGGCCTTTTCTGGTTTGGATCTCGTACTAATGTGGTACCACACTGAAACAGTCAATTTGACCTGGTCTCGATCAATATTTTAGAGGATAATGCAAGTTTGGTCTAGGTCTGTGTTGGGTCTGGGACATGCCCTCATCAGTCTCATACTTTCGCATTCTTCACATACTTCTTGGAAAGATCCTGGGTTTTTTCTGGTCTGGATCACATAGTAATGTGGTACCACACTGCAAGAGTCGATTAAACCTGGTTATGATCAATATTTTAGAGGATAACGCATGTTTGGTCTGGGTTTGGTCTGGGATTAGCCCTCATCAGACTCATACTTTCGCATTCTTCTCTTACTTGTTGGCCAGATCCTCGGTTTTTTCTGGTTTGCATCTCGTACTAATGTGGTACCACACTGAAATAGTCAATTACACCTGGTCTCGATCAATATTTTAGTGGATAACGCATGTTATGTCTGGGTTAGGTCTGTGATTCGCCCTCATAGGTCTCATACTTTCGCATTATTCACATACTTCTCGAACAGATCCTCGGTTTTTTCTAGTTTGGATCACATAGTAATGTGGTACCATACTGAAACAGTCAATTAAACCTGGTCTCGATCAATATTTTAGAGGATAACGCATGTTAGGTCTGGGTTTGGTCTGTGATTTGCCCTCATAAGTCTCATACTTTCGTATTCTACACATACTTCTTGAACAGATCCTGGATTTTTTCTGGTTTGGATCACATAGTAATCTGGTACCACACTGAAATAGTCAATTAAACCTGGTCTCGATTAATATTTTAGTGGATAACGCATGCTAGGTCTGGGTTAGGTCTGGGATTTGCCCTCATCAGTCCCATACTTTCGCATTCTACACATACTTCTCGCACAGATCCGGGGCTTTTTCTGGTTTGGATCTCGTACTAATGTGGTACCACACTGAAACAGTCAAGTTAACCTGGTCTCGATCAATATTTTAGAGGATAACGCATGTTAGGTCTGGGTTAGGCCTGGGATTAGCCCTCATCAGACTCATACTTTCGCATTCTTCTCATACTTTCTGGCCAGATCCTGGGTTTTTTCTGGTTTGGATCACATACTAATGTGGTACCACACTGAAACAGTCGATTAAACCGGGTTTTCATCAATATTTTAGAGGATAACGCATGTTGGGTCTAGGTCTGTGTTAGGTCTGGGAGTAGGTGAGTAAGGGGAGTTCTGGACTGGGGGCTCCGAGGGTGGTGCGGGGTGGGGGGAGATGAGGGTGTGGGTGTGGGGGAGGGGGCCGGTGCGTCGGAATGGGGGAGGAGGTGCGGGGGAGGGGGAGATGTGGGGGAGGGGTGTGGGAGGGGGCCTGTGCGCCGGAGTGGGGGGGCTCGTGGTGGCTCCGTCGGGGGGGGGGCATTCGGAGTGTGGGGTCGGTAACTATTACCGACAGTCGATAATTGGTATCTATGGTCGATAAAGAGGAGGTGGGGAAAGAAATTTGGATCTCGTACTAATGTGGTACCACACTGAAACAGTCAATGTAACCTGGTCTCGATCAATATTTTAGAGGATAACGCATGTTTGTTCTGGGTTAGGTCTGGGATTAGCCCTCATCAGACTCATACTTTCTTCATTCTTCTCATTCTTGTTGGCCAGATCCTGGGCTTTTTCTGGTTTGGATCTCGTACTAATGCGGTACCACACTGAAACAGTCGATTAAACCTGGTTTTGATCAATATTTTAGAGGGTAACGCATGTTTGGTCTGGGTTTGGTCTGTGATTTGCCCTCATAAGTCTCATACTTTCATATTCTACACATACTCCTTGAACAGATCCTGGATTTTTTCTGGTTTGGATCACACAGTAATGTGGTACCACACTGAAATAGTCAATTAAACCTGGTCTCGATTAATATTTTAGTGGATAACGCATGCTAGGTCTGTGTTAGGTCTGGGATATGCCCTCATCAGTCTCATACTTTCGCATTCTTCACATACTTCTTGGTCAGATCCTGGGCTTTTCCTGGTTTGGATCCCATACTAATGTGGTACCACACTGAAACAGTCGATTAAACCTGGTCTTGATCAATATTTTACAGGATAACGCATGCTTGGTCTAGGTCTGTGTTAGGTCTGGGATATGCCCACATCGGTCTCATACTTTCGCATTATTCACATACTTCTCGGACAGATCCTCGGTTTTTTCTAGTTTGGATCACATAGTAATGTGGTACCACACAGAAATAGTCAATTAAACCTGGACTCGATCAATGTTTTAGTGGATAACGCATGTTAGGTCTGGGTTAGGTCTGTGATTTGCCCTCGTAAGTCTCATACTTTCGTATTCTACACATACTTCTAGAACAGATCCTGGGTATTTTCTGGTTTGGATCACATAGTAATGTGGTACAACACTGAAATAGTCAATTACACCTGGTCTCGATTAATATTTTAGTGGATAACGCATGCTAGGTCTGGGTTAGCTCTGGGATTTGCCCCCATCAGTCCCATACTATCGCATTCTACACATACTTCTCGCACAGATCCTGGGTTTTTTCCGGGTTGGATCACATACTAATGTGGTACCACACTGAAACAGTCGATTAAACCGGGTTTTCATCAATATTTTAGAGGATAACGCATGTTAGGTCTAGGTCTGTGTTAGGTCTGGGATATGCCCTCATCAGTCTCATACTTTCGCATTCTTCACATACTTCTGGGACAGATCCTGGGCTTTTTCAGGTTTGGATCTCGTACTAATGTGGTACCACACTGAAACAGTCAATGTAACCTGGTCTCGATCAAAATTTTAGAGGATAACGCATGTTTGTTCTGGGTTAGGTCTGGGATTAGCCCTCATCAGACTCATACTTTCTTCATTCTTCTCATACTTGTTGGCCAGATCCTGGGCTTTTTCTGGTTTGGATCTCGTACTAATGTGGTACCACACTGAAACAGTCGATTAAACCTGGTTTTGATCAATATTTTAGAGGGTAACGCATGTTAGGTCTGGGTTAGGTCTGGAATTTGCCCTCATCAGTCTCATACTTTCGCATTCTTCACATACTCCTTGAACAGATCCTGGGTTTTTTCTGGTTTGGATCACATAGTAATGTGGTACCACACTGAAATAGTCAATTAAACCTGGTCTCGATCAATGTTTTAGTGGATGACACATGTTAGGTCTGGGTTAGGTCTGTGATTCGCCCTCATAAGTCTCATACTTTCACATTCTACACATACTTCTCGAACAAATCCTCGGTTTTTTCTAGTTTGGATCACACAGTAATGTGGTACCATACTGAAACAGTCAATTAAACCTGGTCTCGATCAATATTTTAGAGGATAACGCATGTTAGGTCTGGGTTAGGTCTGTGATTTGCCCTCATAAGTCTCATACTTTCGTATTCTACACATACTTCTTGAACAGATCCTGGGTTTTTTCAGGTTTGCATCACATAGTAATGTGGTACCACACTGAAATAGTCAATTACACCTGGTCCCGATCAATATTTTAGTGGATAACGCATGTTAGGTCTGGGTTAGGTCTGGGATTTGCCCTCATCAGTCTCATACTTTCGCATTCTTCACATACTCCTTGAACAGATCCTGGGTTTCTTCTGGTTTGGATCACATACTAATGTGGTACCACACTGAAACAGTCGATTAAACCGGGTTTTCATCAATATTTTAGAGGATAACGCATGCTGGGTCTAGGTCTGTGTTAGGTCTGGGATATGCCCTGATCAGTCTCATACTTTCGTATTTTTCACATACTTCTTGGACAGATCCTGGGCTTTTTCTGGTTTGCATCTCGTACTAATGTGGTACCACACTGAAAGAGTCAATTAATCCTGGCCTCGATCAATATTTTACAGGATAACGCATTTTAGGTCAGGGTTAGGTCTGGGATTAGCCCTCATCAGACTCATACTTTCGCATTCTTCGCATACCTGCTGGCCAGATCCTGGGCTTTTTCAGGTTTGGATCTCGTACTAATGTGGTACCACACTGAAACAGTCGATTAAACCTGGTCTTGATAAATATTTTAGAGGATAACGCATGTTTGGTCTAGGACTGTGTTAGGTCTAGGATATGCCCACATCAGTCTCATACTTTCGCATTCTTCGCATACTTCTTGGACAGATCCTGGGTTTTTTCTGGTTTGGATCACATAGTAATGTGATACCACACTGAAACAGTCGATTAAACCTGGTATTTGATCAATATTTTAGAGGATAACGCATGTTTGGTATAGGTCTGGGTTACGTCTGGGATATGCCCTCATGAGTCTCATACTTTCGCATTCTTCACTTACTTCTTGAACAGATCCTGCGTTTTTTCTGGTTTGGATCACACAGTAATGTGGTGCCACAATGAAACAGTCAATTAGACCTGGTCTCGATCAATATTTTAGAGGATAACGCATGTTTGTTCTGGGTTAGGTCTGGGATTAGCCCTCATCAGACTCATACTTTCTTCATTCTTCTCATACTTGTTGGCCAGATCCTGGGCTTTTTCTGGTTTGGATCTCGTACTAATGTGGTACCACACTGAAACAGTCGATTAAACCTGGTTTTGATCAATATTTTAGAGGGTAACGCATGTTAGGTCTGGGTTAGGTCTGGAATTTGCCCTCATCAGTCTCATACTTTCGCATTCTTCACATACTCCTTGAACAGATCCTGGGTTTTTTCTGGTTTGGATCACATAGTAATGTGGTACCACACTGAAATAGTCAATTAAACCTGGTCTCGATCAATGTTTTAGTGGATGACACATGTTAGGTCTGGGTTAGGTCTGTGATTCGCCCTCATAAGTCTCATACTTTCACATTCTACACATACTTCTCGAACAAATCCTCGGTTTTTTCTAGTTTGGATCACACAGTAATGTGGTACCATACTGAAACAGTCAATTAAACCTGGTCTCGATCAATATTTTAGAGGATAACGCATGTTAGGTCTGGGTTAGGTCTGTGATTTGCCCTCATAAGTCTCATACTTTCGTATTCTACACATACTTCTTGAACAGATCCTGGGTTTTTTCAGGTTTGCATCACATAGTAATGTGGTACCACACTGAAATAGTCAATTACACCTGGTCCCGATCAATATTTTAGTGGATAACGCATGTTAGGTCTGGGTTAGGTCTGGGATTTGCCCTCATCAGTCTCATACTTTCGCATTCTTCACATACTCCTTGAACAGATCCTGGGTTTCTTCTGGTTTGGATCACATACTAATGTGGTACCACACTGAAACAGTCGATTAAACCGGGTTTTCATCAATATTTTAGAGGATAACGCATGCTGGGTCTAGGTCTGTGTTAGGTCTGGGATATGCCCTGATCAGTCTCATACTTTCGTATTTTTCACATACTTCTTGGACAGATCCTGGGCTTTTTCTGGTTTGCATCTCGTACTAATGTGGTACCACACTGAAAGAGTCAATTAATCCTGGCCTCGATCAATATTTTACAGGATAACGCATTTTAGGTCAGGGTTAGGTCTGGGATTAGCCCTCATCAGACTCATACTTTCGCATTCTTCGCATACCTGCTGGCCAGATCCTGGGCTTTTTCAGGTTTGGATCTCGTACTAATGTGGTACCACACTGAAACAGTCGATTAAACCTGGTCTTGATAAATATTTTAGAGGATAACGCATGTTTGGTCTAGGACTGTGTTAGGTCTAGGATATGCCCACATCAGTCTCATACTTTCGCATTCTTCGCATACTTCTTGGACAGATCCTGGGTTTTTTCTGGTTTGGATCACATAGTAATGTGATACCACACTGAAACAGTCGATTAAACCTGGTATTTGATCAATATTTTAGAGGATAACGCATGTTTGGTCTAGGTCTGGGTTACGTCTGGGATATGCCCTCATGAGTCTCATACTTTCGCATTCTTCACTTACTTCTTGAACAGATCCTGCGTTTTTTCTGGTTTGGATCACACAGTAATGTGGTGCCACAATGAAACAGTCAATTAGACCTGGTCTCGATCAATATTTTAGAGGGTAACGCATGTTAGGTCTGGGTTAGGTCTGGGATTTGCCCTCATCAGTCTCATACTTTCGCATTCTTCTCATACTCCTTGAACAGACCCTGGGTTTTTTCTGGTTTGGATCACATAGTAATGTGGTACCACACTGAAACAGTCAATTAATCCTGGTCTCGATCAATATTTTACAGGATAACGCATGTTAGGTCTGGGTTAGGTCTGTGATTTGCCCTCATAAGTCTCATACTTTCGTATTCTACACATACTTCTTGAACAGATCCTGGGTATTTTCTGGTTTGGATCACATAGTAATGTGGTACAACACTGAAATAGTCAATTACACCTGGTCTCGATTAATATTTTAGTGGATAACGCATGCTAGGTCTGGGTTAGGTCTGGGATTTGCCCCCATCAGTCCCATACTATCGCATTATACACATACTTCTCGCACAGATCCTGGGTTTTTTCCGGTTTGGATCACATACTAATGTGGTACCACACTGAAACAGTCGATTAAACCGGGTTTTCATCAATATTTTAGAGGATAACGCATGTTAGGTCTAGGTCTGTGTTAGGTCTGGGATATGCCCTCATCAGTCTCATACTTTCGCATTCTTCACATACTTCTGGGACAGATCCTGGGCTTTTTCAGGTTTGGATCTCGTACTAATGTGGTACCACACTGAAACAGTCAATGTAACCTGGTCTTGATCAATATTTTAGAGGATAACGCATGTTTGTTCTGGGTTAGGTCTGGGATTAGCCCTCATCAGACTCATACTTTCTTCATTCTTCTCATACTTGTTGGCCAGATCCTGGGCTTTTTCTGGTTTGGATCTCGTACTAATGTGGTACCACACTGAAACAGTCGATTAAACCTGGTTTTGATCAATATTTTAGAGGGTAACGCATGTTTGGTCAAGGTCTGTGTTAGGTCTGGGATATGCCCACATGGGTCTCATACTTTCGCATTCCTTACATACTTCTTGAACAGATCCTGGGTTTTTTCTGGTTTGGATCACATAGTAATGTGGTACCACACTGAAACAGTCAATTAATCCTGGTCTCGATCAATATTTTAGAGGATAACGCATGTTTGGTCTAGGTCTGGGTTACGTCTGGGATATGCCCTCATGAGTCTCATACTTTCGCATTCTTCACTTACTTCTTGAACAGATCCTGCGTTTTTTCTGGTTTGGATCACACAGTAATGTGGTGCCACAATGAAACAGTCAATTAGACCTGGTCTCGATCAATATTTTAGAGGGTAACGCATGTTAGGTCTGGGTTAGGTCTGGGATTTGCCCTCATCAGTCTCATACTTTCGCATTCTTCTCATACTCCTTGAACAGACCCTGGGTTTTTTCTGGTTTGGATCACATAGTAATGTGGTACCACACTGAAACAGTCAATTAATCCTGGTCTCGATCAATATTTTACAGGATAACGCATGTTAGGTCTGGGTTAGGTCTGTGATTTGCCCTCATAAGTCTCATACTTTCGTATTCTACACATACTTCTTGAACAGATCCTGGGTATTTTCTGGTTTGGATCACATAGTAATGTGGTACAACACTGAAATAGTCAATTACACCTGGTCTCGATTAATATTTTAGTGGATAACGCATGCTAGGTCTGGGTTAGGTCTGGGATTTGCCCCCATCAGTCCCATACTATCGCATTATACACATACTTCTCGCACAGATCCTGGGTTTTTTCCGGTTTGGATCACATACTAATGTGGTACCACACTGAAACAGTCGATTAAACCGGGTTTTCATCAATATTTTAGAGGATAACGCATGTTAGGTCTAGGTCTGTGTTAGGTCTGGGATATGCCCTCATCAGTCTCATACTTTCGCATTCTTCACATACTTCTGGGACAGATCCTGGGCTTTTTCAGGTTTGGATCTCGTACTAATGTGGTACCACACTGAAACAGTCAATGTAACCTGGTCTCGATCAATATTTTAGAGGATAACGCATGTTTGTTCTGGGTTAGGTCTGGGATTAGCCCTCATCAGACTCATACTTTCTTCATTCTTCTCATACTTGTTGGCCAGATCCTGGGCTTTTTCTGGTTTGGATCTCGTACTAATGTGGTACCACACTGAAACAGTCGATTAAACCTGGTTTTGATCAATATTTTAGAGGGTAACGCATGTTTGGTCAAGGTCTGTGTTAGGTCTGGGATATGCCCACATGGGTCTCATACTTTCGCATTCCTCACATACTTCTTGAACAGATCCTGGGTTTTTTCTGGTTTGGATCACATAGTAATGTGGTACCACACTGAAACAGTCAATTAATCCTGGTCTCGATCAATATTTTACAGGATAACGCATGTTGGGTCGGGGTTAGGTCTGAGATTAGCCCTCATCAGACTCATACTTTCGCATTCTTCGCATACTTGCTGGCCAGATCCTGGGCCTTTTCTGGTTTGGATCTCGTACTAATGTGGTACCACACTGAAACAGTCAATTTGACCTGGTCTCGATCAATATTTTAGAGGATAATGCAAGTTTGGTCTAGGTCTGTGTTGGGTCTGGGACATGCCCTCATCAGTCTCATACTTTCGCATTCTTCTCATACTTCTTGGAAAGATCCTGGGTTTTTTCTGGTCTGGATCACATAGTAATGTGGTACCACACTGCAAGAGTCGATTAAACCTGGTTATGATCAATATTTTAGAGGATAACGCATGTTTGGTCTGGGTTTGGTCTGGGATTAGCCCTCATCAGACTCATACTTTCGCATTCTTCTCTTACTTGTTGGCCAGATCCTCGGTTTTTTCTGGTTTGCATCTCGTACTAATGTGGTACCACACTGAAATAGTCAATTACACCTGGTCTCGATCAATATTTTAGTGGATAACGCATGTTATGTCTGGGTTAGGTCTGTGATTCGCCCTCATAGGTCTCATACTTTCGCATTATTCACATACTTCTCGAACAGATCCTCGGTTTTTTCTAGTTTGGATCACATAGTAATGTGGTACCATACTGAAACAGTCAATTAAACCTGGTCTCGATCAATATTTTAGAGGATAACGCATGTTAGGTCTGGGTTTGGTCTGTGATTTGCCCTCATAAGTCTCATACTTTCGTATTCTACACATACTTCTTGAACAGATCCTGGATTTTTTCTGGTTTGGATCACATAGTAATCTGGTACCACACTGAAATAGTCAATTAAACCTGGTCTCGATTAATATTTTAGTGGATAACGCATGCTAGGTCTGGGTTAGGTCTGGGATTTGCCCTCATCAGTCCCATACTTTCGCATTCTACACATACTTCTCGCACAGATCCGGGGCTTTTTCTGGTTTGGATCTCGTACTAATGTGGTACCACACTGAAACAGTCAAGTTAACCTGGTCTCGATCAATATTTTAGAGGATAACGCATGTTAGGTCTGGGTTAGGCCTGGGATTAGCCCTCATCAGACTCATACTTTCGCATTCTTCTCATACTTTCTGGCCAGATCCTGGGTTTTTTCTGGTTTGGATCACATACTAATGTGGTACCACACTGAAACAGTCGATTAAACCGGGTTTTCATCAATATTTTAGAGGATAACGCATGTTGGGTCTAGGTCTGTGTTAGGTCTGGGAGTAGGTGAGTAAGGGGAGTTCTGGACTGGGGGCTCCGAGGGTGGTGCGGGGTGGGGGGAGATGAGGGTGTGGGTGTGGGGGAGGGGGCCGGTGCGTCGGAATGGGGGAGGAGGTGCGGGGGAGGGGGAGATGTGGGGGAGGGGTGTGGGAGGGGGCCTGTGCGCCGGAGTGGGGGGGCTCGTGGTGGCTCCGTCGGGGGGGGGCATTCGGAGTGTGGGGTCGGTAACTATTACCGACAGTCGATAATTGGTATCTATGGTCGATAAAGAGGAGGTGGGGAAAGAAATTTGGATCTCGTACTAATGTGGTACCACACTGAAACAGTCAATGTAACCTGGTCTCGATCAATATTTTAGAGGATAACGCATGTTTGTTCTGGGTTAGGTCTGGGATTAGCCCTCATCAGACTCATACTTTCTTCATTCTTCTCATTCTTGTTGGCCAGATCCTGGGCTTTTTCTGGTTTGGATCTCGTACTAATGCGGTACCACACTGAAACAGTCGATTAAACCTGGTTTTGATCAATATTTTAGAGGGTAACGCATGTTTGGTCTGGGTTTGGTCTGTGATTTGCCCTCATAAGTCTCATACTTTCATATTCTACACATACTCCTTGAACAGATCCTGGATTTTTTCTGGTTTGGATCACACAGTAATGTGGTACCACACTGAAATAGTCAATTAAACCTGGTCTCGATTAATATTTTAGTGGATAACGCATGCTAGGTCTGTGTTAGGTCTGGGATATGCCCTCATCAGTCTCATACTTTCGCATTCTTCACATACTTCTTGGTCAGATCCTGGGCTTTTCCTGGTTTGGATCCCATACTAATGTGGTACCACACTGAAACAGTCGATTAAACCTGGTCTTGATCAATATTTTACAGGATAACGCATGCTTGGTCTAGGTCTGTGTTAGGTCTGGGATATGCCCACATCGGTCTCATACTTTCGCATTATTCACATACTTCTCGGACAGATCCTCGGTTTTTTCTAGTTTGGATCACATAGTAATGTGGTACCACACAGAAATAGTCAATTAAACCTGGACTCGATCAATGTTTTAGTGGATAACGCATGTTAGGTCTGGGTTAGGTCTGTGATTCGCCCTCATAAGTCACATACTTTCGCATTCTACACATACTTCTTGAACAGATCCTGGGTTTTTTCTGGTTTGGATCACATAGTAATGTGGTACCACACTGAAACAGTCAATTAAACCTGGTCTCGATCAATATTTTAGAGGATCACGCATGTTAGGTCTGGGTTAGGTCCGGGATTAGCCCTCATCAGACTCATACTTTCGTATTCTTCTCATACTTGCTGGCCAGATCTGGGCTTTTTCTGGTTTGGATCTCGTACTAATGTGGTACCACACTGAAACAGTCGATTAAACCTGGTCTTGATAAATATTTTAGAGGATTGCGCATGTTAGGTCTGGGTTAGGTCTGGGATATGCCCTCAACAGTCTCATACTTTCGCATTCTTCACATACTTCTTGGACAGATCCTGGGCTTTTTCTGGTTTGGATCCCATACTAATGTGGTACCGCACTGAAACAGTCGATTAAACCTGGTCTTGATCAATATTTGACAGGATAACACATGTTTGGTCTAGGTATGTGTTAGGTCTGGGATATGCCCACATCAGTCTCATTCTTTCGCATTCTTCACATAATTCTTGAACAGATCCTAGGTTTTTTCTGGTTTGGATCACACAGTAATGTGGTGCCACACTGAAACAGTCAATTAGACCTGGTCTCGATCAATATTTTAGAGGATAACGCATGTTAGGTCTGGGATAGGTTGGGATTAGCCCTCATCAGACTCATACTTTCGCATTCTTCTCATTCTTGCTGGCCAGATCCTGGGCTTTTTCTGGATTGGATCACATAGTAATGTGGTACCACACAGAAACAGTCAATTAAACCTGGTCTCGATCAATATTTTAGAGGATAACGCATGTTAGGTCTGGGTTAGGTCTGTGATTTGGCCTCATAAGTCTCATACTTTCGTATTCTACACATACTTCTTGAACAGATCCTGGATTTTTTCTGGTTTGGATCACATAGTAATGTGGTACCACACTGAAACAGTCAATTAAACCTGGTCTCGATCAATAGTTTAGAGGGTAACGCATGTTTGGTCTAGGTCTGTGTTAGGTCTGGGATATGCCCTCATCAGTTTCATACTTTCGCATTCTTCACATACTTCTTGGACAGATCCTGGGCTTTTTCTGGTTTGGATCCCATACTAATGTGGTACCACACTGAAACAGTCGATTAAACCTGGTCTTGATCAATATTTTACAGGATAACGCATGTTAGGTCTGGGTTAGGTCTGGGATATGCCATCATCAGTCTCATTCTTTCGCATTCTTCGCATACTTGCTGACCAGATCCTGGGCTTTTTCTGGTTTGGTTCTCGTACTAATGTGGTACCACACTGAAACTGTCGATTAAACCTGGTCTTGATAAATATTTTAGAGGATAACGCATGTTTGGTCTAGGTCTGTGTTAGGTCTAGGATATGCCCACATCAGTCTCATACTTTCACATTCTTCGCATACTTCTTGGACAGATCCTGGGTTTTTTCTGGTTTGGATCACATAGTAATGTGGTACCACACTGAAAGAGTCGATTAAACCTGGTCTTTGATCAATACATTAGAGGATAACGCATGTTTGGTCTAGGTCTGGGTTAGGTCTGGGATATGCCCTCAACAGTCTCATACTTTCGCATTCTTCACATACTTCTTGGACAGATCCTGGGCTTTTTCTGGTTTGGATCCCATACTAATGTGGTAGCGCACTGAAACAGTCGATTAAACCTGGTCTTGATCAATATTTGACAGGGTAACGCATGTTTGGTCTAGGTCTGTGTTAGGTCTGGGATATGCCCACATCTGTCTCATACTTTCGCATTCTTCACATACTTCTTGAACAGGTCCTGGGTTTTTTCTGGTTTGGATCTCGTACTAATGTGGTACCACACTGAAACAGTCGATTAAACCTGGTCTTGATAAATATTTTAGAGGATAACGCATGTTAGGTCTGGGTTAGGTCTGGGATATGCCATCATCAGTCTCATTCTTTCGCAGTCTTCACATAATTCTTGATCAGATCCTAGGTTTTTTCTGGTTTGGATCACACAGTAATGTGGTGCCACACTGAAACAGTCAATTAGACCTGGTCTCGATCAATATTTTAGAGGGTAACGCATGTTAGGTCTGGGTTAGGTCTGGGATTTGCCCTGATCAGTCTCATACTTTCGCATTCTACACATTCGTCTCGCACAGATCCTGGGTTTTTTCTGGTTTGGATCACATACTAATGTGGTACCACACTGAAACAGTCGATTAAACCGGGTTTTCATCAATATTTTAGAGGATAACGCATGTTGGGTCTAGGTCTGTGTTAGGTCTGGGAGTAGGTGAGTAAGGGGAGTTCTGGACTGGGGGCTCCGAGGGTGGTGCGGGGGTGGGGGGAGATGAGGGTGAGGGTGTGGGGGAGGGGGCCAGTGCGTCGTAATGGGGGAGGAGGTGCGGGGGAGGGGGAGATGTGGGGGAGGGGTGTGGGAGGGGGCCTGTGCGCCGGAGTGGGGGGGCTCGTGGTGGGTCCGTCGGGGGGGGGGCAGTCGGAGTGGGGGGTCGGTAACTATTACCGACAGTCGACAATTGGTATCTATGGTCGATAAAGAGGAGGTGGGGAAAGAAATTTGGATCTCGTACTAATGTGGTACCTCACTGAAACAGTCAATGTAACCTGGTCTCGATCAATATTTTAGAGGATAACGCATGTTTGTTCTGGGTTAGGTCTGGGATTAGCCCTCATCAGACTCATACTTTCTTCATTCTTCTCATTCTTGTTGGCCAGATCCTGGGCTTTTTCTGGTTTGGATCTGGTACTAATGTGGTACCACGCTGAAACAGTCGATTAAACCTGGTTTTGATCAATATTTTAGAGGGTAACGCATGTTTGGTCTTGTTCTGTGTTAGGTCTGGGATATGCCCTCATCAGTCTCATACTTTCGCATTCTTCACATACTTCTTGGTCAGATCCTGGGCTTTTTCTGGTTTGGATCCCATACTAATGTGGTACCACACTGAAACAGTCGATTAAACCTGGTCTTGATCAATATTTTACAGGATAACGCATGCTTGGTCTAGGTCTGTGTTAGGTCTGGGATATGCCCACATCGGTCTCATACTTTCGCATTCTGCACATACTTCTTAAACAGATTCTGGGTTTTTTCTGGTTTTGATCACATAGTAATGTGGTACCACACAGAAATAGTCAATTAAACCTGGTCTCGATCAATGTTTTAGTGGATAACGCATGTTAGGTCTGGGTTAGGTCTGTGATTCGCCCTCATAAGTCACATACTTTCGCATTCTACACATACTTCTCGAACAAATCCTCGGTTTTTTCTAGTTTGGATCACATAGTAATGTGGTACCATACTGAAACAGTCAATTAAACCTGGTCTCGATCAATATTTTAGAGGATAACGCATGTTAGGTCTGGGTTAGGTCTGTGATTCGCCCTCATAGGTCTCATACTTTCTCATTATTCACATACTTCTCGGACAGATCCTCGGTTTTTTCTAGTTTGGATCACATAGTAATGTGGTACCACACAGAAATAGTCAATTAAACCTGGTCTCGATCAATGTTTTAGTGGATAACGCATGTTAGGTCTGGGTTAGGTCTATGATTCGCCCTCATAAGTCACATACTTTCGCATTCTACACATACTTCTTGAACAGATCCTGGGTTTTTTCTGGTTTGGATCACATAGTAATGTGGTACCACATTGAAATAGTCAATTACACCTGGTCTCGATCAATATTTTAGTGGATAACGCATGTTATGTCTGGGTTAGGTCTGTGATTCGCCCTCATAGGTCTCATACTTTCTCATTATTCACATACTTCTCGGACAGATCCTCGGTTTTTTCTAGTTTGGATCACATAGTAATGTGGTACCATACTGAAACAGTCAATTAAACCTGGTCTCGATCAATATTTTAGAGGATAACGCATGTTAGGTCTGGGTTTGGTCTGTGATTTGCCCTCATAAGTCTCATACTTTCATATTCTACACATACTTCTTGAACAGATCCTGGATTTTTTCTGGTTTGGATCACATAGTAATGTGGTACCATACTGAAACAGTCGATTAAACCTGGTCTCGATCAATATTTTAGAGGATAACGCATGTTAGGTCTGGGTTAGGTCTGGGATTTGCCTTGATCAGTCTCATACTTTCGCATTCTACACATTCGTCTCGCACAGATCCTGGGTTTTTTCTGGTTTGGATCACATACTAATGTGGTACCACACTGAAACAGTCGATTAAACCGGGTTTTCATCAATATTTTAGAGGATAACGCATGTTGGGTCTAGGTCTGTGTTAGGTCTGGGAGTAGGTGAGTAAGGGGAGTTCTGGACTGGGGGCTCCGAGGGTGGTGCGGGGGTGGGGGGAGATGAGGGTGAGGGTGTGGGGGAGGGGGCCAGTGCGTCGTAATGGGGGAGGAGGTGCGGGGGAGGGGGAGATGTGGGGGAGGGGTGTGGGAGGGGGCCTGTGCGCCGGAGTGGGGGGGCTCGTGGTGGGTCCGTCGGGGGGGGGGCAGTCGGAGTGGGGGGTCGGTAACTATTACCGACAGTCGACAATTGGTATCTATGGTCGATAAAGAGGAGGTGGGGAAAGAAATTTGGATCTCGTACTAATGTGGTACCTCACTGAAACAGTCAATGTAACCTGGTCTCGATCAATATTTTAGAGGATAACGCATGTTTGTTCTGGGTTAGGTCTGGGATTAGCCCTCATCAGACTCATACTTTCTTCATTCTTCTCATTCTTGTTGGCCAGATCCTGGGCTTTTTCTGGTTTGGATCTGGTACTAATGTGGTACCACGCTGAAACAGTCGATTAAACCTGGTTTTGATCAATATTTTAGAGGGTAACGCATGTTTGGTCTTGTTCTGTGTTAGGTCTGGGATATGCCCTCATCAGTCTCATACTTTCGCATTCTTCACATACTTCTTGGTCAGATCCTGGGCTTTTTCTGGTTTGGATCCCATACTAATGTGGTACCACACTGAAACAGTCGATTAAACCTGGTCTTGATCAATATTTTACAGGATAACGCATGCTTGGTCTAGGTCTGTGTTAGGTCTGGGATATGCCCACATCGGTCTCATACTTTCGCATTCTGCACATACTTCTTAAACAGATTCTGGGTTTTTTCTGGTTTTGATCACATAGTAATGTGGTACCACACAGAAATAGTCAATTAAACCTGGTCTCGATCAATGTTTTAGTGGATAACGCATGTTAGGTCTGGGTTAGGTCTGTGATTCGCCCTCATAAGTCACATACTTTCGCATTCTACACATACTTCTCGAACAAATCCTCGGTTTTTTCTAGTTTGGATCACATAGTAATGTGGTACCATACTGAAACAGTCAATTAAACCTGGTCTCGATCAATATTTTAGAGGATAACGCATGTTAGGTCTGGGTTAGGTCTGTGATTCGCCCTCATAGGTCTCATACTTTCTCATTATTCACATACTTCTCGGACAGATCCTCGGTTTTTTCTAGTTTGGATCACATAGTAATGTGGTACCACACAGAAATAGTCAATTAAACCTGGTCTCGATCAATGTTTTAGTGGATAACGCATGTTAGGTCTGGGTTAGGTCTATGATTCGCCCTCATAAGTCACATACTTTCGCATTCTACACATACTTCTTGAACAGATCCTGGGTTTTTTCTGGTTTGGATCACATAGTAATGTGGTACCACATTGAAATAGTCAATTACACCTGGTCTCGATCAATATTTTAGTGGATAACGCATGTTATGTCTGGGTTAGGTCTGTGATTCGCCCTCATAGGTCTCATACTTTCTCATTATTCACATACTTCTCGGACAGATCCTCGGTTTTTTCTAGTTTGGATCACATAGTAATGTGGTACCATACTGAAACAGTCAATTAAACCTGGTCTCGATCAATATTTTAGAGGATAACGCATGTTAGGTCTGGGTTTGGTCTGTGATTTGCCCTCATAAGTCTCATACTTTCATATTCTACACATACTTCTTGAACAGATCCTGGATTTTTTCTGGTTTGGATCACATAGTAATGTGGTACCATACTGAAACAGTCGATTAAACCTGGTCTCGATCAATATTTTAGAGGATAACGCATGTTAGGTCTGGGTTAGGTCTGGGATTTGCCTTGATCAGTCTCATACTTTCGCATTCTACACATTCGTCTCGCACAGATCCTGGGTTTTTTCTGGTTTGGATCACATACTAATGTGGTACCACACTGAAACAGTCGATTAAACCGGGTTTTCATCAATATTTTAGAGGATAACGCATGTTGGGTCTAGGTCTGTGTTAGGTCTGGGAGTAGGTGAGTAAGGGGAGTTCTGGACTGGGGGCTCCGAGGGTGGTGCGGGGGAGGGGGAGATGAGGGTGAGGGTGTGGGGGAGGGGGCCGGTGCGTCGTAGTGGGGGAGGGGTTGCGGGGGAGGGGGTGATGTGGGGGAGGGGTGGGGGAGGGGGCCTGTGCGCCGGAGTGGGGGGGGCTCGTTGTGGGTGCGTTGGGGGGGGGCAGTCGGAGTGGGGGGTCGGTAACTATTACCGACAGTCGATAATTGGTATCTACGGTCGATAAAGAGGAGGTGGGGAAAGAAATTAGACATCTTTTGTCTATTTCGAAATTTTATTTCAGAAAAATTAGATACTGTTTTTATTTTTAATTATTAATAGCAGCATATAAAATGTTATCCAGCGCATATGCTAACAGCTCGCAATCTACAGGCGAATTTTTATCGTAATATTCACGAAGGATTTTGTCTGCATCACGTTTACGCATAATACTATTGCGTCTTAAAATATTTGTAAATTCTTGGTATTTCTCACCAACATAGTGCGCATTTTGGCATAGCCACGAATATGCATGCTCAATGCACTGTTCCAGTTCGAATAAAAACAATAGAGTTGTCGGTTTCATTTACATGCAAGCATCATGCAATTTCACTTGTACAATGTTCATATCATGCATTGCAACAACCGTAAGCACCAAATCACAAATTGATAACGATGTTGGAGAAGGAGCTGATAGCACATGTTGTTTGATGTCCTCGCGTTTCTGAATAAACACCATCCATGTTGAGTAAGACAGCAACAATTTATTTCCTCGAGTATCACCAAGTATAATTTCCACGGCGGATACAGGTCCTGCACCGATTGCAATATCCAAATACTTGTATGCTGTGGATGTGAGGGCAAACCTCCTTCCCAGTATATGAGGCGTTGGATGCTGTGTTTTGCTACTGTTACATGTAGAAAAGTAAATAAAGAATAAAAGGTAAGTAATGACAATAAGTAATAACAATAAGAAAAAATGGATAAGAAAAAAATTGTGGTAATAATACTTACTCGTTACTTGTGCATGCTGTATCGTAAGGAATGCAATAATTCATTTTTTCAGAAAAAATTTGAACGTAGAATTCAATAGATAATGTTTCACGACGATACTATCAAACGAGTGTGAATATTGTGCAGCACTTAAATGCAGGGAGGGGGCGACGGGTCCCCACCGTTCTCCTTGTTGGAGCGCGGTCGGGGATTCGTCGCCGTGGACTGGGGGGGAGTCGCTGTGGTGGGGTGCTACATTTCGCCCCGTAGCGGTCACGCTGCGTTCGAGCTGTACTTGGCCGAGGTCGCGGCATGCGTGCAGCGCTACGCGGCCCGGCCGGTGCTGGTCGTGGGGGATTTTAATGCCAAGTCGGTGGCTTGGGGATCCCCCAGGACCTCCGTTCGCGGCGGGATCCTGGGCGATTGGGCGGCGGGGCTCGACCTCCGGGTATTGAACCGGGGGTCGGAACACACATGCGTGCGGCGATATGGGGGGTCCATCGTGGATGTTGGATTCGCGACCCCCAACGCCGTGCGCATGGTGTCGGGTTGGCACGTGGTCGCGGGGGCAGAGACACTCTCCGATCACCGGTACATCCGGATGGAGGTCTTTGCCGCCGCGAGTGCATCCCCACACGGCCGCCTGCGTGGCACCCCACCACGCCGCTGGGCGCTTCGGCGCCTGGATAAGGACGCCCTGATGGCAGCTGCCCTCGCTGCAACTTGGCCGCAGGGAGCGGCCGAGTTGCCGAGCATAGAGGAGGAGGTCGCCCGGCTCGGAGCATTGGTCGCGGGTATTTGCGACGCGGGGATGCCTCGGGTCGGGCGGGCTTCTCCTCGCCGGGCGGTGTACTGGTGGTCGGACGCGATCGCGGAGTTGCGAGTCGCGACTGTCCGCGCCCGACGCCAGTACACACGCGCGCGCCGTCGTCAACGTACAGGCGACGGCGTGGCGCGAGCGAGGGCAGCTGATGACCTGTATGGAGCATACCGCGTGGCGCGGGTTGCTCTGCAGGTCGCCATCAAACGGGCCAAGACCCAGGCATGGAAGGAGCTCCTCCAGACCCTTGATGACGATCCATGGGGGCGCCCATATAAGGTGGTGCTGAATAAGCTCCGCCCGTGGGCGCCCCCCGTCACCGAGGGTCTTGACCCCCGGCTGCTGGAAGACGTGGTCAATACACTCTTCCCAATTGGGGAGAGGGGACCGCGTCCTCCGGCGGCGGCGGCTGTCCCAGTGGAGTGGACGGCCGAGCTGGGGGTCACGCAGGAGGAGCTGGCTGCGGCCATCAGACGGCTCGGGGTTCGTAACACGGCCCCGGGTCCGGATGGTGTGCCCGGCCGGGTTTGGGTCTTGACCCAGGGCGTCCTTGGGGCCGACCTCAGGCGGTTGTTCGACCGCTGCCTGAGGGACGGGCGATTCCCCCCCCAGTTGGAAGGTGGCGAGGATGGTCCTCCTCCGGAAGGAGGGTCGGCCCGCGGAGTCTCCCTCCGCATACCGGCCCATTTGTCTCCTCGACGAGGTGGGCAAGCTCTTCGAGCGTGTGATTGCTGCCCGCCTCGTCGAGCACCTGTCGCGGGGTGATCCCGGTCTGGCCGACTGCCAGTTCGGTTTCCGGGGGGGCCGATCGACTATCGACGCGATAGGTCGTGTGAGGGCCCTCTCGGAGGCGGCCGTCTCCCGGGGAGGGGTGGCATTGGCAATATCCTTGGATATTGCCAATGCCTTTAACACCCTCCCCTGGGAAGAGATAAGGAGGGGGCTCGAATATCATCGAGTCCCCCCTTGTCTCAGGGCGGTCGTCGGGGATTATCTCCGCGGCAGGTGGATCGAGTATCCGGGCCGGGATGGTGATATGCGGAGGGAGGTGTACTGCGGTATTCCGCAGGGGTCGGTCCTCGGGCCACTCCTGTGGAACATCGCGTACGACTCGGTGTTGCGGGCCGGCCTCCCCGACGGCGTCAGCACGGTGTGTTATGCGGATGACACACTGGTGCTGGCCGTCGGGGCGCACTGGGGGAGGGCCATGCGTCGCGCGGAGGAGGGGTCGCAACGCGTCGTCGACCAGATCAGGGGGATGGGGATGACGGTGGCGGTCCATAAGACCGAGGTGATTGCGTTTCATTCACCTCGACAGGATCCCCCACCCCCTCTGATTCGGGTGGGTGGGGCTGACATCGAGGTGAAGCCCCAGATCAGGTATCTGGGGCTGATCCTCGATAGCCACTGGCGTTTCGAGAAGCATTTCCGCTGCCTGGTCCCCCGGTTGGAAAGGATGGTTGCGGCTCTGGGCCGGATCCTGCCCAACTTGGGGGGCCCGGCGGGCCGAGTTCGTCGCCTCTATGTGGCAATGGTCCAGTCGGTGGCCCTATACGGGGCCCCCGTCTGGGCGGACGACCTGGCTGCCTCCCGGCGCAGCATGACTATGCTGCGTCGGGTGCAGAGGCGCATGGCGCTCAGGGTCGTCCGCGGGTATCGGACCATGTCACATGAGGCGGCGACGGTTCTAGCGGGGATGCCGCCCATGGACCTGCTCGCGCGGTCGCACGCGGTGATGTACCGGCACCGCGTCGACCGTCGCGCGGGGGTGGGGGCGGTCCCGGGCGGGCAGGAACCTGCTTGGGGCGATTTGAAGCGCCAGGCCCGGCAGTCCGTGTTGCTCGCGTGGCAGGACCGGCTGGCTCTGCCAACCGCGGGGCACCGGACTGTCGGGGCTGTTCGGCCACTCCTGAAGGAGTGGCTGGACAGAGGCCATGGCAGCCTCACCTACCGGCTGGCACAGGTATTTTCCGGGCATGGCAGCTTCGGAAGATACCTGTGCCGGATAGGGAAGGAGCCGACGGCGCGTTGCTGCCACTGCGACGCTGAGCAGGACACGGCGGATCATACCCTGGAGGTATGCCCCGCGTGGGAGGGGGAGCGCCGTGTCCTGGTCGGCGTCGTCGGGCGGGATGTCTCGCTGCCGGGCGTGGTGCGCGCCATGCTCGGCAGCGAGGAGAAGTGGAGGGCCGTGACCTCCTTCTGCGAGAACGTAATGTTGCAGAAGGAGGCCGCGGGGAGGGAGCGCGAGCTTCAGCGGCGCGCTGAAGCTCGCGCTCGTGCGGTGGCCCGAGGTCGTCGCCCGGTCGCGAGGCGTCGCGGGCGGCCGCCTCGGCGTGGCGGATGACCTAGGCTGGGAGGGGGGTCCTGAGGGGACCCTCCTCCCGCCAGGCGGCGCCGGGTCGGACCGGTTGGGGGTAGGAGTGCCTCCCCCTACCGGTCCGACGCATGGGGAGGCACCCTCGGCGGTCTGGTGCGGCCATGAACGCCCGGCCGCCGAGGGGTGGAAACGGGGTCGCGGGCGGTTGCGAGTTGGGGCTCGCAGCCGCCACTAAACGCGGCCCCGGGACGGATAGCGGCGGGATGGAGTGGCCCCGTCCCGCCGCTATGAGGCAGTGTGTCTACTGGGGGGACCGATTGTCCCCCCGGGGGATGGGCGCGAAAGCGCGGGCACGGGGAGGATACCGGAAGAATGCTTCGAGCGATTCCCGGTATCCTCCCAAAGCGTGCCGAAGGGTCACCGTGGGGTTTTTAGTGGGTAGGTCCCGCGCCTGTCGTTGTACGGGCGCGGGGAATCCCACACACCCCTCCCACCTCTCCCCAAGGAGGTGGGAGGGAGTCTTTCGAAGATTTTCCCCACGACAAAAAAAAAAAAAAAAAAAAGCACTTAAATGCAACGTTGCATCATATGTATCAGGGAAGCGGGTGGCGCGTAGTGGGGGGACGAATTTCAGGGAAGCGGGTGGCGCGTAGTGGGGGAAGGAATTTTTTATATCACATGTTCTTCTTCTGCGAAAAGTGCAACTTTTGCAAAAATGTCTTTTAGATTGCCTTGAACACGTCTAAACATGCAACTTCTGCAAAGCGTATAACATTACATTCGCAGGATGATGCAAACAAATAATATTCTTCGCGACATACATCATTTGTGGGGAAGGAGGAATTTTTTATATCACGTGTTCTTCTTCTGTGAAAAGTGCAACTTTTTGTAAAAAATTTTTTAGATTACCTTGAACATGTCTAAACATGAAACTTCTGCAAAGCGTATAACATTACACACGAATTGTGCGAGCTATTGGGGTCCTAATCATTTTACGTACACGCTATTCATATTCTTATTTTATGTCGCATGTTCTTCTTTTGCGAAGAGCGCAACGTTTTTTTTTTTTTTGCAAGACGTTTTAGATTACACTGAACACGTGCAAAAACGCAACTTCTGCAAACGTATACATTGCATTCACAGGCAAAGAATTCTGTAACATATATATATGGAGACCCTTACCATGGGAAAGAAATTAGATACCATGTTTTGATGATTTAAAAATATGATATATTTATTAAAGCAATGAATAATTATGTTACAAAACATTACTTTTGTGGATCCACGAATTGTGCGAGTTATTGAGCCCCAACCATTTTACGTACACGTTGTTCCCCTTCTTATGCAATACTTTTTCAACTAGATACACGTCGGAATTTGCAACGCGTTGCAACTCGTGTTCGATCCATGAATTGTGCGAGTTATTGAACCCCAACCATATTTACGTACACGTTGTTCCCCCTTCTTACTATTTTATGTTACATGTTCTTCTGCGAAAAGTGCAACTTTTTTGCAAGGTATTTTAGATTACACTGAACATGTGCAAAAAACGTATACAATACATTTGTGGATGAACACGCGCAAAAAACACAACCTCTGCAAAACCTATAACAGCGCATTCGCGGACACAGATTTCTGTAATATATCGCGAGCATCACCGAAAGCATCATCGGGAACAGTGATTTTTTGTAATATATCGTATGCATCACTATACACATTAACACAAAAGACGACAGTATGGATCATCAAGAGCAGGAGCTGTACGAGCAAGCCGCTCAATTAAGGTCGATGGAAGAATACAATTTATGGGAACATCGATTTGGCGATTATCTCGATTCGTTGGAGGAACGAAGCCGAATCAAGAGACTGCGACTCTCAATCGGTGAAAAACAATCACTGATTGCTCGTATCGCTAGATTAGAAAGTCTAAAAGATTCGACACGCAATCGATTTGTACATGCGGGTGCTGGACATAGTGCAAGACTCAGATGGCATGAAATTGATACGGCTTTCGTTAACCGTATATTGACCGGTGCAGTGATAAATTCTAACCACATAGAACCTCGCAATTTTCTCGAAGATGCGAGGGATATTGTAGTCGATCATGTGCGAAACATTCTGCTGAAACATGATAGTGTAAAAATAAATACTATACTTAATGGTGAATTTGTTGTTGGTAACAAATGTGCAAACAAAAGTGTTAACACGAAAAATTGTGAACTTTTTCGCTTGTCTGACCTACGCGAATGGTATGATTTACGTGTCATCGAACCCATTCTAGCATCCTTAGACGAATTTCAGGAACGTGATAGTGGGTGGGCGCTGTCGCGGATACTGAATTTAATTGTTAATGTAAATAAATATATGCCAATGCATGCAGGATGTGCCATACAATTACCGCGAGAGGTACGACTAAAGAAAGCAGTAATCAATGTATGCTCGACGGACAATGCATGTTTTGCGTGGTCGGTGGTGGCCGCTCTGTATCCAGCCGAAAGTCACGTATCTCTCGCATCGTCATATCCTCATTATACAACAGTGTTGAATATCCAGGATATTGAATTTCCAATGACATTGAACCAAATTAAAAAGTTTGAACATATCAACAACATCTCCATCAATGTCTATACCATTGAGAATAAGAAGGTGTTACCAATACGAGTCACTGATAAGAAGATGGAAAGACATGTCAATTTGTTGTATTTAGAAGGAGCAAACGACGTGGGACATTTCACATGGATTAAGAACTTATCTCGCCTCGTATGCACACAATTGAGTAAACATAATGGCAGGAAATACTTTTGTGATAGGTATGTATATAATAAATCTTTTAAATATTTTATGCTAGATAAAAATTATGCCTCTTATTGCAGATGCTTACACTACTTTAGTTCGAATGAGAAGCTGGAAGCTCACACCATGGATTGTGAGAAGATGAATGTTTGCGCAATCATATTACCGAATGATGATGGCAGTAAGTGACTCAGTATCTGCAACTACAACAGGAAAGAACGTGTTCCGTTTATAGTATATGCCGATCTGAAATGCATCCTGGAGAAATCGGATACTGATCGAGAAGCGTCAAGATACACGTACCAGCATCATCGAGTATTTAGCGTGGGATATTATGTGCGGTGCTCGTACGACGACTCGTTATCTACGTTTCAATGTCGTCGCGATCCTGATTGCGTATCATGGTTTGTGGGACAACTTCAAGATTTGTCACATCGTGTAAAGTCCATCTTATCGACCAATGTACCCATGGAAAATTTATCAGCTGAACAATTACGAAATTTTAATATGGCAACATACTGCCATATATGCGAAACACCGTTTACGCGAGATGATATGCGAGTACGCGATCATTGCCACTTAACCGGTCGGTACAGAGGTCCTGCACATTCAAATCACAATCTAAATTATAAAGACGCATTTGTCATCCCTATAGTCTTTCACAATTTATCCGGTTATGATTCACATTTTATTATCAAGGAGATAGCCACAGCATTTGAGGGTGATGTCACTGTATTGCCGATAACAAAAGAGAAGTACATTTCATTTACAAAATACGTTGAAAACGCGAATGAAGAATCAAACTCGCGCAAGCGCATAAAATTGCAATTCATCGATTCATTTAAATTTTTAAATACAAGTCTCGAGAAATTGGTATTTTTTCTTAGTAAAGATAAACTTGAAATTACACGGTCCGAGTTTCAAAAATTATCTGCGGAAGATTTTGATTTATTGACGCGAAAAGGGGTGTTTCCATACGAGTACATTGACTGTATTGAAAAGTTGGACCAATCATGTTTACCATCACGCAATTCATTTTACAGTTCCTTAACTGGCGATACAGTATCCGGAAACGACTACGCACACGCTGTCAACGTGTGGAAGCGGTTCTCCATTGAAACGCTCGGCGAGTATAGCGATTTGTATCTGAAGACGGATGTCTTGCTGTTAGCTGATATTTTTGAAAATTTTCGCAATAGTTGCATCGCAAGTTATGGACTCGACCCCGCGCACTATTATACTTTGCCTGGTTTTACGTGGGATGCCATGCTGAAGCATACACGTATCAATTTCGAACTTCTTACCGATATCGACATGGTCCTATTTATCGAACGTGGTATACGTGGTGGTTTGAGTCAATGTTCCAACAGACGCGCACGAGCCAACAACAAATGCACGCAATCGCACGATCCATCGCAACCGTCGTCATATTTAATGTATTTCGATGTAAATAATTTGTACGGCTGGGCAATGTGTCAACCATTACCATATGCCAATTTTCAGTGGGTCAACAACAAAGATGTAGATGTAATGACCGTAGCGTTAGACTCATCGACGGGTTATATTTTGGAAGTCGATCTAGAGTATCCGCAACATCTGCATGATTCGCACACTGACCTACCGTTCTGCCCAACACATGATAAACCACCTGGCAAGCGCCAGGAGAAGCTCCTCGCAACTCTATACGATAAGAAGCGTTACGTAATACACTATCGCAATCTGCAGCAATGTATTCGTCACGGCCTTCGCGTAACTGAAGTTCACCGCGTATTACAGTTTTCCCAATCCCCATGGCTTCGCGATTACATCGAACTAAATACAAAGTTCAGAACTCTTGCTACAAACGATTTTGAGAAAAATTTATATAAGTTAATGAATAATGCAGTGTTTGGTAAAACCATGGAGAATGTGCGCAATCATGTAGATGTAAAATTAGTAACGAAATGGGGAGGGAGATACGGTGCAGAGGCACTAATCGCTAAACCAAATTTCCACAGTCGCAGCATATTTTCGGAAAACCTAGTTGCGATCGAACTGCATAAATTGTTCGTAAAATTTAACTAACCAATCTATGTGGGCATGTGTATACTAGATATATCTAAGATTTGTTTGTATGAATTCCATTACGATTACATGTTACCCACACATAGGAATAAATGTAAAATTATGTACACCGATACAGACAGTCTAATCTACCACATCGAGTGTGACGATATTTATGAACTTATGATACGCGATATTACCCGCTTTGACACGAGCGATTATCCCACAGACAATCGATATGGTATTCCGCTTGCTAATAAGAAGGTACCAGGTTTAATGAAAGATGAAAATAATGGTGCGATTATGACGGAATTTGTTGGATTGAGAGCGAAAATGTATGCCATACAAGTCGATGGTAAGAAAGATACGAAAAAGGTGAAAGGTGTCAAGAGTAATGTTGTAGCGCGAACTATAACATTTGATGATTATGTGCAATGTTTGATGGGTGAGGTTGAAAAGATTTGTCACCAATCGTGTATAAGATCCACGTTGCATGAAGTGTACACGGTATCAGAAATAAAAATTGCTTTGAGTCCATACGATGACAAACGATATATTGTACCATATTCAACCAAGACGCTGCCGTGGGGGCATTATAAAATACCGCTTTAGACATACCAATTATATTTCTTATTCATTTTTTCAATATATATATTTTTTATGTAATTTTTATATTTCTTATTCATTTTTCAATATATATATTTTTATTTATATTTTTTATGTAATTTTTATATTTCTTATTCATTTTTCAATACATATATTTTTTATTTATATTTTCATGTAATTTTTATATTTTTTTATTCATTTCATTATATATATTTTTATGTATGTAATTATAGTATGTAATAAAACAATTTATATATACATGGTATCTCTACACATCTCCCTCACCCCAATTTGTTATTAATTTTACATTAGGAAAAGTAAAAAAAAAAAAAAAAAAAAAAAAAAAAAAATTATTATTTCTGATATTTCAACCACTCGCTGTATAATTTAAATACATTTTTGTAAAACACAAGTCTTTTCATGGTTGTTGGATTACAATGTATTAGCACGATCGAGATTTTTCAAACACTTGATATCTTCATAATCGACATCAATGGTTTTAGATTTATTCTAAAGTTCATAATTTTATAAAAAGATACATTTATATTCAATATTTCAACCATCACTAATAAGTACATGTTTTTCAGAAGCTTGCAAAAACATTAAAAGATTTTTAGACATATTCTGAAAGTTCATAATTTTATAAAAATTGCTAGGAAGGAGGAGGATGAGGAAATTAGATGTATTTTTTAAATGACATAAATTGATTCAAAAAGATACATTTATTTCCAATATTTTAACCACCAATTGCATAATTTAAATACATTTTACAAATCAAAAAAGGTACATTTATTTTTTATATTTTAACCACCAATTGTATAATTTAAATACATTTTGCATAGCGCATGTCTTTTTATGGTTACCACATCGCCATGTGTTTGCACAATCAAGATTTTTTAAACATTCAATATCACCATAATCAGCATCGATGTTCTCTGCATTAATATGTTCAGCCACCAAGTTTGTTAACCAATCACGTTTTTGAAGTCCTTTAACATAGACGATTGGGTTTGACTCATCAATTATTGCCGATGTAATAAGCATTTTGCTCATGTTGTATGGTATAAAACTGTCGTCCCACGACAGTCCGTGGTGATTCTTCGTCACCCAAGTAGCTCGTGATTTATCGGGCGCTGATAATAAACACCATGGATATGGACTTTGGAAGATATAATGCGCTAGAGTGCTTCCCTTTTTCAACACCGCCACTTCCTTTACAACAAACTCTGTGTCGCTAACGAACCCCTGCATGTCGACGAATGTTGGTACCATTATGAAAATATCTTTGAAACTATGCTGCAATGCGGCGTGTCCGCCTGTTATATATATTACAAACATTGCTGATGTTACAGTTTATGTAATCTTGCGCACAACGTTGGACAGGGGACAGTATTCGACAACACGATCATGTAAAATAAGACAATAGGCGGTAGTATTTGCTGGCACGTTTTCTTTACAATCAAATTCTATTCGCACATCTATGGTAGCGCTCTTGATTGATTCGTTCTGTCTCGAACAATCGATGACTACAAACGGTCCATACAACGAAAAGTTCTCCCTGTTGCAAAGCGTTTCGTAACAGTCGTATCCATAATAAGCTTTACGAAAACGTGCATACATATCAAAAAGAATAGCATATCTGTTTTTATCAAAATCAAGATTCAAGTCATCATATGGATAAAAGTCAGAGTTTAGATACAGTTTCACATTGGTCAAGTTACATTCATCGAAATTGCTTGCATCTTTAGACATGTTGTTCTTCCGACCAGTCTGCAGCGCAAAAATGACGTATCGTGGCTTCTCCAGCTGAGTTGCAGTTTTAACAGCCCACGAATGTTTTGTTGTACTTTGCAATAATGGGTACTCATACAGGTCCCACGAACGAAAACTCATGCTTAGGTATTGTCCGCTTTCCAAAATCCGCAACATCGATAGTTTATTCGTATCATTCAGTATAATGCGAGGCATTCGCCACTGTATCTTTAGTAATTCAATCTCCGGCTCCAGCGCGGAATTTGCAATGATGCAGTTGTTATCATTGCGAGCGCGTATAAGAATGAGTTCATGTCGAGCATTGACTACTATACGCCTGTAATCTTCGCAAAACCCCAACAGCATATTGAGCGGTACACAAAAGTTAAAGTAACCTGTCGGTATGTTTGATTGTGCGGCCCATCCAGCATTCCGTAAAATTAACGATTTGTCATATGTTGAGGACACAAATGTTTTGATGGTACTTGTTATCCCAACGTTTCTGTTACGATCGATCTCCACACCATTGAGTTCATATCGAATTTCATCAAACATAAACGCAACACAATTATTTCCGAGGAATGCATCCAACTCATTGTTTGGCTTCTTTACTATGAATCTTCCTTCAACGTATAGAAAGCTCTCACATGGTAGCGTGTATAAATCCTGCTGTTGTATAGGTATTCGTATCTCATCGTTGTGCCCAAACGTTGTGTTGGCGTATGGGTTGTATGTGTGAGTCTCAATCTTGACAATGCGATCATCAAAGATCGGTTCGCTTCCAATGTTTAAGATATTAGTCATTTCGTACAACAAAACCCAACGATTTCAGAAATTCAACATTCGATGCAGTAAGTTTTGTGGGTGATCGAATTGTCCTCTCGCCTGATGGTTTTAGACAGTCAATATTCGATACAGTGTGGTGTGCAAGCGATTGAATTGTCTTCTCTTTATTTTCATGCGTCGTCTGTTTCACTTGCTCCCCTTCGTTCAGCACAAGCATCTCCTACTACAGTCGCTGTCTCCGCACATGCAATCGAACGGTGATCTGTTCCCCTCGAAAATCGAGCAATTGATCGTCTTGATTCACAACACGAATCGTCAAATCCGAAATGCTTCGTGCAGTAATCGGAAGGTAAATGATCTGTGTTGGTCTTTCCGATATCTTATATCCTGGTGGAACGGTAGGCGAAAACTCATGTATCGTGTGCGCACACTTGTTATTGCTGTAAGCGCCAACTGTCACGTTGCATTCAATGCGAATGATATTTACATTCATTATATTGATTGATGTATCTGATTCGTGCCATTTTCGTGGTTGTAGCACCCGATTCGTTGAAAACCCCAGTAACGAGCCAATAGTATTGGGTTTGGTAAAATTTATGCTATAATTACACCTAATTTCGCTCTTCATCGTATTGTTGTTAGCTCTAAGCATCAATGGCGGGTTCCCTTCATTATCCCATGAAAGCGATCGTTGCAAATACATGTGAATGTCGTCCAGCTCATAAGATCCCTCGGGAATAATGATTTCCTTATCATTATTATCATAGTAAAATTTATTATTTGACAAATTTACATTCGGTATTGTGTAATATGTTTCAAAGTCCATAAGACCGAGTTCGTAATCACCATTGCTCAAATCGATGGCTGGAAAATAGCTTACTGCGAGAATACTACTTTGACCGGTGAGCGTTAGCGTCAGCGACATGTTCCAACGGATACTGGAGTTAAAGCGTACAATGATTATCCTTAAATTGATTGTCAACTGTCAGCAGAAACTGCAAACACAGCTGTCCACAATTGCTTTGATTATAGCGCTGATAAGGCATGTGATTATACTCAATTACACTATTCTTCAAATATTGTATCAGTTCCCTCGGTGGTTGAAGATTGCCAAAACTATCAAAATATATGGCGCATGTTCTCCGTTTTGCGTATGCCACCCAATGAGTACCTGGTCCCTCAACAGTATCCAAATTTACGATCCCGCTCTCATTCCTGCGTACCCCATCTGTTGGTAAAGTATTGCGCATAAAAATACCTCTGAAATATGGAATACGCATACGTTTTGCCAGTTGCTGCAGTTGTATGTTTGTGGTTACGCCTTCAGGCATTTTAATTTTGACTTTTTTTTTTTCCTCTTTGAGACTCCTCGCCCGCGTTTGTATGGCGCGAGATAAAGTCCGCGACCTTCCATGGCGAGATTATGACGTTTCATTTCTTCTAGCTGGCGATGCATTGCCTTCTTATCGTTCACAGCCTTTGCGACTCCTGCCGCCCCTCCAACCAATGAGCCAAGAACCCCCAATAATGGTAAAATCGGTAGGATACCGCCACGTTTCGCCGTTGGAAGTATTCGCTTCTTCACAGCACTCTTTTTTTTCTTTTTCAAACCCATGCCGAATTTTGTTTTGGCCTTCATAGCCGCCCAAACGGTTGTAGCAGCAGCCTTTTCCCCGAGACTGGAATCTCTCGCAGTAATGCGTTCTCGTGCTTTTGCTGCTAGGATGTTGTCAGCTGCGTGTCGTTTTACGAGATCGTTATTTTGTGAATACGCTATATCATGCTCGCGACATGCAGCATCCAGCGGATTGATACCTTGATCGCCTCGCGCCAAACGTTTCTCTAAATGTGTTCCGGGGCCACAAAACTGATAACCTGGAATATGTAATTCAATCGGAAGTGTGTTTATAACGCGATTTAATAGGCCTTTCCCAATTTTTGCTGACATTCGTCACAGTTGTTTATCGATGGTGGTGGTAGACAGTCAATGTGTGTTCTGCTGACTCGACAGGTTATATTTGAATACTGATTGTTTCAGCTCTATGCATCGCTATAAATAGACCAGCACTCTTTCGAAAGTATCTTCATTTGTATAATGCTGATAAAACATGCAGTTTATACGCCAATCACCTATGATCAAAGTGACTAATCTAGACAAAAAGATACAGTCTGAGAAAGAGTTACGCAAACATGGAAATATGCTGCCAGCCTCTATACGTGGTATCATCTGCGGTCCATCGAATTGTGGCAAAACGAACGTGTTGATTAGTTTGTTAGAAAGTCCGCACGGTGTTCGTTTCGAAAACGTATACGTGTACTCGAAATCGTTGCACCAACCGAAATATCGATGTCTAGAAAATATATTCTCATCGATAGACGAAATTGGTTATTTTACATTTTCGAATAACAGCGATGTCGTTCCGCCGAGCGATGCACTTCCGAATTCCATTTTTATCTTTGATGATGTGGCATGTGATAAGCAAAACGTGGTAAGAGAATACTTTGCAATGGTTAGGCACTCGGACGTTGACTGTTTCTATCTTTGTCAGACATATGCAAAGATACCGAAGCATCTGATACGCGACAACGCGAACCTGCTGATCATGTTCAAACAAGATGGTACAAATCTAAAACATGTATACAACGATCATGTTAACACTGACATGTCATTTGAGAATTTCTGCAAATTGTGTACCGCTTGTTGGCAAGAAAAATATGGATTTGTAGTGATTGATAAAGACAGCGCATTATGGAATGGTCGCTATACAAAGGGATTTAATGACTTTGCAATATCATAACATGTTCAGTTATTTCCGATACGTTGACAAAGCAGTGTTTCAACATGAGCAACAATATTGAAGATTGTGAGAGGATAACGAAACAGATTGCGAGAACGAGTGATTTGATTCGCAAAAAGTATCGTGAATTGAAAACTGGTAAAATTGAGGAAGAGATTGCGCTGGAAAAACACTTTAAGCCTGTTACTGAACCGTTGAAAGCAATTGTTGATAACGCGACAAAAAATTATGATCTATACAATAATACAGATATCGGAAGCGAACCATTAGCCACTCCGAATATCAAAGAATTGGATAAAACACAATCAAATTACTGGCTAAATCTTTCGAAACCACTAAAAATAAAAAAACCAAGATTAAGCAGTTTACTCGATATGAATCCCATGATTTCTACACCGGCCTCTACATCGATTAAGACGATGCCAATAATAAAAAGCTCAGCAAGTCTACCCGATACGAATCTGATGGCCTCTACACCGATTAAGATAGTACCAACAATAAAAACCTCAGCAAGATTAAGCAGTTTACCTGGTATGAATACGATGACCTCTATACCGATTAAAACAACACCAGCAACAAAAAGCTTAGGAAACGAAGATACTTTTGAAAGTCCAAAAAGCTTAGCAAACGAAGATGTTTTTGAAAGCCCAAAAAGCAGTTTCTCAACATCTGTTCGAAGTCGGTTGCAAACGCCGGAAGGTGAAAAAACGTTGCGGAATCACCTAGGTCCGCTGAGTCAAAAATACATCGCGCCTGTATTACGTGGAGACATAGAGGTTGGTATGGATCATGTGTATGGTGTATATCTCGGTAATGATGGACCGATGCTCGGTAATAAACATGTTGATGTGGACAATGCTGATAACATAATTATCGATGGCATACGATATTCTGGTACACCCGGTCTTTATGAATTGATATTTAAGAAAATTCCAGATAACGACATTTATACTGAGGCCGATGAATGCAAATATAGGGACATACTACTGACAACGAGTGCACATAAGTACAAGCATGATTCGTATGGTAAAACATTAGGCAACAAAGGATACAAGTATAACTATGTAATCAAACCTTTATTGAAAGATAGAAAAGTTGGAAAGGGTGTACCAAGCTCGATGAGATTAACCAGCAACAAGATTGAATACGTTCATTGGAATGATCCTAACGAACTCGTAGATCGGCTTCGATTGCTCGAGGCTTCGCGTCAAGCTGGTCACAATGCTCACGATAATGAGATGTTATCGATTATCGAGGAACTTCGCGAGGCAGAGCTCATTATAAATTAAGCTGCACTTTGACGATAGAATCAATCATTATCAAAATGCCAATCAACAAGTTTGGGTCATCGTTTGGAACAATGGAATCATACTATCGCTGGAATGGAGTAGTGAGAAATTATGTGCACAACAACGCTCTATGTATTGTCGGTGCCGATTATGATACAAAGGCGCGCAAGATTCGTCGAGTAGCACCACCTGTAGAGGATGGTGACGCTATCAACAAACTATACTTGCAAGAAAACATGACATTTATAAAAAATCGGCAAGATGAATTCGACAAGAAGATGATCATGTTTCAAGATTACGTTCAGAATTTGAAAGATCAACTGAATCACTTGGAGAGGGATATTATCGAATTCCGAAATAAAATGCATCAATAGCTGGATGTTGGGACGTTGGAACGTTGGGACGTTGGAACGTTGGGGTGTTGGAACGTTGGGGTGTTGGAACGTTGGGACGTTGGAACGTTGGGACGTTGGAACGTTGGGACGTTGGGACGTTGGGACGTTGGGATGTTGGGGACGTTGGGGTGTTGAGACTTTGAACATTGATTGATAAGACGTGCGCGTTAGGTCTTCGCGTTAGTGGCGAGTCATACATGACCGAGAAGAAAACCTCCAGTATCGAGAAACGATGTCTTGTGGAAGAATTGCATGCTCCAGCGAGAAGACATTTTCCTCGAAGACGCGTCATAGTACATGGATACGACGACCTATGGCAAGCGGACGTGGTCGAGATGCGACCTTACACGCGATATAACAGAGGCTTCCATTACATACTCACTGTTATCGATGTGCTGAGTAAGCATGCGTGGGCTATACCCCTCAAAACCAAGAATGGAAATGAAGTTTCTACAGCGATCGGGAAGATAATCCGAGACAGTGGGAGGTACCCAAAAAATTAGCAGACCGACAAAGGAAAGGAATTTTACAACGCAAATATGCAAAAACTTTTGTCAAAATACACAATAAATCATTATTCAACGTATTCGGTGATGAAGGCGTCTGTCGTCGAGCGGTTCAATCGTACACTCAAAAACGATATGTGGAAACTGTTCACACTTAATGGAAATTATAAATGGATTGATTCGCTGCAGCATCTCATATCAAATTACAACGCGCGAAAGCATCGAACTATCGCTATGCGACCAATTGATGTTACACCAACAAACGCTGCTAAGCTCTTAACAATGGCGTATAATCATATAAAAATTACCGCTCCTGCACGATTCAAAGTGGGAGATGCAGTACGCGTGAGCAAATTCAAGACAATTTTTGAAAAAAGTTACACACCGAATTGGAGCACTGAAATATTTACAATCGCCGAGGTACAGAAAACTAATCCTGCAACGTATCTACTGAAAGATATTTATGAAAAACCAATTGCTGGAGGATTCTACGAACACGAGTTGCAACGCGTTGCAAATTCCGACGTGTATCTAGTTGAAAAAGTATTGCGTAAGAAGGGGAACAACGTGTACGTAAAATGGTTGGGGCTCAATAACTCGCACAATTCGTGGATCCACAAAAGTAATGTTTTGTAACATAATTATTCATTGCTTTAATAAATATATCATATTTTTAAATCATCAAAACATGGTATCTAATTTCTTTCCCATGGTAAGGGTCTCCATATATATATGTTACAGAATTCTTTGCCTGTGAATGCAATGTATACGTTTGCAGAAGTTGCGTTTTTGCACGTGTTCAGTGTAATCTAAAACGTCTTGCAAAAAAAAAAAAAAACGTTGCGCTCTTCGCAAAAGAAGAACATGCGACATAAAATAAGAATATGAATAGCGTGTACGTAAAATGATTAGGACCCCAATAGCTCGCACAATTCGTGTGTAATGTTATACGCTTTGCAGAAGTTTCATGTTTAGACATGTTCAAGGTAATCTAAAAAATTTTTTGCATGAAGTTGCACTTTTCACAGAAGAAGAACACGTGATATAAAAAATTCCTCCTTCCCCACAAATGATGTATGTCGCGAAGAATATTATTTGTTTGCATCATCCTGCGAATGTAATGTTATACGCTTTGCAGAAGTTGCATGTTTAGACGTGTTCAAGGCAATCTAAAAGACATTTTTGCAAAAGTTGCACTTTTCGCAGAAGAAGAACATGTGATATAAAAAATTCCTTCCCCCACTACGCGCCACCCGCTTCCCTGAAATTCGTCCCCCCACTACGCGCCACCCGCTTCCCTGATACATATGATGCAACGTTGCATTTAAGTGCTGCACAATATTCACACTCGTTTGATAGTATCGTCGTGAAACATTATCTATTGAATTCTACGTTCAAATTTTTTCTGAAAAAATGAATTATTGCATTCCTTACGATACAGCATGCACAAGTATCGAGTAAGTATTATTACCACAATTTTTTTCTTATCCATTTTTTCTTATTGTTATTACTTATTGTCATTACTTACCTTTTATTCTTTATTTACTTTTCTACATGTAACAGTAGCAAAACACAGCATCCAACGCCTCATATACTGGGAAGGAGGTTTGCCCTCACATCCACAGCATACAAGTATTTGGATATTGCAATCGGTGTAGGACCTGTATCCGCCGTGGAAATTATACTTGGTGATACTCGAGGAAATAAATTGTTGCTGTCTTACTCAACATGGATGGTGTTTATTCAGAAACGCGAGGACATCAAACAACATGTGCTATCAGCTCCTTCTCCAACATCGTTATCAATTTGTGATTTGGTGCTTACGGTTGTTGCAATGCATGATATGAACATTGTACAAGTGAAATTGCATGATGCTTGCATGTATATGAAACCGACAACTCTATTGTTTTTATTCGAACTGGAACAGTGCATTGAGCATGCATATTCGTGGCTATGCCAAAATGCGCACTATGTTGGTGAGAAATACCAAGAATTTACAAATATTTTAAGACGCAATAGTATTATGCGTAAACGTGATGCAGACAAAATCCTTCGTGAATATTACGATAAAAATTCGCCTGTAGATTGCGAGCTGTTACCATATGCGCTGGATAACATTTTATATGATGCTATTAATAATTAAAAATAAAAACTGTATCTAATTTTTGTGAAATAAAATTTCGAAATAGTCAAAAGATGTCTAATTTCTTTCCCCACCTCCTCTTTATCGACCTCTGATAACTACCTTTGATAATTACCACTTCTTTTTACCAGATGCATCTCTTTTATCACACCTTCCCTTTTTATCGATACCAAGCAATTACCCTCATTCATTTTCTAACCTCTCCGTTAATGTCAATTATCGATCGTTGATAATAATTACCGACCATAAATACTAATTACCAACCATAGATACTAATTACCGACCGTAGATACCAATTATCGACTGTCGGTAATAGTTACCGACCCCCCACTCCGACTGCCCCCCCCCCGGCGGACCCACCACGGGCCCCCCCACTCCGGCGCACAGGCCCCCTCCCCAACCCCCTCCCCCTCATCTCCCCCCCTCCCCCGCACCCCCTCCCCCGCACCCCCTCCCCCTCTCCGACGCACCGACCCCCCCCCCCCCCCCCACATCCCCCCCCCCCGGAGCCCCCTGTCCAGAACTCCCCTTACTCACCTACTTCTGGGATATGCCCTCATCAGTCTCATACTTACGCATTCTTCACATACTTCTTGGACAGATCCTGGGCTTTTTCTGGTTTGGATCTCGTACTAATGTGGTACCACACTGAAACAGTCAATATAACCTGGTCTCGATCAATATTTTAGAGGAAAACGCATGTTAGGTCTGGGTTAGGTCTGGGATTTGCCCTCATCAGTCTCATACATTCGCATTCTTCTCATACTTGCTGGCCAGATCCTGGGTTTTTTCAGGTTTGGATCACATACTAATGTGGTACCACACTGAAACAGTCGATTAAACCGGGTTTTCATCAATATTTTAGAGGATAACGCATGTTAGGTCTAGGTCTGGGTTAGGGCTGGGATTAGCCCTCATCAGACTCATACCATCGCATTCTTCTCATACTTGCTGGCCAGATCTTGGGCTTTTTCTGGTTTAGATCTCGTACTAATGTGTTACCACACTGAAACAGTCAATTTAACCTGGTCTCGATCAATATTTTAGAGGATAACGCATGTTAGGTCTGGGTTAGGTCTGGGATTTGCCCTCATCAGTCTCATTCTTTCGTATTCTTCACATAATTGTTGAACAGATCCTGGGTTTTTTCTGGTTTGGATCACACAGTAATGTGGTGCCACACTGAAACAGTCAATTAGACCTGGTCTCGATCAATATTTTAGAGGATCACGCATGTTAGATCTGGGTTAGGTCCGGGATTAGCCCTCATCAGACTCATTCTTTCGTATTCTTCTCATACTTGCTGGCCAGATCCTGGGCTTTTTCTGGTTTGGATCTCGTACTAATGTGGTACCACACTGAAACAGTCGATTAAACCTGGTCTCGATCAATGTTTTAGTGGATAACGCATGTTAGGTCTGGGTTAGGTCTGTGATTCGCCCTCATAAGTCTCATACTTTCGCATTCTACACATACTTCTTGAACAAATCCTCGGTTTTTTCTAGTTTGGATCACATAGTAATGTGGTACCACACTGAAATAGTCAATTACACCTGGTCTCCATCAATATTTTAGAGGATAACGCATGTTAGGTCTGGGTTAGGTCTGAGATTTGCCCTCATCAGTCTCATTCTTTCGCATTCTTCACATACTCCTTGAACAGATCCTGGGTTTTTTCTGGTTTGGATCACATAGTAATGTGGTACCACACTGAAATAGTCAATTAAACCTGGTCTCGATCAATGTTTTAGTGGATAACGCATGTTAGGTCTGGGTTAGGTCTGTGATTCGCCCTCATAAGTCTCATACTTTCGCATTCTACACATACTTCTCGAACAAATCGTCGGTTTTTTCTAGTTTGGATCACACAGTAATGTGGTACCATACTGAAACAGTCAATTAAACCTGGTCTCGATCAATATTTTAGAGGATAACGCATGTTAGGTCTGGGTTAGGTCTGTGATTTGCCCTCATAAGTCTCATACTTTCGTATTCTACACATACTTCTTGAACAGATCCTGGGTTTTTTCTGGTTTGGATCCCATAGTAATGTGGTACCACACTGAAATAGTCAATTACACCTGGTCTCGATCAATATTTTAGAGGATCACGCATGTTAGGTCTGGGTTAGGTCCGGGATTAGCCCTCATCAGACTCATTCTTTCGTATTCTTCTCATACTTGCTGGCCAGATCCTGGGCTTTTTCTGGTTTGGATCTCGTACTAATGTGGTACCACACTGAAACAGTCGATTAAACCTGGTCTTGATAAATATTTTAGAGGATGACGCATGTTAGGTCTGGGTTAGGTCTGGGATATGCCCTCATCAGTCTCATACTTTCGCATTCTACACATACTTCTCGAACAAATCGTCGGTTTTTTCTAGTTTGGATCACATAGTAATGTGGTACCATACTGAAACAGTCAATTAAACCTGGTCTCGATCAATATTTTAGAGGATAACGCATGTTAGGTCTGGGTTAGGTCTGTGATTTGCCCTCATAAGTCTCATACTTTCGTATTCTACACATACTTCTTGAACAGATCCTGGGTTTTTTCTGGTTTGGATCCCATAGTAATGTGGTACCACACTGAAATAGTCAATTACACCTGGTCTCGATCAATATTTTAGAGGATCACGCATGTTAGGTCTGGGTTAGGTCCGGGATTAGCCCTCATCAGTCTCATTCTTTCGCATTCTTCACATACTTCTTGGACAGATCCTGGGTTTTTTCTGGTTTGGATCACATAGTAATGTGGTACCACACTGAAAGAGTCGATTAAACCTGGTTTTGGTCAATATTTTAGAGGATAACGCATGTTTGGTCTGGGTCAGGTCTGGGATTAGCCCTCATCAGACTCATACTTTCGCATTCTTCTCATACTTGTTGGCCAGATCCTGGGCTTTTTCTGGTTTGGATCTCGTACTAATGTGGTACCACACTGAAGCAGTCAATTTAACCAGGTCTCGATCAATATTTTAGAGGATAACGCATGTTAGGTCTGGGTTAGGTCTGAGATTTGCCCTCATCAGTCTCATTCTTTCGCATTCTTCACATACTCCTTGAACAGATCCTGGGTTTTTTCTGGTTTGGATCACATAGTAATGTGGTACCACACTGAAATAGTCAATTAAACCTGGTCTCGATCAATGTTTTAGTGGATAACGCATGTTAGGTCTGGGTTAGGTCTGTGATTCGCCCACAAAAGTCTCATACTTTCGCATTCTACACATACTTCTCGAACAAATCCTCGGTTTTTTCTAGTTTGGATCACGTAGTATTGTGGTACCATACTGAAACAGTCAATTAAACCTGGTTTTGATCAATATTTTAGAGGATAATGCAAGTTTGGTCTAGGTCTGTGTTGGGTCTGGGATATGCCCTCATAAGTCTCATACTTTCGTATTCTACACATACTTCTTGAACAGATCCTGGGTTTTTTCTGGTTTGGATCACATAGTAATATGGTACCACACTGAAATTGTCAATTACACCTGGTCTCGATCAATATTTTAGTGGATAACGCATGTTAGGTCTGGGTTAGGTCTGGGAATTGCCCTCATCAGTCGCATACTTTCGCATTCTACACATACTTCTTGAACAGATCCTGGGGTTTTTCTGGTTTGGATCATATAGTAAAGTGGTACCACACAGAAACAGTCAATTAAACCTGGTCTCGATCAATATTTTAGAGGATAACGCATGTTAGGTCTGGGTTAGGTCTGGGATTAGCCCTCATCAGTCTCATACTTTCGCATTCTACACGTACTTCTCGCACAGATCCTGGGTTTTTTCTGGTTTGGATCACACAGTAATGTGGTGCCACACTGAAACAGTCAATTTGACCTGGTCTCGATCAATATTTTAGAGGATAACGCATGTTAGGTCTGGTTTAGGTCCGTGATTTGCCGTCATAAGTCTCATACTTTCGCATTCTACACATACTTCTTGAACAGATCCTGGGGTTTTTCTGGTTTGGATCACATAGTAATGTGGTACCACACTGAAACAGTCGATTAAACCTGGTTTTGATCAATATCTTAGAGGATAACACATTCTTGGTCTAGGTCTGGGTTAGGTGTGGGATATGCCCTCATCATCTCATACTTTCGCATTCTTCACATACTTCTTGAACAGATCCTGGGTTTTTTCATGATTGGATCACATAGTAATGTGGTACCACACCGAAACCGTCAATTTAACCTGTCCTCGATCAATATTTTAGAGGATAACGCATGTTAGGTCTGGGCTAGGTCTGGGATATGCCCTCATCAGTCGCATACCTTCGCATTCTACACATACTTCTTGAACAGATCCTGGGGTTTTTCTGGTTTGGATCATATAGTAAAGTGGTACCACACAGAAACAGTCAATTAAACCTGGTCTCGATAAATATTTTAGAGGATAACGCATGTTAGGTCTGGGTTAGGTCTGGGATTAGCCCTCATCAGACTCATACTTTTGCATTCTTCTCATACTTGTTGGCCAGATCCTGGGCTTTTTCTGGTTTGAATCTCGTACTAATGTGGTACCACACTGAAACAGTCAATTTAACCTGGTCTCGATCAATATTTTAGAGGATAACGCATGTTAGGTCTGGGTTAGGTCTGGGATTTGCCCTCATCAGTCTCATACTTTCGCATTCTACACGTACTTCTCGCACAGATCCTGGTTTTTTCTGGTTTGGATCACATACTAATGTGGTACCACACAGAAACAGTCGATTAAACCGGGTTTTCATCAATATTTTAGAGGATAACACATTCTTGGTCTAGGTCTGGGTTAGGTGTGGTATATGCCCTCATCATCTCATGCTTTCGCATTCTTCACATACTTCTTGAACAGATCCTGGGTTTTTTCTGGTTTGGATCACATACTAATGTGGTACCACACTGAGACAGTCAATTTAACCTGGTCTTGATAAATATTTTAGAGGATAACGCATGTTTGGTCTAGGTCTGTGTTAGGTCTAGGATATGCCCTCATCAGTCTCATAGTTTCGCATTCTTCACATACTTCTTGGACAGATCCTGGGTTTTTTCTGGTTTGGATCACATAGTAATGTGGTACCACACTGAAAGAGTCGATTAAACCTGGTTTTGATCAATATTTTAGAGGATAACGCATGTTTGGTCTAGGTCTGGGTTAGGTCTGGGATATGCCCTCCTCTCATGGGCTGTGTCCGGCCAGGTGTCCGGCGCAGTACGGGGCGTAGCGACCCCGAAGTACCTGATGCTAATCACACCGTAAGCCTCCTGTTGGTCGTCGCAACGACCCATTCACAACTCCATTTTTGGTTTTGTGAATGGTTCGTGACGGCAGGAGGACCGGGGCCCTTGGCTTAACCGCCTGGGCCGCGAGGATGGTAACTCTATAAATTACCCTCTAATCCTAAGTTATGGTGCGCGGCGATGGGATGCATGGTTGGGAGAGAAGGCCCAATCCCTAGCGACCACCTCCGGGGGCACCTGCCGAACCCCCGGAGTATTAGGCTTCCCCAGGCATGGCGGCTCTGCCTGGGGTGACCTCCATTCCGACCACACTCGTGGGAACAGCAATGGAATTGAACGAATCTACTATACAAATTAACAGGACTGGAAATTTGGATAACGGACTGGCTAACGTTTCGGCATACGAGAATGGTTTAATGAACAGTAGTTTGGATGGACCACTTCCTGGTGGGGTTAAACCCACGGTCAGAAGTGTGGAGGTGCTTAATCCCCAGCTGGGGATCCACCTTGGTGGTGAAGGTGACCACCAAAGGTGCAGCCCCGTCCCCGTGGTTAGCCTGGAGCGGCTAGATGCCGCGGAGTGGCGTAGGGCTGCGAAGGATTCGCCTCCCCGCAAGAGGCATGGTGCCGAGGGTCCACGGCTCTTGAGTGACGTGGCCCTCAGTAAAGACGGGAAGACGTCGTGCGTCGGGGAGTCTGTTATCCTCCTCGACGACGGCTCCATGGACGGCGACGAATGGGCGCCTAATCGATCAACCGCCGACGAAGGGGAGAGCGCCGGGTCCAGTGAGGATGATTATGGGCCCGGTAAGAGAAAGCGGAAGGGCCCCGGGGCGGGAAGACCCAGGGGTATCTTTGCGGACCCAAAAATTTGGGTCCAGGAATTAAAGCCCTGCCGAAGCAGGAAGACCTCCACAATATAGCGGAGGTCATGAAGTTGGACGAACTTCTGGGCAGGCTCAAGGAGCAGCTCGAGTACGTCGTCAAGGTGGCAGGCACCGCAAGCCACCTTAAGACGACGGACATCCGTGGGCTCCGCTTGGTGGCGCGGGTGGCTATGGTCAGCGCCGAAGAACTACACGGCAGAGCTGACCGTGCCGAAAACCCCACCAGGCCGGCCCGGGAGGTAGTCATTCGCCAGGGCGAGTGGGAGAGGAGGGCCAAGGCCCTCGAGAAGAGGCTGGAGGTGGCAGACCGGACAGCCACCACCCTGCCCGAGACCGTGAGGGTCAAGGACAGGGAGTTGGAGCACCTCAGGCGGGAACTGGGCCGCCTCAGGGATAAGCAGGAGCAGAGGAGGCTGCTTCGTGAGGGGGAGGAGTTGGCCGGCGAGGCGGCGCCGGACCATGAATTGCCGTGTGTCCCACGACCCCGGCGGAAGGATCTCCTTCCGTCAACTTTTGCCGGGGGGGACACCGGCATGGAGGTCGTGACGGCGGTCCGTGGACCGTCGTCCGCACAGCGTTCCGCCGCGATTGAGGAAGAGAGTCCTGCCTCCGGAAACCCTTTACTGGTCATGATGACCGAAGTTGTCAAAAGGGTTTCCGAGATGGCGGGACACATTTCGGCCGTGGAAAACCGGTTCGACGCACGCTTTGAGGCGGTGTGGCGGGCAGTATCCCGCCCGCCACTTGGGAAATGTCCGGTGCCTCCACCTCAATCCGTGAGGACGGCACCGACGGCTACGGCGGAAAGGCCTGAGGCGCCAAGAGGGAAGGGGAAGGGGACCGCGACGACAAAACCAGGCAGCGGGTGTACCCCTGCGAAAGTCCCCGCGGAACTCCCCAAAGCGATCCCCATGAAGAAGGGAGCAGTTAAGGCCCAAGGTGGACAATCAGCGGCAGCAGCGGCGGCTGTGGCAAAGCCACCTGCCCAGAAAGTTTCAACCCAACCGAAGGCTGGGCCTCATCCCCCACCACCACTTCCCAAGGCGGATGGCGGCAGGTTCGCTCCGCTAGCCCACACCAAGGCGCGGTCCACCCCAACCACCGCCAACGAAGGGCAGGACACCTGGGCAGAGGTGGTGCGGTGGAGCAAGAAGAAGGGCGGCAATAAGGGTGCGTTGCCTGCTGCACCCTCTTTCAAGGGCGGAAAGTCCTCCGCAGCTTCCCTCAGGGGCTGCCAGCCTTTCAGCTGCAGTACGGGCTTAACGAACCCGGGGTACCCGAGTCATACACACACCGTAAGCCTCCTGTTGGTCGTCACAACGACCCATTCACAATTCCCTATTGGTTTTGTGAATGGTACGTGACGGCAGGAGGAACGGGGGTCTTGGCTTAACCGCCTGGGCCATGAGTATGGCGACTCTATAAAATCGCCCTCCAATCCTAAGCTATGGTGCGCGGCGATGGGATGCATGGTTGGGGGAGAAGGCCCAATCCCAAGCGACCACCTTCGGGGAACCTGCCGAACCCCCGGAGTATATAGGCTTACCCGGGTAAGGCGGCTCTGCCCGGGCGGACCTTTTCTTCCGACCTGCTCGTGGGAATATTATGGAGTTCAATATTAAAACGGGGATGGGACGGGGTAAGTCAGAGGGGGAGGACGAAGGCGGTGTTGGGACTGGAGTGACGGCGCTCGCGCCGCCTCCAGCACCTGGCCCGGCTTCGTGGAAGGTGGAGGAGGACGACGAGACTGCGTCAGTCTCGTCCTTCTCCTTCACCAGGAGCCTCATAGGCTCTAAGAGGAAGAGGGCGGGGCAGGCCGTCGTCGAGGTGGGCGGGTCGATGAGCCCGTCGGTGAGGCTGAGTTGCCTCAGGGACGAGGTGACCGAGGAGATATCGGAGAGGATCTCCTCGTCCCTGAGGCGGGTGGAGAAAGTCGCCGCTGCCTGCGCCTTTAAGGGGCAGAAAAGCGGTGGCGCGGAGGCCCTGAAGGCCGCGGCGGAGGAAATGAGGGAGGCGGCGCGGGAGCTCAGAGGGCGGAACGCCCGTCTGCAGCTCCTGTTGGAGGAGGAGCGACAGGGGAGGAGGAGGGCAGAGGCGCTGTGGAACAGCGCGGCCCTCCCTCCCATCCTCCCTCCTCCTCCACCGCCGCGTCCCTCGGCAGAGGCAAATAAGCGGAGTGCGACGGCAGTGGTGCGGGGCACCTCGGGCCCCTCCACCCGCACTCCGCCCGTGAAGAAGTCCCCGTCCTCCTCAGAAGACGACCTTCTGAGGAGGATTGGGGACATGATTGATGGCAAGCTGGCCGCCTTCCGGGAGGAGCTCCTCGCCGGAAGAGCGGTCAGCAGGAAGGCGGTGCCTCCCCGACCTGTTCCGGTACAGTCGGGGAAGGCAAAGAAGGGCGGAGTGAAGGCTCCGCCCAGCGTTGCGGCACCAGGGCCCCGGGTCGCGACCCCCAAGGGGGGTGGTGTACCCGTGGTCGCGGTGGTCGCGTCCTCCACGGCACCCTCCCAAGGGGGGGTGGCGTGGAGTGAGGTGGTGGGGCGGAAGGCGAAGCGGGCGGCAAGGAAGGCCTCGCAACCGCAGCCTCCGCCTCCGCCGCCGGCGGCCAAGGTAAAGGCCGCGAAGGTCGGGAAGGCACGACCAGGTCGTCCCCCAAAAACGGCAGCGGTGACGCTGACCGTTGCGCAGGGGGGCGACCTGACCCTCGCGGAGGCGATGCGGCTCGCCAGGGAGAATATCTCCCTGGAAGAGCTGGGCATCGCCTCCGTGAGGGCGAAGAGGGCCGTGACCGGGGGTCTCTTGCTGGAGATCCCCGGTGCAGAAGGCGGCGCGAAGGCGGATCGTCTCGCCCAGAGGCTCCGGGAGCAGCTGGGCGAGCGCGGTGTCCGGGTCGCTCGGCCCACGAAGCGCACGGAGATGCGCGTTTATGGGCTGGACGACTCGGTCAGCGCACAGGATGTGTCCCGTGCCCTTGCGAGGGCGGGGGACTGTCCTGTGGAGGACCTGCGGATCGGAGAGATCCGCAGGTCGCCCTCCGGCCTCGGGTCGGTGTGGGCCCGGTGCCCCCTCTCCGCCGCCCGTAAGGTGGCGGAATCCGGGAGGGTGTTGGTGGGGTGGGTTTCGGCGCGAGTGGAAATCCTCGCGCCGCGCCCGCTCCAGTATCACCGCTGCCTCGAATTGGGGCACGTGAGGCAGTGGTGCACCTCGCCGGTGGACCGCAGCGGTCAGTGTTACCGCTGCGGTGCCAAAGAGCACCGTGCGAGCCAGTGCTCGGCGGCCCCCCACTGCCCGCTGTGTGCGGACATGGGGAGGCCAGCCGATCACAGGGTGGGGAGCAAGAAGTGCTCCCCCCCCTCCCGGAAGGAGAGGAAGAGGCGGGCTGCACCGGCTCCGGTGCCGAGGGCGGTGGCATCGTCCTCCATGGAGGTGGACGGTGCTACGGGGACGGACGGCCGGGAGGAGGCTGGCGCGGCCATTAATTAATGCCGCCCCGCCTCCTCCTCCAGGCCAACCTCAACCACTGCCGCGCGGCACAGGACTTGATGTCCCAAGTCCTCGCGGAGTGGGGGGTTGGCCTGGCGGTCGCCGCCGAGCCGTACCGCGTCCCTGATCACCCTCATTGGGTGGGCGACGCGGACGGCTTGGTGGCGACGGTATGGGGAGGGGGCGACGGGTCCCCACCGTTCTCCTTGTTGGAGCGCGGTCGGGGATTCGTCGCCGTGGACTGGGGGGGAGTCGCTGTGGTGGGGTGCTACATTTCGCCCCGTAGCGGTCACGCTGCGTTCGAGCTGTACTTGGCCGAGGTCGCGGCATGCGTGCAGCGCTACGCGGCCCGGCCGGTGCTGGTCCTGGGGGATTTTAATGCCAAGTCGGTGGCTTGGGGATCCCCCAGGACCTCCGTTCGCGGCGGGATCCTGGGCGATTGGGCGGCGGGGCTCGACCTCCGGGTATTGAACCGGGGGTCGGAGCACACATGCGTGCGGCGATATGGGGGGTCCATCGTGGATGTTGGATTCGCGACCCCCAACGCCGTGCGCATGGTGTCGGGTTGGCACGTGGTCGCGGGGGCAGAGACACTCTCCGATCACCGGTACATCCGGATGGAGGTCTCTGCCGCCGCGAGTGCATCCCGACACGGCCGCCTGCGTGGCGCCCCACCACGCCGCTGGGCGCTTCGGCGCCTGGACAAGGACGCCCTGATGGCAGCTGCCCTCGCTGCAACTTGGCCGCAGGGAGCGGCCGAGTTGCCGAGCATAGAGGAGGAGGTCGCCCGGCTCGGAGCATTGGTCGCGGGTATTTGCGACGCGGCGATGCCTCGGGTCGGGCGGGCTTCTCCTCGCCGGGCGGTGTACTGGTGGTCGGACGCGATCGCGGAGTTGCGAGTCGCGACTGTCCGCGCCCGACGCCAGTACACCCGCGCGCGCCGTCGTCAACGTACAGGCGACGGCGTGGCGCGAGCGAGGGCAGCTGATGACCTGTATGGAGCATACCGCGTGGCGCGGGTTGCTCTGCAGGTCGCCATCAAACGGGCCAAGACCCGGGCATGGAAGGAGCTCCTCCAGACCCTTGATGACGATCCATGGGGGCGCCCACATAAGGTGGTGCTGAATAAGCTCCGCCCGTGGGCGCCCCCCGTCACCGAGGGTCTTGACCCCCGGCTGCTGGAGGACGTGGTCAATACACTCTTCCCAATTGGGGAGAGGGGACCGCGTCCTCCGGCGGCGGCGGCTGTCCCAGTGGAGTGGACGGCCGAGCTGGGGGTCACGCAGGAGGAGCTGGCAGCGGCCATCAGACGGCTCGGGGTTCGTAACACGGCCCCGGGTCCGGATGGTGTGCCCGGCCGGGTTTGGGTCTTGACCCAGGGCGTCCTTGGGGCCGACCTCAGGCGGTTGTTCGACCGCTGCCTGAGGGACGGGCGATTCCCCCCCAGTTGGAAGGTGGCGAGGATGGTCCTCCTCCGGAAGGAGGGTCGGCCCGCGGAGTCTCCCTCCGCATACCGGCCCATTTGTCTCCTTGACGAGGTGGGCAAGCTCTTCGAGCGTGTGATTGCTGCCCGCCTCGTCGAGCACCTGTCGCGGGGTGATCCCGGTCTGGCCGACTGCCAGTTCGGTTTCCGGGGGGGCCGATCGACTATCGACGCGATAGGTCGTGTGAGGGCCCTCTCGGAGGCGGCCGTCTCCCGGGGAGGGGTGGCATTGGCAATATCCTTGGATATTGCCAATGCCTTTAACACCCTCCCCTGGGAAGGGATAAGGAGGGGACTCGAATATCATCGAGTCCCCCCTTGTCTCAGGGCGGTCGTCGGGGATTATCTCCGCGGCAGGTGGATCGAGTATCCGGGCCGGGATGGTGATATGCGGAGGGAGGTGTACTGCGGTGTTCCGCAGGGGTCGGTCCTCGGGCCACTCCTGTGGAACATCGCGTACGACTCGGTGTTGCGGGCCGGCCTCCCCGACGGCGTCAGCACGGTGTGTTATGCGGATGACACACTGGTGCTGGCCGTCGGGGCGCACTGGGGGAGGGCCATGCGTCGCGCGGAGGAGGGGTCGCAACGCGTCGTCGACCGGATCAGGGGAATGGGGATGACGGTGGCGGTCCATAAGACCGAGGTGATTGCGTTTCATTCACCTCGGCAGGATCCGCCACCCCCTTTGATCCGGGTGGGTGGAGCTGACATCGAGGTGAAGCCCCAGATCAGGTATCTAGGGCTGATCCTCGATAGCCACTGGCGTTTCGAGGAGCATTTCCGCTGCCTGGTCCCCCGGTTGGAAAGGATGGTTGCGGCTCTGGGCCGGATCCTGCCCAACCTGGGGGGCCCGGCGGGCCGAGTTCGTCGCCTCTATGTGGCAATGGTCCAGTCGGTGGCCCTATACGGGGCCCCCGTCTGGGCGGACGACCTGGCTGCCTCCCGGCGCAGCATGACTATGCTGCGTAGGGTGCAGAGGCGCATGGCGCTCAGGGTCGTCCGCGGGTATCGGACCATGTCACATGAGGCGGCGACGGTTCTAGCGGGGATGCCGCCCATGGACCTGCTCGCGCGGTCGCACGCGGTGATGTACCGGCACCGCGTCGACCGTCGCGCGGGGGTGGGGGCGGTCCCGGGCGGGCAGGAACCTGCTTGGGGCGATTTGAAGCGCCAGGCCCGGCAGTCCGTGTTGCTCGCGTGGCAGGAGCGGCTGGCTCTGCCAACCGCGGGGCACCGGACTGTCGGGGCTGTTCGGCCACTCCTGAAGGAGTGGCTGGACAGAGGCCATGGCGGCCTCACCTACCGGATGGCACAGGTATTTTCCGGGCATGGCAGCTTCGGAAGATGCCTGTGCCGGATAGGGAAGGAGCCGACGGCGCGTTGCTGCCACTGCGACGCTGAGCAGGACACGGCGGATCATACCCTGGAGGTATGCCCCGCGTGGGAGGGGGAGCGCCGTGTCCTGGTCGGCGTCGTCGGGCAGGATGTCTCGCTGCCGGGCGTGGTACGCGCCATGCTCGGCAGCGAGGAGAAGTGGAGGGCCGTGGCCTCCTTCTGCGAGAACGTAATGTTGCAGAAGGAGGCCGCGGGGAGGGAGCGCGAGCTTCAGCGGCGCGCTGAAGCTCGCGCTCGTGCGGTGGCCCGAGGTCGTCGCCCGGTCGCGAGGCGTCGCGGGCGGCCGCCTCGGCGTGGCGGATGACCTAGGCTGGGAGGGGGGTCCTGAGGGGACCCTCCTCCCGCCAGGCGGCGCCGGGTCGGACCGGTTGGGGGTAGGAGTGCCTCCCCCTACCGGTCCGACGCAAGGGGAGGCACCCTCGGCGGTCTGGTGCGGCCATGAACGCCCGGCCGCCGAGGGGTGGAAACGGGGTCGCGGGCGGTTGCGAGTTGGGGCTCGTAGCCGCCACTAAACGCGGCCCCGGGACGGATAGCGGCGGGATTGAGTGGCCCCGTCCCGCCGCTGTGAGGCAGTGTGTCTACTGGGGGGCCGATTGTCCCCCCGGGGGATGGGCGCGAAAGCGCGGGCACGGGGAGGATACCGGAAGAATGCTTCGAGCGATTCCCGGTATCCTCCCAAAGCGTGCCGAAGGGTCACCGTGGGGTTTTTAGTGGGTAGGTCCCGCGCCTGTCGTTGTACGGGCGCGGGGAATCCCACACACCCCTCCCACCTCTCCCCAAGGAGGTGGGAGGGAGTCTTTCGAAGATTTTCCCCACGACAAAAAAAAAAAAAAAAAAAAAAAAAAAAAAGTCCTCCGCAGCAGGTCGGCCAGCCGCAAATGCCGCGGCTGGAAATACAAAGAAGGGTGTTGCCCAGCTGGCGGCGGTCAAGCTACCAAGGCTGCCGAAAAATGCGGCAGTCTCAGTGACCGCTGCCACTGGGCGCGAGAAGGACCTGGGCCCCCTCCTCACTAGGGTGATGCCCGGGATCTGCAAGGATCTCGGGATAACCGGAATGCGGCCCACAAGGGCGGTTACCGGGGCGCTCCTATTGGCGATCCCCGGTGAAAAGGGGAAGGAGAAGGCGACCGCCCTGAGGGCGCGCCTTGAGGGGGCCCTCCAGGTCGAGGGTGTTCGGGTGGCTTGCCCTCAGAAGCAGACCGAGTTAAGGGTTTCCGGCCTGTCGGAGGCAGCCACCCAGGACGCGGTAAGGGAGGCCCTTGCCAACGCCGGGGGTTGCGGCGCTACGGAGGTCAACGTTGGTGACCTCCGCCGGGACAGCTCGGGCATGTTTACTGCCTGGGCCCGCTGTCCCCTTCGCGCCGCAACCAAGCTCGCGAAGTCCGGCTGATTAATGGTCGGCTTCTTCGAGGCCCGGCTGGCAGTACTCGCCGCGAGGCCTCTGCAGTGCCACCGCTGTCTGGAGTTCGGCCATGTCCGGCAGCGGTGCACCAGCACTGTCGATCGCAGCGGCCTCTGTTACCGCTGCGGAGGGGCCTCCCATACGGCACGGGAGTGCACGGCCGCCTCTAAATGCCCCCTTTGTGTGGGCTTGGGGCGGCCAGCGGATCACCGCATGGGTGGGGCGGCGTGCCGTCCCCCCATGCGAAAGGGGAAGAAGGGGAAGGGGGTGGGTGTGCCCCATCCACGGTGCCGGCTGGTGTTGAGCCGGCGCCGGTGCCCGTCGCGATGGAGGTCCAAGGGGCGGCTTGTTCCCAACCATCCCCAGCTGTGGTGTCGGGAGCTATTCCCGCCCCGGCATCTGTCGCGGCGGCGGTGAAGGTGGTGGGGGGTGCACCCGCACGCCCGCCTGTTACGGAGATGATGGAGGTGGATGTGGCGCCTTGCGACTCGGCGCCCTCCACCTCCACGAAATCGGAAGGCGTGTTGTCTGGGGGTGGCTCTGCAGAGTCCCCACCCCAATCGACATCCCAGCCGCCGTGCGGGTCAGAGCCCATTAGTCGCGGGGTGATGGCCTCGTACGGCGGCAAAGATCCGGAGCGCACAGAGGCGCCCCTAAACACAGGAAGGGGAGGCCCGGAGGAGGCCGCGGGTGAGACCCGATAATGTCTCAACGCCTCCTCCAGGTCAATTTGAACCACTGCCGGGGGGCTCAGGATCTCATGCTCCAAACCCTCCGGCAGTGGAACATCGGGATGGCCGTGATCGCCGAGCCCTATCGTGTCCCCAAACACCCCGCTTGGGTGGGGGACCTTAACGGGGTTTCGGCGATCACATGGCAGTACGGGCGCGGCACGTTGCCGTGTTCCGTCGTTGGGAGGGGCCACGGTTTTGTGGTGGTTAAATGGGGGGAACTGGTGGTTGCCGGGTGTTATGCGTCGCCCGCTATGGGCCTCAGCGTTTTTGAGGCGTACCTCGACGAGGTGGGGAGATGCATCTCCCCACATCTCGCCAGTGGGGTACTCGTCCTGGGAGATTTTAATGCCCACGCTGCAGCATGGGGCTGTCCCAGGACGATCGTGAAGGGCGACGCGATGCTCGTATGGGCGGCGGGTCACGGCCTCGTAGTGTTGAATGAGGGGGCCGTGAGCACGTGCGTGCACGCGCGGGGCGAGTCGATCGTCGACATATCGTTGGCGAGCCCCGCCATAGCGCGCCGTGTGTCCGACTGGAGGGTCGCGGAGGAGGTGGCGACGTTAAGCGACCACCTCTACATAACGTTTTCCGTATCCGCGATCCCCGGCGTAAATGGACCCCGTCAACAGGGCAGGGAAGCACACCTGGCGCCACGCTGGTCCGCCAAGAGGCTGGACCCGGACGCCCTTGCGATGGCAGCCTCCGTCGTGGCATGGCAGGAAATGCCACGCCGGACCCTCGGCACTCCTTCTGCCGGGGCGCGTTGGTTCCGGGAGACTATGACGTCGTTGTATGACGCAGTCATGCCCCGGGCCACAGCCCCGAGCCGCGGGGGGTCCGTGTACTGGTGGTCGGGCGAGATCGAGGACTTACGCACTCGGTGCGTTGTCGCCCGACGCCGGTACACCCGCGCCAGGAGAAGGCGCGGGGCGACGGAGGCAGAGGTGGTGGGGTTGCGCGGGGAATTTTCCATTGCGCGCAGAACCCTCCGCCGGGCCATCGCGACCGCGAAAGCCCAGGCATGGACGGAGCTCCTCGGCTCTCTGGATGCAAATCCATGGGGGCGACCCTATCATATGGTCGCAGGCAAGATGCGATCATGGGCGCCCCGGATCACAGAGAGCCTCGACCCCCAGCTGCTCGGGGAAACTATGCGCGTCCTCTTCCCCGTTGGGGGAGAGGCGTTCCTGCATCCCCCCGAGCCACAGCCGGATCACCCGCCTTGGTGGTCCGACGAACTGGGGGTCTCCGAGGAGGAGCTAGCTAGGGCCGTCCGGAGAATGGCTGCCAAGAAGACGGCGCCAGGACCGGACGGCATACCTGGCAGGGCCTGGGCTATAGCGGTGGGCGCTCTGGGGGCCGGATTGGTGCGTGTGTTTGACGCGTGCCTGCGGACCGGCCAGTTCCCCTCTATATGGAAGGTAGCGAGGTTGGTCCTCCTCCACAAGCCAGGGAAGCCCGCGGATTCTCCATCCGCGTTCCGACCCATATGTCTTCTGGACGAGGCTGGAAAGCTCCTCGAGCGGGTCATAGTATCCCGACTCGAGGGGCACCTGTCCCGCGTCGGCCCCGATCTGGCCGACCGACAGTTCGGCTTCCGCCGGGGCCGCTCCACAGTCGACGCCATAGCGACAGTGCGGACCCTGGCGGATCGGCAATATCCCGGGGGGGTGTGGCGTTGGCAGTCTCGTTGTACATAGCCAACGCCTTTAACACCGTCTCTTGGGGGGCGATAGGTCGGGCACTCCAGTACCACCGGGTGCCCGCCTATCTATGCCGACTGATCGGGGATTATCTGCGGGGCAGGGTAGTCCAACATCCGGGTCGGAACGGGACGGAACAGAGAGCGGTGCACCGCGGAGTCCCACAGGCGTCGGTCCTCGGGCCGCTCCTGTGGAACTTGGCGTATGATGCGATGCTGCGGGCTGATCTCCCCGTCGGCGTGTCGTTGGTATGTTACGCCGACGACACTCTGGTGATAGCCAGCGGGGATACGTGGAGGAGGGCAGTGGCCCTCGCGGAGTATGGGACGGCACGAGTCGTCGCCGAAGTAGAGCGTCTGGGGTTGCGCGTGGCACCCCAGAAGACCGAGGCCATCTGGCTGTGTAATGTCAATGGCCGTGGGTTGCCGCGCCAGGCGTCTCTACGGGCGGGCGGAGCCCAAGTCGGGGTGGGGCGCCGGATGAAGTATTTGGGCCTCACCCTGGACAGCTACTGGCGGTTCGGGCATCATTTGGAAGGGTTGGGTCCCCGTATCGAGAGGGCAGCGGCCGCGTTAGGCCGCATAATGCCTAATCTCGGGGGACCCAACATGGCGGCACGGCGGCTGTATTTGGGAGTCGTCCGGTCCATGGCGCTTTATGGCGCGCCTATATGGGCCGGCGGTCTGATGGCAAATCGGCGGGGTGCATTTGTACTCCGCCGGTTACAGAGGTTGGTGGCCATCAGAGTCGTGCGGGGTTATCGCACGATCTCCTACACAGCCGCCACCTTGCTGGCGGGTTCCGCACCGTTTCACCTACTGGCGAAACTGGACGCAGAGGTCTATCAAAGCCTCTGCGACCTTCGCCAGCGGGGCGTGGATCCGCTCGGCGAGGAGGCCGCTAGGGCCCGAAGCCAGGCGCGGCGACGCGTCTATAGTCGGTGGCTGGTCTGGTTATCGAAGCCAGACCAGCGGGATGATCGCGTCGCCGCGGCGGTCCGCCCAGTGTTTTATGCCTGGGTGGGCCGTAGCTGGGGTACGCCCACCTACCGCCTGACACAGGTACTGACCGGACACGGTTGCTTCGGTCGGTACCTGCATCGGATAGGGCGGGAGGCGACGGCTGCGTGCCATCATTGTAGGGGAAGGGAGGACACCGCGCAGCACACGCTGGAGTTTTGCCCGGCGTGGGCAGCGCAGCGCGGTGTCCTTATTAGAGCGATTGGAGCGGACCTCTCGCTGCCCACCGTTATTCGTGCGATGGTCGGCAGTGAGGAGGCGTGGGCGGCCATGGCCTTGTTTTGTGAGGAGGTCATGGCCGCCAAGGAGGACGCCGAAAGGGCGCGTGAGGAGGTGGGGGGCAGGCGGCGACGTCGACCATAAGACCCTCCACCGCTCCCCGTGGCAGGGGCAGCGCGAAGGGGTCGGTGATGGTGTTTGTGGTGCGAGGTGAGGGACTTTATCCCCTCATTCCCCCTCGCACCCAGCCCATCACCGGACCGGGGGCCCGTGGCAGGGGCCCCGTCTAGCGCGGGCGGCAGTGTCAGCCGGCCCCGCAGCCGTGGTCGCGATCGGTTGGGGGCCCGGTCGCGGCTAGTAGCAGCGGCACGAGTGGGGGCGACGTCGCGTGTGACCGCGCGGCGTCGCCGTGGGGCAATCAGTTTAGTTTGCCCCCCATTGGGGAGGAGGATCACATCTCCTCCACCGGGAAGGGCCCGTAGTAGGGCGTTGCGCCAACGGGGAGAGTCACGGTAGTATCGCTAGTTTGGTTCCCGTGACTCTCCCCAGATAAAGGGCGCAGGCGGTAACCGTGGTGTTTTAGCCGGTAAGAGTCCGGCACTACCCCGGCCTCCCACCCAGGGAGCCGGGGTGTCCATGAGGATTTCACCACGTTAAAAAGAAAAAAAAAAAAAGGTCTGGGATATGCCCTCATCAGTCTCATTCTTTCGCGTTCTTCACATACTTCCTGAACAGATCCTGGGTTGTTTCTGATTTGGACCACATAGTAATGTGGTACCATGCTGAAACAGTCAACTAAACCTTGTCTCGATCAATATTTTAGAGGATATCGCACGTTAGGTCTGGGTTAGGTCTGGGATTTGCCCACATAAGTCAAATACTTTCGCATTCTACACATACTTCTTGAACAGATCCTGGATTTTCTTCTGGTTTGGATCACATGGTAATGTGGTACCACGCTGAAACAGTCGATTAAACATGGTTTTGATCAATATTTTAGAGGATAACGCATGTTTGGTCTAGGTCTGGGTTAGGTCTGGGGTATGCCCTCATCAGTCTCATACATTCGCATTCTTCACATACTTCTTGAACAGATTCTGGGTTGTTTCTGATTTCGACCACATAGTAATGTGGTACCACGCTGAAACGGACAACTAAACCTTGTCTCGATCAATATTTTAGAGGATATCGCATGTTAGGTCTGGATTTGGTCTGGGATTTGCCATCATCTGCCTCATACTTTCGCATTTGTCGCATACTTGAATGGCTAGATCCTGGGCTGTGTCTGGTTTGGATCACGTAGTAAAGAGGTGCTACACTGAAACAGTCAATTAAACCTGGTTTCGGTCAATATTTTAGAGGACAACACCGATTAGGTCTGGGTTACGTCTGGTATTCGCAATCATCTGCCTCATGCTTTCGCATTTTTCGCATACTTGTTGGCTAGATCCAGGGCTTTTTCTGATTTGGATCACGTAGTAATGTGGTACCACACTGAAACAGTCATTTAAACCTGGTTTCGATCAACATTTTAGGGAATAACACCGGTTAGGTCTGGGTTACGTCTGGTATTTGCAATCATCTGTCTCATACTTTCGCATTTTTCGCATACCTGTTGGCCTGATCCTGGGTTCATTTCTGGTTTGGATCACGTATTAATGTGGTGCCACACTGAAATAGTCAATTAAACCTGGATTCGAAGAATATTATAGAGGAAACACCGGTTATGTCTGGGTTAGGTCTGGTATTTGCCATCACCTAGCTCATACTTTCGCAATTTTTCGCATACTTGTTGGCCAGATCCTGGGGTTTCTCTGATTTGGAACACGTAGTAATGTGGTACCGCACTGAAAGGGCCAATTAAACCCGGTTCCGATTAATAGTTTAAAGGATAACGCCGGTTATGTCTGGGTTAGGTCTGGTATTTGCAATCATCTGGCTCATACTTTAGCATTTTTCGCATACTGGTTGGCCAGATTCTGGGCTTTTTCTGGTTTGGATAACGTATTAATGTGGTACCACACTGACACACTCCATTAAATCTGGCTTCGATCAATATTTTAGAGCATAACGCCGGTTTATCTGGGTAAGGTCTGGTATTTGCAATAATCTGACTCATACTTGCTCATTTTCCGCATAGTTGTTGGCCAGACCCAGGGTTTTTTCTGGTTTGGATCACCTAGTAATGTGATACCACACCGAAACAGTCAATTAAACCTCGTTCCGTGTAATATTATAGAGGATAACGCCGGTTATGTCTGGGTTAGTTCTGGTATTTGCCATCATCTAGCACATACATTCGCATTTATCGCATACTTGAATGGCCAGATCCTCGGCTTTTCCTGGTTTGGGTCACGTAGTAAAGAGGTGCCACACTGAAACAGTCAATTAAACCTGGTTTCGATCAATATTTTAGAGGACAACACCGGTTAGGTCTGGGTTACGTCTGGTATTTACAATCATCTGACCCATATTTTCGCATTCTTCGCATACCTGTTTGCCAGATCCTGGGTTTTTCCTGGTTTGGATCACGTAGTAATGTGGTACCACACCGAAACCGTCAATTAAACCTGGTTCCGATTAATATTTTAGAGGACAGAGCCGGTTATGTCTGCGTTAGGTCTGGTATTTGCCCTCATCTAGCTCATACTTTCGCATTTTCCGCATACTTGTTGGCCAGATCCTGGCCGTCTTCTGGATTGGATCATGTAGTAATGTGGTACCACACTGAAACCGTCAATTAAACCTGGTTTCGATCAATATTTGAGAGGACAACACCGGTTAGGTCTGGATTACGTCTGGTATTTGCAGTCATCTGGCTCATAGTTTCGCATTTTTCGCATACTTGTTGGCTAGATCCTGGGTTTTTTCTGGTTTGGATCAGGTGGTAATTTGGTACCACACGGAAACAGTCAATTAAACCTGGTTGCGATTAATATTTTAGAGGATAACGCCGGCTATGTCTGGGTTAGGTCTGGTATTTGCAATCATCTGGCTCATACTTTAGCATTTTTCGCATACTTGTTGGCTAGATCCTGGGTTTTTTCTGGTTTGGATCACGTAGTAATTTGGTACCAAACGCAAACAGTCAATTAAACCTGGTTGCGATTAATATTTTAGAGGATAACGCCGGTTATGTCTGGGTTAGGTCTGGTATTTGCAATCATCTAGCTCATACTTTCGCATTTTTCGCATACTTGTTGGCCTGATCCCGGGTTTTTTCTTGTTAGGATCACGTATTAATGTTGTGCCACATTGACACAGTCCATTAAAACAAGCTACGATCAATATTTTAGAGGATATCGCCGGTTATGTCTGGGTAAGTTCTGGTATATGCAATAATCTGACTCATACTTTCTCATTTTCCGCATAGTTGTTGGCCAGACCCAGGGTTTTTTAAGATTTGGATCACCTAGTAATGTGATACCACACTGAAATTGTCAATTCAACCTGGATTCGATGAATATTCCAGAGGATAACACCGGTTAGGTCTGGGTTAAGTCTGGGATTTGCCCTCATCTGGCTCGTACATTCGCATTTTTCGCATACTTGTTGGCCAGATCCTGGGTTTTTTCCGGTTTCGATCACGTAGTATTGTGGTACCACACTGGAACAGACAATTAAGTCTGGTTCCGATTAATATTTTAGAGGATAACGCCGGTTATGCCTGGGTTAGTTCTGGTATTTGCCAACATCTGACTCAGATTTTCGGATTCTTCGGATACTTGTTGGCCAGATCCTGTGCTTTTTCTGATTTGGATCACGTAGTAATGTTGTACCACGCCGAAACAGTCTATTAAACCTTGTTCCGATTAATATTTTACAGGATAACCCCGGTTATGGCTGGGTTAGGTCTGGTATTTGCAATCATCTGCCTCATACATTCGCATTTTTCGCATACTTGTTGGCCAGATCCTGGGTTTTTTTCTGGTTTGGATAACGTATTAATGTGGTACCACACTGATACAGTCCATTGAACCTGGCTTCGATCAATATTTTAGGGGATAACACCTGTTAGATCTGGGTTAGGTCTGGTATTTGCCCCGATCTGGCTCGTACTTTCGCATTTTTCGCATACTTGTTGGCCAGATCCTGGGTTCTTTTCTCGTTAGGATCACGTATTAATGTGGTACCACACCGAAACAGTCCATTAAACCCGGTTCCGGTTAATATTTTAGAGGATAACGACGGTTATGTCTGGGTTAGGTCTGGAATTTCCCATCATCTAGCTCATACTTTCGCTTTTTCCGCATACATCTTGGCCAGATCCTGGGGTTTTTCTGGTTTGGATCACGTAGTAATGTGGTACCACACCGAAACTGTCAATTAAACTTGGTTCCGATTAATATTTTAGAGGATAGCATCGGTGAGGTCTGGGATAGGTCTGGTATTTGCAATCATGTGGCTCATACATTCGAATTTTTCGCATACTTGTTGGCCAGATCCTGGGGTTTCTCTGATTTCGATCACGTAGTAATGTGGTACCACACTGAAGGGCTCAATTAAACCCGGTTCCCATTAATATTTAAGAGGATAACGCCGGTTATGTTAGGTCTGGTATTTGCCATCACCTAGCTTATACTTTCGTATTTTTCGAATACTTGTTGGCCAGATCCTGGGTTTTTTTCTGGTTTGAATCACGTGATAATGTGGTAACACACTGAAACAGTCAATTAAACCTGGTTTTGAGTAATATTTTAGAGGATAACGACGGTTATGTCTGGGTTAGGTCTGGGATTTGCCCTCATCTGGCTCGTACTTTAGTATTTTTCGCATACTTCATGGCCAGATGCTGGGTTTTTTTCTGGTTGGGATAACGTATTAATGTGGTACCACACTGACACAGTGCATTAAACCTGGTTTCGATCAATATTTTAGGGGATAGCGCATGTTAGGTCTGGGTCAGTTCTGGTATTTGCTTTCATCTAGCTCATACTTTCGCATGTTCCGCATACCTGTTGGTATGATCCTGAGTTTTCTGGTTTGGATCACGTTGTAATGTGGTACCACACTGAAACCGTTAATTAAACCTGGTTTCGATCAGTATTTTGGAGGATAACGCCGGTAACGTCTGGGTTAGGTCTGGTATTTGCCCTCATCTAGCTCATACTTTCGCATTTTTCGCATACTTGTTGGCCAGATCCTGGCCGTCTTCTGGATTGGATCATGTAGTAATGTGGTACCACACTGAAACCGTCAATTAAACCTGGTTTCGATTTATATTTTAGAGGACAACACCGGTTAGGTCTGGGTTACGTTTGGTATTTCCAATCATCTGCCTCATACTTTCGCATTTTTCGTATATATGTTGGCCTGATCCTGAGTTCATTTCTCGTTAGGATCACGTATTAATGTGGAGCCACACTGAAATAGTCAATTAAATCTGGATTCGATCAATATTTTAGAGGACAACACCGGTTAGGTCTGGGTTACGTCTGGTATTTACAATCATCTGACCCATATTTTCGCATTCTTCGCATACCTGTTTGCCAGATCCTGGGTTTTTCCTGGTTTGGATCACGTAGTAATGTGGTACCACACCGAAACCGTCAATTAAACCTGGTTCCGATTAATATTTTAGAGGACAACGCCGGTTATGTCTGCGTTAGGTCTGGTATTTGCCCTCATCTAGCTCATACTTTCGCATTTTTCGCATACTTGTTGGCCAGATCCTGGCCGTCTTCTGGATTGGATCATGTAGTAATGTGGTACCACACTGAAACCGTCAATTAAACCTGGTTTCGATCAATATTTGAGAGGACAACACCGGTTAGGCCTGGATTACGTCTGGTATTTGCAATCATCTGGCTCATAGTTTCGCATTTTTCGCATACTTGTTGGCTAGATCCTGGGTTTTTTCTGGTTTGGATCACGTAGTAATTTGGTACCAAACGCAAACAGTCAATTAAACCTGGTTGCGATTAATATTTTAGAGGATAACGCCGGTTATGTCTGGGTTAGGTCTGGTATTTGCAGTCATCTAGCTCATACTTTCGCATTTTTCGCATAATTGTTAGCCAGATCCTGGCCTTTTTCTGGTTTGGATCACGCAGTAATGTGGTACCACACTGAAATAGTCAATTAAACCTGGTTCCGATTAATATTTTAGGGGATAACGCTGGTTATGCCTGGGTCAGTTCTAGTATCTGCAATCATCTGGCTCATACATTCGCATATTTCGCATACTGGTTGGCCAGATCCTGGGCTTTTTCTGGTTTGGATAACGTATTAATGTGGTACCACACTGACACAGTCCATTAAAACTGGCTTCGATCAATATTTTAGGGGGAAACACCGGTTATGTCTGGGTAAGGTCTGGTATTTGCAATAATCTGACTCATACTTTCTCATTTTCCGCATAGTTGTTGACCAGACCCAGGGTTTTTTCTGGTTTGGATCACCTAGTAATGTGATACCACACCGATACAGTCAATTAAACCTCGTGCCGATTAATATTTTAGAGGATATCGCTGGTTATGTCTGGGTTAGTTCTGGTATTTGCCATCATCTAGCTCATACATTCGCATTTTTCGCATACTTGAATGGCCGTATGCTGGGCTTTTTCTGGTTTGGATCGCGTAGTAAAGAGGTGCCACACTGAAACAGTCAATTAAACCTGGTTTCGATCAATAGTTTAGAGGACAACCCCGGTTATGTCTGGGTAAGTTCTGGTATTTGCAATAATCTGACTCATACTTTCTCATTTTCCGCATAGTTGTTGACCAGACCCAGGGTTTTTCCTGGTTTGGATCACGTAGTAATGTGGTACCACACCGAAACAGTCAATTAAACCTGGTTCCGATTAATATTTTAGAGGACAACGCTGGTTAAGCCAGGGTTAGTTCTGGTATCTGCAATCATCTGGCTCATACATTCGCATTTTTCGCATAGTTGTTGGCCGGGTCCTGGATTATTTTCTGATTTGGATCACGTAATAATGTGGTACCACACTGAAACAGTCAATGAAACCTGGTTCGGAGTAATATTTTAGATAACGCCGGTTATGGCTTGGTTAGGTCTGGCATTTGCAATCATCTGCCTCATACTTTCGCATTTTTCGCATACAGGTTGGCCAGATCCTGGCCGTTTTCTGGATCGGATCGCGTAGTAATGTGGTACCACACTGAAACCGTTAATTAAACCTGGTTTCGATCAATATTTTGGAGGATAACGCCGGTAACGTCTGGGTTAGGTCTGGTATTTGCCATCATCTTCGTCTTGCTTTCGCATTTTTCGCGTACTTTTTGGTCAGAAACTGGGCTTTTTCTGATTTGGATCACGTAGTAATGTAGTACCACACCGAAACAGTTCACTAAACCTGGTTGCGATTAATATTTTACAGGATAACGCCTGTTATGTCTGGGTTAGTTCTGGTATTTGCAATCATCTGTCTCATACTTTCGCATTTTTCGCATATTTGTTGGTCAGATCCTGGGCTTTTTCAGGTTTTGATCACGTAGTAATGTGGTACTACACCGACACAGTCGATTAAACCCGGTTCCGATTAATATTTTAGAGGATAACGCCGGGTATGTCTGGGTTAGTTCTGGTATTTGCAATCATCTGCCTCATACATTCGAATTTTTCGCATAGTTGTTGGCGTGATCCAGGGTTTTTTATGGTTTGGATCACGTAGTAATGTGGTACCACATTGAAAAAGTCAATTAAACCTGGTTTCGATTTATATTTTAGAGGACAACACCGGTTAGGTCTGGGTTACGACTGGTATTTGCAGTCATCTGCCTCATACTTTCGCATTTTTCGCATTTTTGTTGGCCAGAGCCTGGGCTTTTTCTGGTTTGGATCACGTAGTATTGTAGTACCACATTGAAAAAGTCAAGTAAATCTGGTTTCGATCAATATTTAAGGGGATAACGCCGGTTATGTCTGGGTTAGGTCCGGTATTTGCCATCATCTAGCTCATACTTTCGCATTTTCCGCATACATCTTGGCCAGATCCTGGGGTTTTTCTGGTTTGGATCACGTAGTAATGTGGTACCACACCGAAACTGTCAATTAAACCTGGTTCCGATTAATATTTTAGAGGATAGCATCGGTGAGGTCTGGGATAGGTCTGGTATTTGCAATCATCTGGCTCATACATTCGAATTTTTCGCATAGTTGTTCGCCTGATCCAGGGTTTTTTCTGGTTTGGATCACGTAGTAATGTGGTACCACTTTGAAAAAGTCAATTAAACCTGGTTTCGATTTATATTTTAGAGGACAACACCGGTTAGGTCTGGGTTATGTCTTGTATTTGCAGTCATCTGCCTCATACTTTCGCATTTTTCGCATATTTGTTGGCCAGTGCCTGGGCTTTTTCTGGTTTGGATCACGTAGTATTGTGGTACCACACTGAAAAAGTCAAGTAAAGCTGGTTTCGATCAATATTTAAGGGGATAACGCCGGTTATGTCTGGGTTAGGTCTGGTATTTGCCATCACCTAACTCATACTTACGCATTTTTCGCATACTTGTTGGCCAAATCCTGGGCTTCTACTGATTCGGATCACGTAGTAATGTGGTACCACACTGAAACAGTCATTAAAACCTGGTTTCGATCAACATTTTAGGGGATAACACCGGTTATGTCTGGGTTAGGTCTGGTATTTGCAATCATCTGCCTCATACTTTCTCATTTTTCGCATACTTGTTGGCCTGATCCAAGGTTTTTTCTGGTTTGGATCACGTAGTAATGTGGTACCACGTTGAAAAAGTCAATTAAACCTGGTTTCGATTTATATATTAGAGGACAACACTGGTTAGGTCTGGGTTACGTCTGGTATTTGCAATCATCTGCCTCATACTTTCGCATTTTTCGCATACTTGTTGGCCAGATCCTGTTTTTTTTCTGATTTGGATCACGTATTGATGTGGCACCACACTGAAACAATCAATGAAACCTGGTTCGGAGTAATATTTTAGGTAACGCCGGTTTTGCCTGGGTTAGGTCTGGTATTTGCATTCATCAGCCTCATACTTTCGCATTTTTCGCATACTTCATGGCCAGATCCTGGGCTTTTTCTAATTTGAATCACGTAATAATGTGGTACCACACTGAAACAATCAATTAATCCTGGTTCCGATTAATATTTCAGAGGATAACTCCGGTTAGGTCTGGGTTAGGTCTGGGATTTGCCCTCATCTAGATCGTACTTTAGCATTTTTCGCATACTTATTGGCTAGATCCTGGGTTTTTTGTGATTTAGATCGCGTAATAATGTGGTACCACACTGAAACAGTCAAATAAACCGGTTCGGAGTAATATTTTAGAGGACAACGCCGGATATGTCTGGGTAAGGTCTGGTATTTGCAATCATCAGCCTCATAGTTTCGCATTTTTCGCATACGTGTTGGCCAGATCCTGGCCGTTTTCTGGATCGGATCACGTAGTAATGTGGTACCACACCGAAACAGTCCACTAAGCCTGGTTGCGATTAATATTTCACAGGATAACGCCGGGTATGTCTGGGTTAGGTCTGGTATTTGCAATCATCTGCCCTATACATTCGAATTTTTCGCATTTTTGTTGGTCAGATCCTGGCCTTTTTCTGGTTTGGATCACGCAGGTAATGTGGTACCACCCTGCAATAGTCAATTAAACCTGGTTCCGATTAATATTTTAGGGGACAACACCGGTTAGGTCTGGGTTAGGTCTGGTATTTGCAATCATCAGCCTCATACTTTCGCATTTTTCGCATACGTGTTGGCCAGATCCTGGCCGTTTTCTGGTTTGGATCACGCAGTAATGTGGTACCACCCTGCAATAGTCAATTAAACCTGGTTCCGATTAATATTTTAGGGGGCAACACCGGTTAGGTCTGGGTTACGTCTGGTATTTGCAATCATCTGCCTCATACTTTCGCATTTTTCGCATACTTGTTGGCCAGATCGTGTGTTTTTTCTGATTTGGATCACGTATTAATGTGGTACCACACAGAAACAATCAATGAAACCTGGTTCGGAGTAATATTTTAGATAACGCCGGTTTTGCCTGGGTTAGGTCTGGAATTTGCAATCATCAGCCTCATACTTTCGCATTTTTCGCATACGTGTTGGCCAGATCCTGGCCGTTTTCTGAATTGGATCACGTAGCAATGTGGCACCACACTGAAACCGTCATTAAAACCTGGTTTCGATCAATATTTGGGAGGACAACACCGATTAGGTCTGGGTTACATCTGGTATTTGCAATTAACTGCCTCATACTTTCGCATTTTTCGCATAGTTGTTGGCCAGATCCTGGGTTCTTTTCTCGTTAGGATCACGTATTAATGTGGTGCCACACTGAAATAGTCATTTCAACCTGCATTCGATGAATATTTTAGAGGATAGCGCCGGTTATGTCTGGGTTAGGTCTGGTGTTTGCAATCATCTTCCTCATACTTTCGAATTTTTCGCATATTTGTTGGTCAGATCCGGGGCTTTTTCCAGGTTTTGATCACGTAGTAATGTGGTACTGCTCCGAAACAGTCGATTAAACCCGGTTCCGATTAATATTTTAGAGGATAACGCTGAGTATGTCTGGGTTAGGTCTGGTATTTGCAATGATCTGGCTCATACTTTCGCATTTTTCGCATAGTTGTAAGTCAGATCCTCGGCATTTTCTGGATTGGATCACGTAGTAATGTGGTACCACACTGAAACAGTCAATGAAATCTGGTTTCGATCAATATTTAAGAGGATAACGCTGGTTATGTCTGAGTTACGTCTGGTATTTGCAATCATCTGACTCATACTTTCGCATTTTTCGCATACTTGTTGGCCAGATCCTGGGCTTTTTCTGGTTTGGATCACGTAGCAATGTGGTACCACACTGAAACCGAAATTAAAACCTGGTTTCGATGAATATTTGTGTGGACAACACAGGTTAGGTCTGGGTTACGTCTGGTATTTGCAATCATCTGCCTTATACTTTCGCATTTTTCGCATACTTGTTGGCGAGATCCTGGCCGTTTTCTGGATTGGATCACGTAGTAATCTGGTGCCACACTGAAACCGTCATTTAAACCTGGTTTCGATCAATATTTGAAAGGACAACACCGGTTAGGTCTGGGTTACGTCTGATATTTGCAATCATCTGCCTCATACTTTCACATTTTTCGCATACTTGTTGGCCAGATCCTGGGTTTTTTCTGCTTAGGATCACGTATTAATGCTGTGCCACATTGAAATAGTCAATTCAACCTGGATTCCATCAAAATTTTAGGGGATAACACCGGTTAGGTATGGGTATGTCTGGTATTTGCAATCATCTTCGTCTTGCTTTCGCATTTTTCGTATACTTGTTGGGCAGATACTAGGCCTTTCCTGATTTGGATCAGGTAGTAATGTGGTACCACACCGAAACAGTCCACTAAACCTGGGTGCGATGAATATTTTAGAGGACAACTCCTGGTATGTCTGGGTTAGGTCCGGTATTTGCCATCATCTTGCTCATACTTTCGCATTTTTCGCATACATGGGGCCAGATCCTGGGTTTTTTCTGGTTAGGATCACGTAGTAATTTGGTACCACACGGAAACTGTCCACTAAGCCTGGTTACGATTAATATTTTACAGGATAACGCCGGGCATGTCTGGGATAGATATGGTATTTGCAATCATCTGCCTCATACTTTCGCATTTTTCGCATACTTGTTGGCCAGATCCTGGGTTTTTTCTGGTTAGGATCACGTATTAATGCTGTGCCACATTGAAATAGACAATTCAACCTGGATTCCATCAAAATTTTAGGGGATAAGACCGGTTAGGTATGGGTATGTCTGGTATTTGCAATCATCTTCGTCTTGCTTTCGCATTTTTCGTATACTTGTTGGCCAGATACTAGGCCTTTCCTGATTTGGATCAGGTAGTAATGTGGTACCACACCGAAACAGTCCACTAAACCTGGTTGCGATTAATGTTTTACAGGATAACGCCGGTTATGTCTGGATTAGGTCTGGTATTTGCAATCATCAGCCTCATACTTTCGCATTTTTCGCATACTTGTTGGCTAGATCCTCGGTTTTTTCTGGTTTAGATCACGTAGTAATTTGGTACTACACGGAAACTGTCAATGAAACCTGGTTGCGATTAATATTTTAGAGGATAACGCCGGTTATGTCTGGTTTAGGTCTGGGATTTGCCATCATCTTGCTCATAATTTCGCATTTTTTGCAAACTTGTTGGCCAGATCCTGGGCTTTTTCTGATTTGAATCACGTAATAATGTGGTACTACACTGAAACAGTCAATTAATTCTGGTTGCGATTAATATTTTAGAGGATAACGCCGGTTATGTCTGGGTTAAGTCTGGTATTTGCCCTCACCTAGCTCACACTTTCGCATTTTTCGCATACTGGTTGGCCAGATCCTGGGCTTTTTCAGGCTTGGATCACGTAGTAATGTGGTACCACACTGAAACAGTCCACTAAGCCTGGTTGCGATTAATATTTTACAGGATAACGCCGGGTATGTCTGGGTTAGGTCTGGTATTTGCAATCATCTGACACATACTTTCGCATCTTTCGCATACTTGTTGGGCGGATCCTGGGCTTTTCTGGTTTGGATCACGTAGTAATGTGGTACCACACTGAAAAAGTCAAGTAAAGCTGGTTTCGATCAATATTTATGAGGATAACGCCAGTTATGGCTGGGTTAGGTCTGGTACTTGCCATCACCTAGCTCATACTTTCGCATTTTTCGCATACTTGTTGGCCAGAAACTGGGCTTTTTCTCGTTTGGATCGCGTAGTAATGTGGTACCACACCGATACAGTCCACTAAGCCTGGTTGCGATTAATATTTTACAGGATAACGCCGGGTATGTCTGGGTTAGTTCTGGTATTTGCAATCATCTGACTCATACTTTCGCATCTTTCGCATACTTGTTGGCCAGATCCTGTGTTTTTTCTGATTTGGATCACGTAATAATGTGGTACCACACTGAGACAGTCAATGAAACCTGGTTCGGTGTAATATTTTAGAAAACGCCGGTTTTGTCTGTTTTAGGTCTGGTATTTGCAATCATCTGCCTCATACTTTCGCATTTTTCGCATACTTGTTGGCGAGATCCTGGCCGTTTTCTGGATTGGATCACGTAGTAATCTGGTGCCACACTGAAACCGTCATGTAAACCTGGTTTCGATCAATATTTGAGAGGACAACACCGGTTAGGCCTGGGTTACGTCTGTTATTTGCAATCATCTGCCTCATACTTTCACATTTTTCGCATACTTGTTGGCCAGATCCTGGGTTTTTTCTGGTTAGGATCACGTATTAATGCTGTGCCACATTGAAATAGTCAATTCAACCTGGATTCCATCAAAACTTTAGGGGATAACACCGGTTAGGTATGGGTATGTCTGGTATTTGCAATCATCTTCGTCTTGCTTTCGCATTTTTCGTATACTTGTTGGGCAGATACTAGGCCTTTCCTGATTTGGATCAGGTAGTAATGTGGTACCACACCGAAACAGTCCACTAAACCTGGGTGCGATTAATATTTTAGAGGATAACGCTGCTTATGTCTGGGTTAGGACTGGTATTTGCCATCATCTTCGTCTTGCTGTCGCATTTTTCGCATACTTGTTGGCCAGAAACTGGGTTTTTTCTGGTTTGAATCACGTAATAATGTGGTACTACACTGAAACAGTCAATTAATTCTGGTTGCGATTAATATTTTAGAGGATAACGCCGGTTATGTCTGGGTTAGGTCTGGTATTTGTAATCATCCGCCTCATACTTTCACATTTTTCGCATACTTGTTGGCTAGATCCTGGGTTTTTTCTGGTTTGGATCACGTAGTAATTTGGTTCCACACGGAAACAGTCAATTAAACCTGGTTGCGATTAATATTTTAGAGGATAGCGCTGGTTATGTCTGGGTTTGGTCTGGTATTTGCCCTCATCTAGTTCATACTTTCGCATTTTTCGCATACTTGTCTTCCAGATACTGGGCTTTTTCTGATTTGGATCACGTAGTAATGTGGTTCCACACGAAAACAGTCAATTAAACCTGGTTGCGATTAATATTTTAGAGGATAACGCCGGTTATGTCTGCTTTAGGTCTGGGATTTGCCCACATCTGGCTCGTACTTTCGCATTTTTCGCATACTTCATGGCCAGATCCTGGGTTTTTTTCTAGTTTGGATAACGTATTAATGTGGTACCACCCTGACACAGTCCATTAAGCTTGGCTTCGATCAATATTTTAGAGGATAACACCGGTGAGGTCTGGGTTACGTCTGGTATTTGCAATCATCTTCCTGATACTTTCGCATTTTTTGCAAACTTGTTGGCCAGATCCTGGGCTTTTTCTGATTTGAATCACGTAATAATGTGGTACCACACTGATACCGTCAATTAAACCTGGTTTCGATCAATATTTTGGAGGATAACGCCGGTTATGTCTGGGTTAGGTCTGGTATTTGCCATCATCTTCGTCTTGCTGTAGCATTTTTCGCATACTTGTTGGCCAGAAACTGGGTTTTTTCTGGTCTGAATCACGTAATAATGTGGTACCGCACTTAAACAGTCAATTAAACCTGGTTCCGATCAATATTTTAGGGGATAACGCTGGTTATGCCTGGGTTAGTTCTGGTATCTGCAATCATCTGGCTCATACATTCGCATTTTTCGCATACTTGTTGGCCAGAAACTGGGTTTTTTCTGGTTTGAATATCGTAATAATGTGGTACCACACTGAAACAGTCAATTAATTCTGGTTGCGATTAATATTTTAGAGGATAACGCCGGTTATATCTGGGTTAGGTCTGACATTTGCCATCATCTAGCTCATACTTTCGCATTTTTCGCATACTTGTTGGCCAGATCCTGGGCTTTTTCTCATTTGGATCACGTAGTAATGTGGTACCACACTGACAGGGTCAATTAGACCCGGTTCCGATTAATATTTTAGAGGATGACGCCGATTATGTCTGGGTTAGGTCTGGTATTTGCCCTCATCCAGCTCATACCTTCGCATTTTTCGCATACTTCTTGGCCAGATCCAGTGTTTTTTCTCGATTGGATCATGTAATAATGTCGTACAACACTGAAACAGTCAACGAAACCTGGTTCGGAGTAATATTTTAGATAACGCCGGTTATGTCTGGGTTAGGTCTGGTATTTGCAATCATCTGACTCATACTTTCGAATTCTTCGCATACCTCATAGCCAGATCCTGGTCTTTTTCTGATTTGAATCACGTAAAAATGTGGTACTACAATGAAACAGTCAATTAATCCTGGTTCCGATCAATATTTTAGGGGATAACACCGGCTAGGTCTGGGTTGCGTCTGGTATTTGCAATCATCTTCCTGATACTTTCGCATTTTTGGCATACTTGTTGGCCAGATACTGGGCCTTTTCTGATTTGTATCACGTAATAATGTGGTACCACACTGAAACAGTAAATTAATCCTGGTTCCAATTAATATATCAGAGGATAACGCCGGTTATGTATGGGTTAGGTCTGGTATTTGCAACCATCTGACTCATACATTCGCATTCTTCGCATACTAGTTGGCCAGATCCTGGGCTTTTTCTGATTTGAATCACGTAATAACGTGGTACCGCACTAAAACAGTCAATTAATCCTTGGTCCGATTAATATTTTAGAGGATAACGACGGTTATGTCTTGGTTAGGTCTGGGATTTGCCCTCACCTGGCTCGTACTTTCGCATTTTTCGCATACTTCATGGCCACACCCTGGGTTTTTTTCTAGTTTGGATAACGTATTAATGTGGTGTCACACTGACACAGTCCATTAAACCTGGCCTCGATCAATATTTTAGAGGATAGCACCGGTTAGGTCTGGGTTACGTCTGGTATTTGCAATCATCTTCCTGATACTTTCGCATTTTTGGCATACTTGTTGGCCAGATACTGGGCCTTTTCTGATTTGTATCACGTAATAATGTGGTACCACACTGAAACCGTCAATTAATCGTGGTTCCAATTAATATTTCATAGGATAACGCCGGCTATGCTTGGGTTAGGTCTGGTATTTGCAATCATCTGACTCATACTTTCGCATTCTTCGCATACTTCATGACCAGCTCCTGGCCTTTTTCTGGTTTGGATCACGCAGTAATGTGGTACCGCACTTAAACAGTCAATTAAACCTGGTTCCGATCAATATTTTAGAGGATAACGCTGGTTATGCCTAGGTTAGTTCTGGTATCTGCAATCATCTGCCTCATACATTCGCACTTTTCGCATACTTGTTGGCCAGAAACTGGATATTTTCTGGTTTGAATCTCGTTATAATGTGGTACCACACTGAAACAGTCAATTAATTCTGGTTGCGATTAATATTTTAGAGGATAACGCCGGTTATGTCTCGGTTAGGTCTGGTATTTGCCCTCACCTAGCTCACACTATCGCATTTTTCGCATACTGGTTGGCCAGATCCTGGGCTTTTTCTGATTTGGGTCACGTAGTAATGTGGTACCACACTGACAGGGTCAATTAAACCCGGTTCCGATTAATATTTTAGAGGATGACGCCGTTTATGTCTGGGTTAGGTGTGGTATTTGCAATCATCTTCCTGATACTTTCGCATTTTTTGCATACTTGTTGGCCAGATCCTGGGCTTTTTCTGATTTGAATCACGTAATAATGTGGTACCACACTGAAACAGTCAATTAATCCTGGTTCCAATTAATATTTCAGAGGATAACGCCGGTTATGTATGGGTTAGGTCTGGTATTTGTAATCATCTGCCTCATACTTTCACATTTTTCGCATACTTGTTGGCTAGATCCTGGGTTTTTTCTGGTTTGGATCACGTAGTAATATGGTTCCACACGGAAGCAGTCAATTAAACCTGGTTGCGATTAATATTTTAGAGGATAACGCCGGTTACGTCTGGTTTAGGTCTGGGATTTGCCCTCATCTGGCTCGTACTTTCGCATTTTTCGCATACTTCATGGCCAGATCCTGCGTTTTTTTCTAGTTTGGATAACGTATAAATGTGGTACCACCCTGACACAGTCCATTAAGCTTGGCTTCGATCAATTTTTTACAGGATAACACCGGTGAGGTCTGGGTTACGTCTGGCATTTGCAATCATCTTCCTGATACTTTCGCATTTTTTGCAAACTTATTGGCCAGATCCTGGGCTTTTTCTGATTTGAATCACGTAATAATGTGGTACCACACTGAAACAGTCAATTAATCCTGGTTCCAATTAATATTTCAGGGGATAACGCCGGTTATGTATAGGTTAGGTCTGGTATTTGCCCTCACCTTGCTCACACTATCGCATTTTTCGCATACTGGTTGGCCAGATCCTGGGCTTTTTCTGATTTGGGTCACGTAGTAATGTGGTACCACACTGACAGGGTCAATTAAACCCGGCTCCGATTAATATTTTACAGGATGACGCCGTTTATGTCTGGGTTAGGTGTGGTATTTGCAATCATCTTCCTGATACTTTCGCATTTTTTGCATACTTGTTGGCCAGATCCTGGGCTTTTTCTGATTTGAATCACGTAATAATGTGGTACCACACTGAAACAGTCAATTAATCCTGGGTCCAATTAATATTTCAGGGGATAACGCCGGTTATGTAAGGGTTAGGTCTGGTATTTGCAATCATCTGACTGATACTTTCGCATTTTTCGCATACTTGTTAGCCAGATCCTGGCCGTTTTCTGGATTGGATCACGTAGTAAAGTGGTACCACACTGAAACCGTCAATTAAACCTGGTTTCGATCAATATTTTGGAGGATAACGCCGGTTACGTCTGGGTTAGGTCTGGTATTTGCCATCATCTTCGTCTTGCTGTCGCATTTTTCGCTTACTTGTTGACCAGAAACTGGGTTTTTTCTGGTTTGAATCACGTAATAATGTGGTACCACACTGACAGGGTCAATTAAACCCGGTTCCGATTAATATTTTAGAGGATAACGCCGTTTATGTCTGGATTAGGTGTGGTATTTGCCCTCATCTAGCTCATACTTTTGCATTTTTCGCATATTTGTTGGCCAGATCCTGAGCTTTTTCTGATTTGGATCACGTAGTAATGTGGTACCACACTGACAGGGTCAATTATACCCGGTTCCGATTAATATTTTAGAGGATGACGCCAGTTATGTCTGGGTTAGGTCTGGTATTTGCCATCATCTTCGTCTTGCTGTCGCATTTTTCGCATACTTGTTGGCCAGAAACTGGGTTTTTTCTGGTTTGAATCACGTAATAATGTGGTACCACACTGAAACAGTCAATTAATTCTGGTTGAGATTAATATTTCAGAGAATAACACTGGTTATGTCTGGGTTAGGTCTGGTATTTGTAATCATCCGCCTCATACTTTCACATTTTTCGCATACTTGTTGGCTAGATCCTGGGTTTCTTCTGGTTTGGATCACGTAGTAATTTGGTTCCACACGGAAACAGTCAATTAAACCTGGTTGCGATTAATATTTTAGTGGATAACGCCGGTTATGTCTGGGTTAGGTCTGACATTTGCCGTCATCTAGCTCATACTTTCGCATTCTTCGCATACTTCATGACCAGCTCCTGGCCTTTTTCTGGTTTGGATCACGCAGTAATGTGGTACCGCACTTAAACAGTCAATTAAACCTGGTTCCGATCAATATTTTAGGGGATAACGCTGGTTATGCCTGGGTTAGTTCTGGTATCTGTAATCATCTGGCTCATACATTCGCATTTTTCGCATACTTGTTGGCCAGAAACTGGGTTTTTTCTGGTTGGATCACGTATTAATGTGGTGTCACACTGACACAGTCCATTAAGCTTGGCTTCGATCAATATTTTACAGGATAACACCGGTAAGGTCTGGGTTACGTCTGGCATTTGCAATCATCTTCCTGATACTTTCGCATTTTTTGCAAACTTATTGGCCAGATCCTGGGCTTTTTCTGATTTGAATCACGTAATAATGCGGTACCACACTGAAACAGTCAATTAATCCTGGTTCCAATTAATATTTCAGGGGATAACGCCGGTTATGTATAGGTTAGGTCTGGTATTTGCCCTCACCTTGCCCACACTATCGCATTTTTCGCATACTGGTTGGCCAGATCCTGGGCTTTTTCTGATTTGGGTCACGTAGTAATGTGGTACCACACTGACAGGGTCAATTAAACCCGGTTCCGATTAATATTTTAGAGGATGACGCCGTTTATGTCTGGGTTAGGTGTGGTATTTGCAATCATCTTCCTGATACTTTCGCATTTTTTGCATACTCGTTGGCCAGATCCTGGGCTTTTTCTGATTTGAATCACGTAATAATGTGGTACCACACTGAAACAGTCAATTAATCCTGGGTCCAATTAATATTTCAGAGGATAACGCCGGTTATGTATGGGTTAGGTCTGGTATTTGCAATCATCTGACTGATACTTTCGCATTTTTCGCATACTTGTTAGCCAGATCCTGGCCGTTTTCTGGATTGGATCACGTAGTAAAGTGGTACCACACTGAAACAGTCAATTAAACCTGGTTTCGATCAATATTTTGGAGGATAACGCCGGTTACGTCTGGGTTAGGTCTGGTATTTGCCATCATCTTCGTCTTGCTGTCGCATTTTTCGCTTACTTGTTGACCAGAAACTGGGTTTTTTCTGGTTTGAATCACGTAATAATGTGGTACCACACTGAAACAGTCAATTAATTCTGGTTGCGATTAATATTTTAGAGGATAACGCCGGTTATGTCTGGGTTAGGTCTGGTATTTGCCCTCACCTAGCTCACACTTTCGCATTTTGCGCATACTTGTTGGCCAGATCCTGCGCTTTTTCTGATTTGGGTCACGTAGTAATGTGGTACCACACTGACAGGGTCAATTAAACCCGGTTCCGATTAATATTTTAGAGGATAACGCCATTTTTGTCTGGATTAGGTGTGGTATTTGCCCTCATCTAGCTCATACTTTCGCATTTTTCGCATACTGGTTGGCCAGATCCTGGGCTTTTTCTGATTTGGGTCACGTAGTGATGTGGTACCACACTGACAGGGTCAATTAAACCCGGTTCCGATTAATATTTTAGAGGATGACGCCGTTTATGTCTGGGTTAGGTGTGGTATTTGCAATCATCTTCCTGATACTTTCGCATTTTTTGCATACTTGTTGGCCAGATCCTGGGCTTTTTCTGATTTGAATCACGTAATAATGTGGTACCACACTGAAACAGTAAATTAATCCCGGTTCCAATTAATATATCAGAGGATAACGCCGGTTATGTATGGGTTAGGGCTGGTATTTGCAACCATCTGACTCATACTTTCGCATTCTTCGCATACTAGTTGGCCAGATCCTGGGCTTTTTCTGATTTCAATCACGTAATAACGTGGTACCGCACTAAAACAGTCAATTAATCCTTGGTCCGATTAATATTTTAGAGGATAACGACGGTTATGTCTTGGTTAGGTCTGGGATTTGCCCTCATCTGGCTCGTACTTTCGCATTTTTCGCATACTTCATGGCCACACCCTGGGTTTTTTTCTAGTTTGGATAACGTATTAATGTGGTGTCACACTGACACAGTCCATTAAACCTGGCTTCGATCAATATTTTAGAGGATAGCACCGGTTGGGTCTGGGTTACGTCTGGTATTTGCAATCATCTTCCTGATACTTTCGCATTTTTGGCATACTTGTTGGCCAGATACTGGGCCTTTTCTGATTTGTATCACGTAGTAATGTGGTACCACACTGAAACCGTCAATTAATCGTGGTTCCAATTAATATTTCATAGGATAACGCCGGTTATGCTTGGGTTAGGTCTGGTATTTGCAATCATCTGACTCATACTTTCGCATTCTTCGCATACTTCATGACCAGCTCCTGGCCTTTTTCTGGTTTGGATCACGCAGTAATGTGGTACCGCACTTAAACAGTCAATTAAACCTGGTTCCGATCAATATTTTAGGGGATAACGCTGGTTATGCCTAGGTTAGTTCTGGTATCTGCAATCATCTGGCTCATACATTCGCACTTTTCGCATACTGGTTGGCCAGATCCTGGGCTTTTTCTGATTTGGGTCACGTAGAAATGTGGTACCACACTGACAGGGTCAATTAAACCCGGTTCCGATTAATATTTTAGAGGATGACGCCGTTTATGTCTGGGTTAGGTGTGGTATTTGCAATCATCTTCCTGATACTTTCGCATTTTTTGCATACTTGTTGGCCGGATCCTGGGCTTTTTCTGATTTGAATCACGTAATAATGTGGTACCACACTGAAACAGTCAATTAATCCTGGTTCCAATTAATATTTCAGTGGATAACGCCGGTTATGTATGGGTTAGGTCTGGTATTTGTAATCATCCGCCTCATACTTTCACATTTTTCGTATACTTGTTGGCTAGATCCTGGGTTTTTTCTGGTTTGGATCACGTAGTAATATGGTTCCACACGGAAGCAGTCAATTAAACCTGGTTGCGATTAATATTTTAGAGGATAACGCCGGTTACGTCTGGTTTAGGTCTGGGATTTGCCCTCATCTGGCTCGTACTTTCGCATTTTTCGCATACTTCATGGCCAGATCCTGCGTTTTTTTCTAGTTTGGATAACGTATAAATGTGGTACCACCCTGACACAGTCCATTAAGCTTGGCTTCGATCAATTTTTTACAGGATAACACCGGTGAGGTCTGGGTTACGTCTGGCATTTGCAATCATCTTCCTGATACTTTCGCATTTTTTGCAAACTTATTGGCCAGATCCTGGGCTTTTTCTGATTTGAATCACGTAATAATGTGGTACCACACTGAAACAGTCAATTAATCCTGGTTCCAATTAATATTTCAGGGGATAACGCCGGTTATGTATAGGTTAGGTCTGGTATTTGCCCTCACCTTGCTCACACTATCGCATTTTTCGCATACTGGTTGGCCAGATCCTGGGCTTTTTCTGATTTGGGTCACGTAGAAATGTGGTACCACACTGACAGGGTCAATTAAACCCGGTTCCGATTAATATTTTAGAGGATGACGCCGTTTATGTCTGGGTTAGGTGTGGTATTTGCAATCATCTTCCTGATACTTTCGCATTTTTTGCATACTTGTTGGCCAGATCCTGGGCTTTTTCTGATTTGAATCACGTAATAATGTGGTACCACACTGAAACAGTCTATTAATCCTGGGTCCAATTAATATTTCAGGGGATAACACCGGTTATGTATGGGTTAGGTCTGGTATTTGCAATCATCTGACTGATACTTTCGCATTTTTCGCATACTTGTTAGCCAGATCCTGGCCGTTTTCAGGATTGGATCACGTAGTAAAGCGGTACCACACTGAAACCGTCAATTAAACCTGGTTTCGATCAATATTTTGGAGGATAACGCCGGTTACGTCTGGGTTAGGTCTGGTATTTGCCATCATCTTCGTCTTGCTGTCGCATTTTTCGCTTACTTGTTGACCAGAAACTGGGTTTTTTCTGGTTTGAATCACGTAATAATGTGGTACCACACTGAAACAGTTAATTAATTCTGGTTGCGATTAATATTTTAGAGGATAACGCCGGTTATGTCTGGGTTAGGTCGGGTATTTGCCCTCACCTAGCTCACACTTTCGCATTTTGCGCATACATGTTGGCCAGATCCTGCGCTTTTTCTGATTTGGGTCACGTAGTAATGTGGTACCACACTGACAGTGTCAATTAAACCCGCTTCCGATTAATATTTTAGAGGATGACGCCGTTTATGTCTGCGTTAGGTGTGGTATTTGCAATCATCTTCCTGGTACTTTCGCATTTTTTGCATACTTGTTGGCCAGATCCTGGGCTTTTTCTGATTTGAATCACGTAATAATGTGGTACCACACTGAAACAGTCTATTAATCCTGGGTCCAATTAATATTTCAGGGGATAACACCGGTTATGTATGGGTTAGGTCTGGTATTTGCAATCATCTGACTGATACTTTCGCGTTTTTCGCATACTTGTTAGCCAGATCCTGGCCGTTTTCTGGATTGGATCACGTAGTAAAGTGGTACCACACTGAAACCGTCAATTAAACCTGGTTTCGATCAATATTTTGGAGGATAACGCCGGTTATGTCTGGATTAGGTGTGGTATTTGCCCTCATCTAGCTCATACTTTTGCATTTTTCGCATATTTGTTGGCCAGATCCTGAGCTTTTTCTGATTTGGATCACGTAGTAATGTGGTACCACACTGACAGGGTCAATTAAACCCGGTTCCGATTAATATTTTAGAGGATAACGCCGTTTATGTCTGGATTAGGTGTGGTATTTGCCCTCATCTAGCTCATACTTTTGCATTTTTCGCATATTTGTTGGCCAGATCCTGAGCTTTTTCTGATTTGGATCACGTAGTAATGTGGTACCACACTGACAGGGTCAATTATACCCGGTTCCGATTAATATTTTAGAGGATGACGCCAGTTATGTCTGGGTTAGGTCTGGTATTTGCCATCATCTTCGTCTTGCTGTCGCATTTTTCGCATACTTGTTGGCCAGAAACTGGGTTTTTTCTGGTTTGAATCACGTAATAATGTGGTACCACACTGAAACAGTCAATTAATTCTGGTTGAGATTAATATTTCAGAGAATAACGCCGGTTATGTATAGGTTAGGTCTGGTATTTGCCCTCACCTTGCTCACACTATCGCATTTTTCGCATACTGGTTGGCCAGATCCTGGGCTTTTTCTGATTTGGGTCACGTAGTAATGTGGTACCACACTGACAGGGTCAATTAAACCCGGTTCCGATTAATATTTTAGAGGATGACGCCGTTTATGTCCGGGTTAGGTGTGGTATTTGCAATCATCTTCCTGATACTTTCGCATTTTTTGCATACTTGTTGGCCAGATCCTGGGCTTTTTCTGATTTGAATCACGTAATAATGTGGTACCACACTGAAACAGTCAATTAATCCTGGGTCCAATTAATATTTCAGAGGATAACGCCGGTTATGTAAGGGTTAGGTCTGGTATTTGCAATCATCTGACTGATACTTTCGCATTTTTCGCATACTTGTTAGCCAGATCCTGGCCGTTTTCTGGATTGGATCACGTAGTAAAGTGGTACCACACTGAAACCGTCAATTAAACCTGGTTTCGGTCAATATTTTGGAGGATAACGCCGGTTACGTCTGGGTTAGGTCTGGTATTTGCCATCATCTTCGTCTTGCTGTCGCATTTTTCGCTTACTTGTTGACCAGAAACTGGGTTTTTTCTGGTTTGAATCACGTAATAATGTGGTACCACACTGAAACAGTCAATTAATTCTGGTTGCGATTAATATTTTAGAGGATAACGCCGGTTATGTCTGGGTTAGGTCTGGTATTTGCCCTCACCTAGCTCACACTTTCGCATTTTGCGCATACTTGTTGGCCAGATCCTGCGCTTTTTCTGATTTGGGTCACGTAGTAATGTGGTACCACACTGACAGGGTCAATTAAACCCGGTTCCGATTAATATTTTAGAGGATAACGCCGTTTATGTCTGGATTAGGTGTGGTATTTGCCCTCATCTAGCTCATACTTTCGCATTTTTCGCATACTGGTTGGCCAGATCCTGGGCTTTTTCTGATTTGGGTCACGCAGTGATGTGGTACCACACTGACAGGGTCAATTAAACACGGTTCCGATTAATATTTTAGAGGATGACGCCGTTTATGTCTGGGTTAGGTGTGGTATTTGCAATCATCTGACTGATACTTTCGCATTTTTTGCATACTTGTTGGCCAGATCCTGGCCGTTTTCTGGATTGGATCACGTAGTAAAGTGGTACCACACTGAAACCGTCAATTAAACCTGGTTTCGATCAATATTTTGGAGGATAACGCCGGTTACGTCTGGGTTAGGTCTGGTATTTGCCATCATCTTCGTCTTGCTGTCGCATTTTTCGCTTACTTGTTGACCAGATACTGGGTTTTTTCTGGTTTGAATCACGTAATAATGTGGTACCACACTGAAACAGTCAATTAATTCTGGTTGCGATTAATATTTTAGAGGATAACGCCGGTTATGTCTGGGTTAGGTCTGGTATTTGCCCTCACCTAGCTCACACTTTCGCATTTTGCGCATACTTGTTGGCCAGATCCTGCGCTTTTTCTGATTTGGGTCACGTAGTAATGTGGTACCACACTGACAGGGTCAATTAAACCCGGTTCCGATTAATATTTTAGAGGATAACGCCGTTTATGTCTGGATTAGGTGTGGTATTTGCCCTCATCTAGCTCATACTTTCGCATTTTTCGCATATTTGTTGGCCAGATCCTGAGCTTTTTCTGATTTGGATCACGTAGTAATGTGGTACCACACTGACAGGGTCAATTATACCCGGTTCCGATTAATATTTTAGAGGATGACGCCAGTTATGTCTGGGTTAGGTCTGGTATTTGCCATCATCTTCGTCTTGCTGTCGCATTTTTCGCTTACTTGTTGACCAGAAACTGGGTTTTTTCTGGTTTGAATCACGTAATAATGTGGTACCACACTGAAACAGTCGATTAATCCTGGTTCCAATTAATATTTCAGAGAATAACACTGGTTATGTCTGGGTTAGATCTGGTATTTGTAATCATCCGCCTCATACTTTCACATTTTTCGCATACTTGTTGGCTAGATCCTGGGTTTCTTCTGGTTTGGATCACGTAGTAATTTGGTACCACACGGAAACAGTCAATTAAACCTGGTTGCGATTAATATTTTAGAGGATAGCGCCGGTTATGTCTGGGTTAGGTCTGACATTTGCCATCATCTAGCTCATACTTTCGCATTTTTCGCATACTTGTTGGCCAGATCCTGGGCTTTTTCTCATTTGGATCACGTAGTAATGTGGTACCACACTGACAGGGTCAATTAAACCCGTTCCGATTAATATTTTAGAGGATAACGCCGGTTATGCTTGGGTTAGGTCTGGTATTTACAATCATCTGACTCATACTTTCGCATTCTTCGCATACTTCATGACCAGCTCCTGGCCTTTTTCTGGTTTGGATCACGCAGTAATGTGGTACCGCACTTAAACAGTCAATTAAACCTGGTTCCGATCAATATTTTAGGGGATAACGCTGGTTATGCCTGGGTTAGTTCTGGTATCTGCAATCATCTGGCTCATACATTCGCATTTTTCGCATACTTGTTGGCCAGAAACTGGGTTTTTTCTGGTTTGAATCACGTAATAATGTGGTACCACACTGACAGGGTCAATTAAACCCGGTTCCGATTAATATTTTAGAGGATGACGCCGTTTATGTCTGGGTTAGGTGTGGTATTTGCAATCATCTTCCTGATACTTTCGCATTTTTTGCATACTTCTTGGCCAGATCCTGGGCTTTTTCTGATTTGAATCACGTAATAATGTGGTACCACACTGAAACAGTAAATTAATCCTGGTTCCAATTAATGTTTCAGAGGATAACGCCGGTTATGTATGGGTTAGGTCTGGTATTTGCAACCATCTGACTCATACCTTCGCATTCTTCGCATACTAGTTGACCAGATCCTGGGCTTTTTCTGATTTGAATCACGTAATAACGTGGTACCGCACTAAAACAATCAATTAATCCTTGGTCCGATTAATATTTTAGAGGATAACGACGGTTATGTCTTGGTTAGGTCTGGGATTTGCCCTCATCTGGCTCGTACTTTCGCATTTTTCGCATACTACATGGCCAGACCCTGGGTTTTTTTCTAGTTTGGATAACGTATTAATGTGGTGTCACACTGACACAGTCCATTAAACCTGGCTTCGATCAATATTTTAGAGGATATCACCGGTTAGGTCTGGGTTACGCCTGGTATTTGCAATCATCTTCCTGATACTCTCGCATTTTTGGCATACTTGTTGGCCAGATACTGGGCCTTTTCTGATTTGTATCACGTAATAATGTGGTACCACACTGAAACCGTCAATTAATCGTGGTTCCAATTAATATTTCATAGGATAACCCCGGTTATGCTTGGGTTAGGTCTGGTATTTGCAATCATCTGACTCATACTTTCGCATTCTTCGCATACTTCATGACCAGCTCCTGGCCTTTTTCTGGTTTGGATCACGCAGTAATGTGGTACCGCACTTAAACAGTCAATTAAACCTGGTTCCGATCAATATTTTAGGGGATAACGCTGGTTATGCCTGGGTTAGTTCTGGTATCTGCAATCATCTGGCTCATACATTTGCATTTTTCGCATACTTGTGGGCCAGAAACTGGGTTTTTTCTGGTTTGAATCACGTAATAATGTGGTACCACACTGAAACAGTCAATTAATTCTGGTTGCGATTAATATTTTAGAGGATAACGCCGGTTATGTCTCGGTTAGGTCTGGTATTTGCCCCCACCTAGCTCACACTATCGCATTTTTCGCATACTTGTTGGCCAGATCCTGCGCTTTTTCTGATTTGGGTCACGTAGTAATGTGGTACCACACTGACAGGGTCAATTAAACCCGGTTCCGATTAATATTTTAGAGGATAACGCCGTTTATGTCTGGATTAGGTGTGGTATTTGCCCTCATCTAGCTCATACTTTCGCATTTTTCGCATACTGGTTGGCCAGATCCAGGGCTTTTTCTGATTTGGGTCACGTAGTGATGCGGTACCACACTGACAGGGTCAATTAAACCCGGTTCCGATTAATATTTTAGAGGATGACGCCGTTTATGTCTGGGTTAGGTGTGGTATTTGCAATCATCTTCATGATACTTTCGCATTTTTTGCATACTTGTTGGCCAGATCCTGGCCGTTTTCTGGATTGGATCACGTAGTAAAGTGGTACCACACTGAAACCGTCAATTAAACCTGGTTTCGATCAATATTTTGGAGGATAACGCCGGTTACGTCTGGGTTAGGTCTGGTATTTGCCATCATCTTCGTCTTGCTGTCGCATTTTTCGCTTACTTGTTGACCAGATACTGGGTTTTTTCTGGTTTGAATCACGTAATAATGTGGTACCACACTGAAACAGTCAATTAATTCTGGTTGCGATTAATATTTTAGAGGATAACGCCGGTTATGTCTGGGTTAGGTCTGGTATTTGCCCTCACCTAGCTCACACTTTCGCATTTTGCGCATACTTGTTGGCCAGATCCTGCGCTTTTTCTGATTTGGGTCACGTAGTAATGTGGTACCACACTGACAGGGTCAATTAAACCCGGTTCCGATTAATATTTTAGAGGATAACGCCGTTTATGTCTGGATTAGGTGTGGTATTTGCCCTCATCTAGCTCATACTTTCGCATTTTTCGCATATTTGTTGGCCAGATCCTGAGCTTTTTCTGATTTGGATCACGTAGTAATGTGGTACCACACTGACAGGGTCAATTATACCCGGTTCCGATTAATATTTTAGAGGATGACGCCAGTTATGTCTGGGTTAGGTCTGGTATTTGCCATCATCTTCGTCTTGCTGTCGCATTTTTCGCTTACTTGTTGACCAGAAACTGGGTTTTTTCTGGTTTGAATCACGTAATAATGTGGTACCACACTGAAACAGTCGATTAATCCTGGTTCCAATTAATATTTCAGAGAATAACACTGGTTATGTCTGGGTTAGGTCTGGTATTTGTAATCATCCGCCCCATACTTTCACATTTTTCGCATACTTGTTGGCTAGATCCTGGGTTTCTTCTGGTTTGGATCACGTAGTAATTTGGTTCCACACGGAAACAGTCAATTAAACCTGGTTGCGATTAATATTTTAGAGGATAACGCCGGTTATGTCTGGGTTAGGTCTGACATTTGCCATCATCTAGCTCATACTTTCGCATTTTTCGCATACTTGTTGGCCAGATCCTGGGCTTTTTCTCATTTGGATCACGTAGTAATGTGGTACCACACTGACAGGGTCAATTAAACCCGTTCCGATTAATATTTTAGAGGATAACGCCGGTTATGCTTGGGTTAGGTCTGGTATTTGCAATCATCTGACTCATACTTTCGCATTCTTCGCATACTTCATGACCAGCTCCTGGCCTTTTTCTGGTTTGGATCACGCAGTAATGTGGTACCGCACTTCAACAATCAATTAAACCTGGTTCCGATCAATATTTTAGGGGATAACGCTGGTTATGCCTGGGTTAGTTCTGGTATCTGCAATCATCTGGCTCATACATTCGCATTTTTCGCATACTTGTTGGCCAGAAACTGGGTTTTTTCTGGTTTGAATCACGTAAAAATGTGGTACCACACTGACAGGGTCAATTAAACCCGGTTCCGATTAATATTTTAGAGGATGACGCCGTTTATGTCTGGGTTAGGTGTGGTATTTGCAATCATCTTCCTGATACTTTCGCATTTTTTGCACACTTCTTGGCCAGATCCTGGGCTTTTTCTGATTTGAATCACGTAATAATGTGGTACCACACTGAAACAGTCAATTAATCCTGGTTCCAATTAATGTTTCAGGGGATAACGCCGGTTATGTATAGGTTAGGTCTGGTATTTGCCCTCACCTTGCTCACACTATCGCATTTTTCGCATACTGGTTGGCCAGATCCTGGGCTTTTTCTGATTTGGGTCACGTAGTAATGTGGTACCTCACTGACAGGGTCAATTAAACCCGGTTCCGATTAATATTTTAGAGGATGACGCCGTTTATGTCTGGGTTAGGTGTGGTATTTGCAATCATCTTCCTGAGACTTTCGCATTTTTTGCATACTTGTTGGCCAGATCCTGGGCTTTTTCTGATTTGAATCACGTAATAATGTGGTACCACACTGAAACAGTCAATTAACCCTGGGTCCAATTAATATTTCAGAGGATAACGCCGGTTATGTATGGGTTAGGTCTGAAATTTGCAATCATCTGACTGATACTTTCGCATTTTTCGCATACTTGTTAGCCAGATCCTGGCCGTCTTCTGGATTGGATCACGTAGTAAAGTGGTACCACACTGAAACCGTCAATTAAACCTGGTTTCGATCAATATTTTGGAGGATAACGCCGGTTACGTCTGGGTTAGGTCTGGTATTTGCCATCATCTTCGTCTTGCTGTCGCATTTTTCGCTTACTTGTTGACCAGAAACTGGGTTTTTTCTGGTTTGAATCACGTAATAATGTGGTACCACACTGAAACAGTCAATTAATTCTGGTTGCGATTAATATTTTAGAGGATAACGCCGGTTATGTCTGGGTTAGGTCTGGTATTTGCCCTCACCTAGCTCACACTTTCGCATTTTGCTCATACTTGTTGGCCAGATCCTGCGCTTTTTCTGATTTGGGTCACGTAGTAATGTGGTACCACACTGGCAGGGTCAATTAAACCCGGTTTCGATTAATATTTTAGAGGATAACGCCGTTTATGTCTGGATTAGGTGTGGTATTTGCCCTCATCTAGCTCATACTTTCGCATTTTTCGCATACTGGTTGGCCAGATCCTGGGCTTTTTCTGATTTGGGTCACGCAGTGATGTGGTACCACACTGACAGGGTCAATTAAAGCCGGTTCCGATTAATATTTTAGAGGATGACGCCGTTTATGTCTGGGTTAGGTGTGGTATTTGCAATCATCTTCCTGATACTTTCGCATTTTTTGCATACTTCTTGGCCAGATCCTGGGCTTTTTCTGATTTGAATCACGTAATAATGTGGTACCACACTGAAACAGTCAATTAATCCTGGTTCCAATTAATATTTCAGAGAATAACACTGGTTATGTCTGGGTTAGGTCTGGTATTTGTAATCATCCGCCTCATACTTTCACATTTTTCGCATACTTGTTGGCTAGATCCTGGGTTTCTTCTGGTTTGGATCACGTAGTAATTTGGTTCCACACGGAAACAGTCAATTAAACCTGGTTGCGATTAATACTTTAGTGGATAACGCCGGTTATGTCTGGGTTAGGTCTGACATTTGCCATCATCTAGCTCATACTTTCGCATTATTCGCATACTTGTTGGCCAGATCCTGGGCTTTTTCTCATTTGGATCACGTAGTAATGTGGTACCACACTGACAGGGTCACTTAATTCTGGTTGCGATTAATATTTTAGAGGATAACGCCGGTTATGTCTGGGTTAGGTCTGGTATTTGCCCTCACCTAGCTCACACTTTCGCATTTTGCGCATACTTGTTGGCCAGATCCTGCGCTTTTTCTGATTTGGGTCACGTAGTAATGTGGTACCACACTGACAGGGTCAATTAAACCCGGTTCCGATTAATATTTTAGAGGATGACGCCGTTTATGTCTGGATTAGGTGTGGTATTTGCCCTCATCTAGCTCATACTTTCGCATTTTTCGCATACTGGGGGCCAGATCCTGGGCTTTTTCTGATTTGGGTCACGTAGTGATGTGGTACCACACTGACAGGGTCAATTAAACCCGGTTCCGATTAATATTTTAGAGGATGACGCCGTTTATGTCTGGGTTAGGTGTGGTATTTGCTATCATCTTCCTGATACTTTCGCATTTTTTGCATACTTGTTGGCCAGATCCTGGGCTTTTTCTGATTTGAATCACGTAATAATGTGGTACCACACTGAAACAGTCAATTAATCCTGGTTCCAATTAATATTTCAGAGGATAACGCCGGTTATGTATGGGTTAGGTCTGGTATTTGTAATCATCCGCCTCATACTTTCACATTTTTCGCATACTTGTTGGCTAGATCCTGGGTTTTTTCTGGATTGGATCACGTAGTAAAGTGGTACCACACTGAAACCGTCAATTAAACCTGGTTTCGATCAATATTTTAGAGGATGACGCCGATTATGTCTGGGTTAGGTCTGGTATTTGCCCTCAGCCAGCTCATACCTTCGCATTTTTCGCATACTTCTTGGCCAGAGCCAGTGTTTTTCCTCGATTGGATCATGTAATAATGTCGTACAACACTGAAACAGTCAACGAAACCTGGTTCGGAGTAATATTTTAGATAACGCCGGTTATGTCTGGGTTAGGTCTGGTATTTGCAATCATCTGACTCACACTTTCGAATTCTTCGCATACTTCATAGCCAGATCCTGGTCGTTTTCTGATTTGGATCACGTAAAAATGTGGTACTACAATGAAACAGTCAATTAATCCTGGTTCCGATCAATATTTTAGAGGATAACACCGGCTAGGTCTGGGTTGCGTCTGGTATTTGCAATCATCTTCCTGATACTTTCGCATTTTTGGCATAATTGTTGGCCAGATCCTGGGCTTTTTCTGATTTGAATCACGTAATCATGTGGTACCACACTGAAACAGTCAATTAATTCTGGTTGCGATTAATATTTTAGAGGATAACGCCGGTTATGTCTGGGTTAGGTCTGGTATTTGCCCTCACCTAGCTCACACTTTCGCATTTTGCGCACACTTGTTGGCCAGATCCTGGGCTTTTTCTCATTTGGATCACGTAGTAATGTGGTACCACACTGACAGGGTCAATTAAACCCGTTGCGATTAATATTTTAGAGGATAACGCCGGTTATGCTTGGGTTAGGTCTGGTATTTGCAGTCATCTGACTCATACTTTCGCATTCTTCGCATACTTCATGACCAGCTCCTGGCCTTTTTCTGGTTTGGATCACGCAGTAATGTGGTACCGCACTTAAACAGTCAATTAAACCTGGTTCCGATCAATATTTTAGGGGATAACGCTGGTTATGCCTGGGTTAGTTCTGGTATCTGCAATCATCTGGCTCATACATTCGCATTTTTCGCATACTTGTTGGCCAGAAACTGGGTTTTTTCTGGTTTGAATCACGTAATAATGTGGTACCATACTGAAACAGTCAATTAATTCTGGTTGCGATTAATATTTTAGAGGATAACGCCGGTTATGTCTCGGTTAGGTCTGGTATTTGCCCTAACCTAGCTCTCACTATCGCATTTTTCGCATACTGGTTGGCCAGATCCTGGGCTTTTTCTGATTTGGGTCACGTAGTAATGTGGTACCACTCTGACAGGGTCAATTAAACCCGGTTCCGATTAATATTTTAGAGGATGACGCCGTTTATGTCTGGGTTAGGTGTGGTATTTGCAATCATCTTCCTGATACTTTCGCATTTTTTGCATACTTCTTGGCCAGATCCTGGGCTTTTTCTGATTTGAATCACGTAATAATGTGGTACCACACTGAAACAGTAAATTAATCCTGGTTCCAATTAATATTTCAGAGGATAACGCCGGTTATGTATGGGTTAGGTCTGGTATTTGCAACCATCTGACTCATACTTTCGCATTCTTCGCATACTAGTTGGCCAGATCCTGGGCTTTTTCTGATTTGAATCACGTAATAACGTGGTACCGCACTAAAACAATCAATTAATCCTTGGTCCGATTAATATTTTAGAGGATAACGACGGTTATGTCTTTGTTAGGTCTGGTATTTGCAACCATCTGACTCATACTTTCGCATTCTTCGCATACTTGTTAGCCAGATTCTAGCCGTTTTCTGGATTGGATCACGTAGTAAAGTGGTACCACACTGAAACCGTCAATTAAACCTGGTTTCGGTCAATATTTTGGAGGATAACGCCGGTTACGTCTGGGTTAGGTCTGGTATTTGCCATCATCTTCGTCTTGCTGTCGCATTTTTCGCTTACTTGTTGACCAGAAACTGGGTTTTTTCTGGTTTGAATCACGTAATAATGTGGTACCACACTGAAACAGTCAATTAATTCTGGTTGCGATTAATATTTTAGAGGATAACGCCGGTTATGTCTGGGTTAGGTCTGGTATTTGCTCTCACCTAGCTCACACTTTCGCATTTTGCGCACACTTGTTGGCCAGATCCTGCGCTTTTTCTGATTTGGGTCACGTAGTAATGTGGTACCACACTGACAGGGTCAATTAAACCCGGTTCCGATTAATATTTTAGAGGATAACGCCGTTTATGTCTGGATTAGGTGTGGTATTTGCCCTCATCTAGCTCATACTTTCGCATTTTTCGCATACTGGTTGGCCAGATCCTGGGCTTTTTCTGATTTGGGTCACGCAGTGATGTGGTACCACACTGACAGGGTCAATTAAACACGGTTCCGATTAATATTTTAGAGGATGACGCCGTTTATGTCTGGGTTAGGTGTGGTATTTGCAATCATCTGACTGATACTTTCGCATTTTTTGCATACTTGTTGGCCAGATCCTGGCCGTTTTCTGGATTGGATCACGTAGTAAAGTGGTACCACACTGAAACCGTCAATTAAACCTGGTTTCGATCAATATTTTGGAGGATAACGCCGGTTACGTCTGGGTTAGGTCTGGTATTTGCCATCATCTTCGTCTTGCTGTCGCATTTTTCGCTTACTTGTTGACCAGATACTGGGTTTTTTCTGGTTTGAATCACGTAATAATGTGGTACCACACTGAAACAGTCAATTAATTCTGGTTGCGATTAATATTTTAGAGGATAACGCCGGTTATGTCTGGGTTAGGTCTGGTATTTGCCCTCACCTAGCTCACACTTTCGCATTTTGCGCATACTTGTTGGCCAGATCCTGCGCTTTTTCTGATTTGGGTCACGTAGTAATGTGGTACCACACTGACAGGGTCAATTAAACCCGGTTCCGATTAATATTTTAGAGGATAACGCCGTTTATGTCTGGATTAGGTGTGGTATTTGCCCTCATCTAGCTCATACTTTCGCATTTTTCGCATATTTGTTGGCCAGATCCTGAGCTTTTTCTGATTTGGATCACGTAGTAATGTGGTACCACACTGACAGGGTCAATTATACCCGGTTCCGATTAATATTTTAGAGGATGACGCCAGTTATGTCTGGGTTAGGTCTGGTATTTGCCATCATCTTCGTCTTGCTGTCGCATTTTTCGCTTACTTGTTGACCAGGAACTGGGTTTTTTCTGGTTTGAATCACGTAATAATGTGGTACCACACTGAAACAGTCGATTAATCCTGGTTCCAATTAATATTTCAGAGAATAACACTGGTTATGTCTGGGTTAGGTCTGGTATTTGTAATCATCCGCCTCATACTTTCACATTTTTCGCATACTTGTTGGCTAGATCCTGGGTTTCTTCTGGTTTGGATCACGTAGTAATTTGGTTCCACACGGAAACAGTCAATTAAACCTGGTTGCGATTAATATTTTAGAGGATAGCGCCGGTTATGTCTGGGTTAGGTCTGACATTTGCCATCATCTAGCTCATACTTTCGCATTTTTCGCATACTTGTTGGCCAGATCCTGGGCTTTTTCTCATTTGGATCACGTAGTAATGTGGTACCACACTGACAGGGTCAATTAAACCCGTTCCGATTAATATTTTAGAGGATAACGCCGGTTATGCTTGGGTTAGGTCTGGTATTTACAATCATCTGACTCATACTTTCGCATTCTTCGCATACTTCATGACCAGCTCCTGGCCTTTTTCTGGTTTGGATCACGCAGTAATGTGGTACCGCACTTAAACAGTCAATTAAACCTGGTTCCGATCAATATTTTAGGGGATGACGCTGGTTATGCCTGGGTTAGTTCTGGTATCTGCAATCATCTGGCTCATACATTCGCATTTTTCGCATACTTGTTGGCCAGAAACTGGGTTTTTTCTGGTTTGAATCACGTAATAATGTGGTACCACACTGACAGGGTCAATTAAACCCGGTTCCGATTAATATTTTAGAGGATGACGCCGTTTATGTCTGGGTTAGGTGTGGTATTTGCAATCATCTTCCTGATACTTTCGCATTTTTTGCATACTTCTTGGCCAGATCCTGGGCTTTTTCTGATTTGAATCACGTAATAATGTGGTACCACACTGAAACAGTAAATTAATCCTGGTTCCAATTAATGTTTCAGAGGATAACGCCGGTTATGTATGGGTTAGGTCTGGTATTTGCAACCATCTGACTCATACCTTCGCATTCTTCGCATACTAGTTGACCAGATCCTGGGCTTTTTCTGATTTGAATCACGTAATAACGTGGTACCGCACTAAAACAATCAATTAATCCTTGGTCCGATTAATATTTTAGAGGATAACGACGGTTATGTCTTGGTTAGGTCTGGGATTTGCCCTCATCTGGCTCGTACTTTCGCATTTTTCGCTTACTACATGGCCAGACCCTGGGTTTTTTTCTAGTTTGGATAACGTATTAATGTGGTGTCACACTGACACAGTCCATTAAACCTGGCTTCGATCAATATTTTAGAGGATATCACCGGTTAGGTCTGGGTTACGCCTGGTATTTGCAATCATCTTCCTGATACTCTCGCATTTTTGGCATACTTGTTGGCCAGATACTGGACCTTTTCTGATTTGTATCACGTAATAATGTGGTACCACACTGAAACCGTCAATTAATCGTGGTTCCAATTAATATTTCATAGGATAACGCCGGTTATGCTTGGGTTAGGTCTGGTATTTGCAATCATCTGACTCATACTTTCGCATTCTTCGCATACTTCATGACCAGCTCCTGGCCTTTTTCTGGTTTGGATCACGCAGTAATGTGGTACCGCACTTAAACAGTCAATTAAACCTGGTTCCGATCAATATTTTAGGGGATAACGCTGGTTATGCCTGGGTTAGTTCTGGTATCTGCAATCATCTGGCTCATACATTCGCATTTTTCGCATACTTGTGGGCCAGAAACTGGGTTTTTTCTGGTTTGAATCACGTAATAATGTGGTACCACACTGAAACAGTCAATTAATTCTGGTTGCGATTAATATTTTAGAGGATAACGCCGGTTATGTCTCGGTTAGGTCTGGTATTTGCCCAAACCTAGCTCTCACTATCGCATTTTTCGCATACTGGTTGGCCAGATCCTGGGCTTTTTCTGATTTGGGTCACGTAGTAATGTGGTACCACACTGACAGGGTCAATTAAACCCGGTTCCGATTAATATTTTAGAGGATGACGCCGTTTATGTCTGGGTTAGGTGTGGTATTTGCAATCATGTTCCTGATACTTTCGCATTTTTTGCATACTTCTTGGCCAGATCCTGGGCTTTTTCTGATTTGAATCACGTAATAATGTGGTACCACACTGAAACAGTCAATTAATCCTGGTTCCAATTAATATTTCAGAGGATAACGCCGGTTATGTATGGGTTAGGTCTGGTATTTGTAATCATCCGCCTCATACTTTCACATTTTTCGCATACTTGTTGGCTAGATCCTGGGTTTTTTCTGGTTTGGATCACGTAGTAATTTGGTTCCACACGGAAGCAGTCAATTAAACCTGGTTGCGATTAATATTTTAGAGGATAACGCCGGTTACGTCTGGTTTAGGTCTGGGATTTGCCCTCATCTGGCTCGTACTTTCGCATTTTTCGCATACTTCATGGCCAGATCCTGGGTGTTTTTCTAGTTTGGATAACGTATAAATGTGGTACCACCCTGACACAGTCCATGAAGCTTGGCTTCGATCAATATTTTACAGGATAACACCGGTAAGGTCTGGGTTACGTCTGGCATTTGCAATCATCTTCCTGATACTTTCGCATTTTTTGCAAACTTATTGGCCAGATCCTGGGCTTTTTCTGATTTGAATCACGTAATAATGCGGTACCACACTGAAACAGTCAATTAATCCTGGTTCCAATTAATATTTCAGGGGATAACGCCGGTTATGTATAGGTTAGGTCTGGTATTTGCCCTCACCTTGCTCACACTATCGCATTTTTCGCATACTGGATGGCCAGATCCTGGGCTTTTTCTCATTTGGGTCACGTAGTAATGTGGTACCACACTGACAGGGTCAATTAAACCCGGTTCCGATTAATATTTTAGAGGATGACGCCGTTTATGTCTGGGTTAGGTGTGGTATTTGCAATCATCTGGCTCATACATTCGCATTTTTCGCTTACTTGTTGACCAGAAACTGGGTTTTTTCTGGTTTGAATCACGTAATAATGTGGTACCACACTGAAACAGTCAATTAATTCTGGTTGCGATTAATATTTTAGAGGATAACGCCGGTTATGTCTGGGTTAGGTCTGGTATTTGCTCTCACCTAGCTCACACTTTCGCATTTTGCGCACACTTGTTGGCCAGATCCTGCGCTTTTTCTGATTTGGGTCACGTAGTAATGTGGTACCACACTGACAGGGTCAATTAAACCCGGTTCCGATTAATATTTTAGAGGATAACGCCGTTTATGTCTGGATTAGGTGTGGTATTTGCCCTCATCTAGCTCATACTTTCGCATTTTTCGCATACTGGTTGGCCAGATCCTGGGCTTTTTCTGATTTGGGTCACGTAGTGATGCGGTACCACACTGACAGGGTCAATTAAACCCGGTTCCGATTAATATTTTAGAGGATGACGCCGTTTATGTCTGGGTTAGGTGTGGTATTTGCAATCATCTTCATGATACTTTCGCATTTTTTGCATACTTGTTGGCCAGATCCTGGCCGTTTTCTGGATTGGATCACGTAGTAAAGTGGTACCACACTGAAACCGTCAATTAAACCTGGTTTCGATCAATATTTTGGAGGATAACGCCGGTTACGTCTGGGTTAGGTCTGGTATTTGCCATCATCTTCGTCTTGCTGTCGCATTTTTCGCTTACTTGTTGACCAGATACTGGGTTTTTTCTGGTTTGAATCACGTAATAATGTGGTACCACACTGAAACAGTCAATTAATTCTGGTTGCGATTAATATTTTAGAGGATAACGCCGGTTATGTCTGGGTTAGGTCTGGTATTTGCCCTCACCTAGCTCACACTTTCGCATTTTGCGCATACTTGTTGGCCAGATCCTGCGCTTTTTCTGATTTGGGTCACGTAGTAATGTGGTACCACACTGACAGGGTCAATTAAACCCGGTTCCGATTAATATTTTAGAGGATAACGCCGTTTATGTCTGGATTAGGTGTGGTATTTGCCCTCATCTAGCTCATACTTTCGCATTTTTCGCATATTTGTTGGCCAGATCCTGAGCTTTTTCTGATTTGGATCACGTAGTAATGTGGTACCACACTGACAGGGTCAATTATACCCGGTTCCGATTAATATTTTAGAGGATGACGCCAGTTATGTCTGGGTTAGGTCTGGTATTTGCCATCATCTTCGTCTTGCTGTCGCATTTTTCGCTTACTTGTTGACCAGAAACTGGGTTTTTTCTGGTTTGAATCACGTAATAATGTGGTACCACACTGAAACAGTCGATTAATCCTGGTTCCAATTAATATTTCAGAGAATAACACTGGTTATGTCTGGGTTAGGTCTGGTATTTGTAATCATCCGCCCCATACTTTCACATTTTTCGCATACTTGTTGGCTAGATCCTGGGTTTCTTCTGGTTTGGATCACGTAGTAATTTGGTTCCACACGGAAACAGTCAATTAAACCTGGTTGCGATTAATATTTTAGAGGATAACGCCGGTTATGTCTGGGTTAGGTCTGACATTTGCCATCATCTAGCTCATACTTTCGCATTTTTCGCATACTTGTTGGCCAGATCCTGGGCTTTTTCTCATTTGGATCACGTAGTAATGTGGTACCACACTGACAGGGTCAATTAAACCCGTTCCGATTAATATTTTAGAGGATAACGCCGGTTATGCTTGGGTTAGGTCTGGTATTTGCAATCATCTGACTCATACTTTCGCATTCTTCGCATACTTCATGACCAGCTCCTGGCCTTTTTCTGGTTTGGATCACGCAGTAATGTGGTACCGCACTTCAACAGTCAATTAAACCTGGTTCCGATCAATATTTTAGGGGATAACGCTGGTTATGCCTGGGTTAGTTCTGGTATCTGCAATCATCTGGCTCATACATTCGCATTTTTCGCATACTTGTTGGCCAGAAACTGGGTTTTTTCTGGTTTGAATCACGTAATAATGTGGTACCACACTGACAGGGTCAATTAAACCCGGTTCCGATTAATATTTTAGAGGATGACGCCGTTTATGTCTGGGTTAGGTGTGGTATTTGCAATCATCTTCCTGATACTTTCGCATTTTTTGCACACTTCTTGGCCAGATCCTGGGCTTTTTCTGATTTGAATCACGTAATAATGTGGTACCACACTGAAACAGTAAATTAATCCTGGTTCCAATTAATATTTCAGAGGATAACGCCGGTTATGTATGGTTTAGGTCTGGTATTTGCAACCATCTGACTCATACTTTCGCATTCTTCGCATACTAGTTGACCAGATCCTGGGCTTTTTCTGATTTGAATCACGTAATAATGTGGTACCACACTGAAACAGTCAATTAATCCTGGTTCCAATTAATGTTTCAGGGGATAACGCCGGTTATGTATAGGTTAGGTCTGGTATTTGCCCTCACCTTGCTCACACTATCGCATTTTTCGCATACTGGTTGGCCAGATCCTGGGCTTTTTCTGATTTGGGTCACGTAGTAATGTGGTACCACACTGACAGGGTCAATTAAACCCGGTTCCGATTAATATTTTAGAGGATGACGCCGTTTATGTCTGGGTTAGGTGTGGTATTTGCAATCATCTTCCTGATACTTTCGCATTTTTTGCATACTTGTTGGCCAGATCCTGGGCTTTTTCTGATTTGAATCACGTAATAATGTGGTACCACACTGAAACAGTCAATTAACCCTGGGTCCAATTAATATTTCAGAGGATAACGCCGGTTATGTATGGGTTAGGTCTGAAATTTGCAATCATCTGACTGATACTTTCGCATTTTTCGCATACTTGTTAGCCAGATCCTGGCCGTCTTCTGGATTGGATCACGTAGTAAAGTGGTACCACACTGAAACCGTCAATTAAACCTGGTTTCGATCAATATTTTGGAGGATAACGCCGGTTACGTCTGGGTTAGGTCTGGTATTTGCCATCATCTTCGTCTTGCTGTCGCATTTTTCGCTTACTTGTTGACCAGAAACTGGGTTTTTTCTGGTTTGAATCACGTAATAATGTGGTACCACACTGAAACAGTCAATTAATTCTGGTTGCGATTAATATTTTAGAGGATAACGCCGGTTATGTCTGGGTTAGGTCTGGTATTTGCCCTCACCTAGCTCACACTTTCGCATTTTGCTCATACTTGTTGGCCAGATCCTGCGCTTTTTCTGATTTGGGTCACGTAGTAATGTGGTACCACACTGGCAGGGTCAATTAAACCCGGTTTCGATTAATATTTTAGAGGATAACGCCGTTTATGTCTGGATTAGGTGTGGTATTTGCCCTCATCTAGCTCATACTTTAGCATTTTTCGCATACTGGTTGGCCAGATCCTGGGCTTTTTCTGATTTGGGTCACGCAGTGATGTGGTACCACACTGACAGGGTCAATTAAAGCCGGTTCCGATTAATATTTTAGAGGATGACGCCGTTTATGTCTGGGTTAGGTGTGGTATTTGCAATCATCTTCCTGATACTTTCGCATTTTTTGCATACTTCTTGGCCAGATCCTGGGCTTTTTCTGATTTGAATCACGTAATAATGTGGTACCACACTGAAACAGTCAATTAATCCTGGTTCCAATTAATATTTCAGAGAATAACACTGGTTATGTCTGGGTTAGGTCTGGTATTTGTAATCATCCGCCTCATACTTTCACATTTTTCGCATACTTGTTGGCTAGATCCTGGGTTTCTTCTGGTTTGGATCACGTAGTAATTTGGTTCCACACGGAAACAGTCAATTAAACCTGGTTGCGATTAATATTTTAGTGGATAACGCCGGTTATGTCTGGGTTAGGTCTGACATTTGCCATCATCTAGCTCATACTTTCGCATTATTCGCATACTTGTTGGCCAGATCCTGGGCTTTTTCTCATTTGGATCACGTAGTAATGTGGTACCACACTGACAGGGTCAATTAATTCTGGTTGCGATTAATATTTTAGAGGATAACGCCGGTTATGTCTGGGTTAGGTCTGGTATTTGCCCTCACCTAGCTCACACTTTCGCATTTTGCGCATACTTGTTGGCCAGATCCTGCGCTTTTTCTGATTTGGGTCACGTAGTAATGTGGTACCACACTGACAGGGTCAATTAAACCCGGTTCCGATTAATATTTTAGAGGATAACGCCGTTTATGTCTGGATTAGGTGTGGTATTTGCCCTCATCTAGCTCATACTTTCGCATTTTTCGCATACTGGTTGGCCAGATCCTGGGCTTTTTCTGATTTGGGTCACGTAGTGATGTGGTACCACACTGACAGGGTCAATTAAACCCGGTTCCGATTAATATTTTAGAGGATGACGCCGTTTATGTCTGGGTTAGGTGTGGTATTTGCAATCATCTTCCTGATACTTTCGCATTTTTTGCATACTTGTTGGCCAGATCCTGGGCTTTTTCTGATTTGAATCACGTAATAATGTGGTACCACACTGAAACAGTCAATTAATCCTGGTTCCAATTAATATTTCAGAGGATAACGCCGGTTATGTATGGGTTAGGTCTGGTATTTGTAATCATCCGCCTCATACTTTCACATTTTTCGCATACTTGTTGGCTAGATCCTGGGTTTTTTCTGGATTGGATCACGTAGTAAAGTGGTACCACACTGAAACCGTCAATTAAACCTGGTTTCGATCAATATTTTAGAGGATGACGCCGATTATGTCTGGGTTAGGTCTGGTATTTGCCCTCAGCCAGCTCATACCTTCGCATTTTTCGCATACTTCTTGGCCAGAGCCAGTGTTTTTCCTCGATTGGATCATGTAATAATGTCGTACAACACTGAAACAGTCAACGAAACCTGGTTCGGAGTAATATTTTAGATAACGCCGGTTATGTCTGGGTTAGGTCTGGTATTTGCAATCATCTGACTCATACTTTCGAATTCTTCGCATACTTCATAGCCAGATCCTGGTCGTTTTCTGATTTGAATCACGTAAAAATGTGGTACTACAATGAAACAGTCAATTAATCCTGGTTCCGATCAATATTTTAGAGGATAACACCGGCTAGGTCTGGGTTGCGTCTGGTATTTGCAATCATCTTCCTGATACTTTCGCATTTTTGGCATAATTGTTGGCCAGATCCTGGGCTTTTTCTGATTTGAATCACGTAATCATGTGGTACCACACTGAAACAGTCAATTAATTCTGGTTGCGATTAATATTTTAGAGGATAACGCCGGTTATGTCTGGGTTAGGTCTGGTATTTGCCCTCACCTAGCTCACACTTTCGCATTTTGCGCACACTTGTTGGCCAGATCCTGGGCTTTTTCTCATTTGGATCACGTAGTAATGTGGTACCACACTGACAGGGTCAATTAAACCCGTTGCGATTAATATTTTAGAGGATAACGCCGGTTATGCTTGGGTTGCGTCTGGTATTTGCAATCATCTTCCTGATACTTTCGCATTTTTGGCATAATTGTTGGCCAGATCCTGGGCTTTTTCTGATTTGAATCACGTAATCATGTGGTACCACACTGAAACAGTCAATTAATTCTGGTTGCGATTAATATTTTAGAGGATAACGCCGGTTATGTCTGGGTTAGGTCTGGTATTTGCCCTCACCTAGCTCACACTTTCGCATTTTGCGCACACTTGTTGGCCAGATCCTGGGCTTTTTCTCATTTGGATCACGCAGTAATGTGGTACCGCACTTAAACAGTCAATTAAACCTGGTTCCGATCAATATTTTAGGGGATAACGCTGGTTATGCCTGGGTTAGTTCTGGTATCTGCAATCATCTGGCTCATACATTCGCATTTATCGCATACTTGTTGGCCAGAAACTGGGTTTTTTCTGGTTTGAATCACGTAATAATGTGGTACCACACTGAAACAGTCAATTAATTCTGGTTGCGATTAATATTTTAGAGGATAACGCCGGTTATGTCTCGGTTAGGTCTGGTATTTGCCCTAACCTAGCTCTCACTATCGCATTTTTCGCATACTGGTTGGCCAGATCCTGGGCTTTTTCTGATTTGGGTCACGTAGTAATGTGGTACCACTCTGACAGGGTCAATTAAACCCGGTTCCGATTAATATTTTAGAGGATGACGCCGTTTATGTCTGGGTTAGGTGTGGTATTTGCAATCATCTTCCTGATACTTTCGCATTTTTTGCATACTTCTTGGCCAGATCCTGGGCTTTTTCTGATTTGAATCACGTAATAATGTGGTACCACACTGAAACAGTAAATTAATCCTGGTTCCAATTAATATTTCAGAGGATAACGCCGGTTATGTATGGGTTAGGTCTGGTATTTGCAACCACCTGACTCATACTTTCGCATTCTTCGCATACTAGTTGGCCAGATCCTGGGCTTTTTCTGATTTGAATCACGTAATAACGTGGTACCGCACTAAAACAATCAATTAATCCTTGGTCCGATTAATATTTTAGAGGATAACGACGGTTATGTCTTTGTTAGGTCTGGTATTTGCAACCATCTGACTCATACTTTCGCATTCTTCGCATACTTGTTAGCCAGATTCTAGCCGTTTTCTGGATTGGATCACGTAGTAAAGTGGTACCACACTGAAACCGTCAATTAAACCTGGTTTCGGTCAATATTTTGGAGGATAACGCCGGTTACGTCTGGGTTAGGTCTGGTATTTGCCATCATCTTCGTCTTGCTGTCGCATTTTTCGCTTACTTGTTGACCAGAAACTGGGTTTTTTCTGGTTTGAATCACGTAATAATGTGGTACCACACTGAAACAGTCAATTAATTCTGGTTGCGATTAATATTTTAGAGGATAACGCCGGTTATGTCTGGGTTAGGTCTGGTATTTGCTCTCACCTAGCTCACACTTTCGCATTTTGCGCATACTTGTTGGCCAGATCCTGCGCTTTTTCTGATTTGGGTCACGTAGTAATGTGGTACCACACTGACAGGGTCAATTAAACCCGGTTCCGATTAATATTTTAGAGGATAACGCCGTTTATGTCTGGATTAGGTGTGGTATTTGCCCTCATCTAGCTCATACTTTCGCATTTTTCGCATATTTGTTGGCCAGATCCTGAGCTTTTTCTGATTTGGATCACGTAGTAATGTGGTACCACACTGACAGGGTCAATTATACCCGGTTCCGATTAATATTTTAGAGGATGACGCCAGTTATGTCTGGGTTAGGTCTGGTATTTGCCATCATCTTCGTCTTGCTGTCGCATTTTTCGCTTACTTGTTGACCAGAAACTGGGTTTTTTCTGGTTTGAATCACGTAATAATGTGGTACCGCACTGAAACAGTCGATTAATCCTGGTTCCAATTAATATTTCAGAGAATAACACTGGTTATGTCTGGGTTAGGTCTGGTATTTGTAATCATCCGCCTCATACTTTCACATTTTTCGCATACTTGTTGGCTAGATCCTGGGTTTCTTCTGGTTTGGATCACGTAGTAATTTGGTTCCACACGGAAACAGTCAATTAAACCTGGTTGCAATTAATATTTTAGAGGATAGCGCCGGTTATGTCTGGGTTAGGTCTGGTATTTGCCCTCACCTAGCTCACACTTTCGCATTTTGCTCATACTTGTTGGCCAGATCCTGCGCTTTTTCTGATTTGGGTCACGTAGTAATGTGGTACCACACTGGCAGGGTCAATTAATCCCGGTTTCGATTAATATTTTAGAGGATAACGCCGTTTATGTCTGGATTAGGTGTGGTATTTGCCCTCATCTAGCTCATACTTTCGCATTTTTCGCATACTGGTTGGCCAGATCCTGGGCTTTTTCTGATTTGGGTCACGCAGTGATGTGGTACCACACTGACAGGGTCAATTAAAGCCGGTTCCGATTAATATTTTAGAGGATGACGCCGTTTATGTCTGGGTTAGGTGTGGTATTTGCAATCATCTTCCTGATACATTCGCATTTTTTGCATACTTCTTGGCCAGATCCTGGGCTTTTTCTGATTTGAATCACGTAATAATGTGGTACCACACTGAAACAGTCAATTAATCCTGGTTCCAATTAATATTTCAGAGAATAACACTGGTTATGTCTGGGTTAGGTCTGGTATTTGTAATCATCCGCCTCATACTTTCACATTTTTCGCATACTTGTTGGCTAGATCCTGGGTTTCTTCTGGTTTGGATCACGTAGTAATTTGGTTCCACACGGAAACAGTCAATTAAACCTGGTTGCGATTAATATTTTAGTGGATAACGCCGGTTATGTCTGGGTTAGGTCTGACATTTGCCATCATCTAGCTCATACTTTCGCATTATTCGCATACTTGTTGGCCAGATCCTGGGCTTTTTCTCATTTGGATCACGTAGTAATGTGGTACCACACTGACAGGGTCAATTAATTCTGGTTGCGATTAATATTTTAGAGGATAACGCCGGTTATGTCTGGGTTAGGTCTGGTATTTGCCCTCACCTAGCTCACACTTTCGCATTTTGCGCATACTTGTTGGCCAGATCCTGCGCTTTTTCTGATTTGCGTCACGTAGTAATGTGGTACCACACTGACAGGGTCAATTAAACCCGGTTCCGATTAATATTTTAGAGGATAACGCCGTTTATGTCTGGATTAGGTGTGGTATTTGCCCTCATCTAGCTCATACTTTCGCATTTTTCGCATACTGGTTGGCCAGATCCTGGGCTTTTTCTGATTTGGGTCACGTAGTGATGTGGTACCACACTGACAGGGTCAATTAAACCCGGTTCCGATTAATATTTTAGAGGATGACGCCGTTTTTGTCTGGGTTAGGTGTGGTATTTGCAATCATCTTCCTGATACTTTCGCATTTTTTGCATACTTGTTGGCCAGATCCTGGGCTTTTTCTGATTTGAATCACGTAATAATGTGGTACCACACTGAAACAGTCAATTAATCCTGGTTCCAATTAATATTTCAGAGGATAACGCCGGTTATGTATGGGTTAGGTCTGGTATTTGTAATCATCCGCCTCATACTTTCACATTTTTCGCATACTTGTTGGCTAGATCCTGGGTTTTTTCTGGATTGGATCACGTAGTAAAGTGGTACCACACTGAAACCGTCAATTAAACCTGGTTTCGATCAATATTTTAGAGGATGACGCCGATTATGTCTGGGTTAGGTCTGGTATTTGCCCTCAGCCAGCTCATACCTTCGCATTTTTCGCATACTTCTTGGCCAGAGCCAGTGCTTTCCTCGATTGGATCATGTAATAATGTCGTACAACACTGAAACAGTCAACGAAACCTGGTTCGGAGTAATATTTTAGATAACGCCGGTTATGTCTGGGTTAGGTCTGGTATTTGCAATCATCTGACTCATACTTTCGAATTCTTCGCATACTTCATAGCCAGATCCTGGTCGTTTTCTGATTTGAATCACGTAAAAATGTGGTACTACAATGAAACAGTCAATTAATCCTGGTTCCGATCAATATTTTAGAGGATAACACCGGCTAGGTCTGGGTTGCGTCTGGTATTTGCAATCATCTTCCTGATACTTTCGCATTTTTGGCATAATTGTTGGCCAGATCCTGGGCTTTTTCTGATTTGAATCACGTAATCATGTGGTACCACACTGAAACAGTCAATTAATTCTGGTTGCGATTAATATTTTAGAGGATAACGCCGGTTATGTCTGGGTTAGGTCTGGTATTTGCCCTCACCTAGCTCACACTTTCGCATTTTGCGCACACTTGTTGGCCAGATCCTGGGCTTTTTCTCATTTGGATCACGTAGTAATGTGGTACCACACTGACAGGGTCAATTAAACCCGTTGCGATTAATATTTTAGAGGATAACGCCGGTTATGCTTGGGTTAGGTCTGGTATTTGCAGTCATCTGACTCATACTTTCGCATTCTTCGCATACTTCATGACCAGCTCCTGGCCTTTTTCTGGTTTGGATCACGCAGTAATGTGGTACCGCACTTAAACAGTCAATTAAACCTGGTTCCGATCAATATTTTAGGGGATAACGCTGGTTATGCCTGGGTTAGTTCTGGTATCTGCAATCATCTGGCTCATACATTCGCATTTTTCGCATACTTGTTGGCCAGAAACTGGGTTTTTTCTGGTTTGAATCACGTAATAATGTGGTACCACACTGAAACAGTCAATTAATTCTGGTTGCGATTAATATTTTAGAGGATAACGCCGGTTATGTCTCGGTTAGGTCTGGTATTTGCCCTAACCTAGCTCTCACTATCGCATTTTTCGCATACTGGTTGGCCAGATCCTGGGCTTTTTCTGATTTGGGTCACGTAGTAATGTGGTACCACTCTGACAGGGTCAATTAAACCCGGTTCCGATTAATATTTTAGAGGATGACGCCGTTTATGTCTGGGTTAGGTGTGGTATTTGCAATCATCTTCCTGATACTTTCGCATTTTTTGCATACTTCTTGGCCAGATCCTGGGCTTTTTCTGATTTGAATCACGTAATAATGTGGTACCACACTGAAACAGTAAATTAATCCTGGTTCCAATTAATATTTCAGAGGATAACGCCGGTTATGTATGGGTTAGGTCTGGTATTTGCAACCATCTGACTCATACTTTCGCATTCTTCGCATACTAGTTGGCCAGATCCTGGGCTTTTTCTGATTTGAATCACGTAATAACGTGGTACCGCACTAAAACAATCAATTAATCCTTGGTCCGATTAATATTTTAGAGGATAACGACGGTTATGTCTTTGTTAGGTCTGGTATTTGCAACCATCTGACTCATACTTTCGCATTCTTCGCATACTTGTTAGCCAGATTCTAGCCGTTTTCTGGATTGGATCACGTAGTAAAGTGGTACCACACTGAAACCGTCAATTAAACCTGGTTTCGGTCAATATTTTGGAGGATAACGCCGGTTACGTCTGGGTTAGGTCTGGTATTTGCCATCATCTTCGTCTTGCTGTCGCATTTTTCGCTTACTTGTTGACCAGAAACTGGGTTTTTTCTGGTTTGAATCACGTAATAATGTGGTACCACACTGAAACAGTCAATTAATTCTGGTTGCGATTAATATTTTAGAGGATAACGCCGGTTATGTCTGGGTTAGGTCTGGTATTTGCTCTCACCTAGCTCACACTTTCGCATTTTGCGCACACTTGTTGGCCAGATCCTGCGCTTTTTCTGATTTGGGTCACGTAGTAATGTGGTACCACACTGACAGGGTCAATTAAACCCGGTTCCGATTAATATTTTAGAGGATAACGCCGTTTATGTCTGGATTAGGTGTGGTATTTGCCCTCATCTAGCTCATACTTTCGCATTTTTCGCATACTGGTTGGCCAGATCCTGGGCTTTTTCTGATTTGGGTCACGCAGTGATGTGGTACCACACTGACAGGGTCAATTAAACACGGTTCCGATTAATATTTTAGAGGATGACGCCGTTTATGTCTGGGTTAGGTGTGGTATTTGCAATCATCTGACTGATACTTTCGCATTTTTTGCATACTTGTTGGCCAGATCCTGGCCGTTTTCTGGATTGGATCACGTAGTAAAGTGGTACCACACTGAAACCGTCAATTAAACCTGGTTTCGATCAATATTTTGGAGGATAACGCCGGTTACGTCTGGGTTAGGTCTGGTATTTGCCATCATCTTCGTCTTGCTGTCGCATTTTTCGCTTACTTGTTGACCAGATACTGGGTTTTTTCTGGTTTGAATCACGTAATAATGTGGTACCACACTGAAACAGTCAATTAATTCTGGTTGCGATTAATATTTTAGAGGATAACGCCGGTTATGTCTGGGTTAGGTCTGGTATTTGCCCTCACCTAGCTCACACTTTCGCATTTTGCGCATACTTGTTGGCCAGATCCTGCGCTTTTTCTGATTTGGGTCACGTAGTAATGTGGTACCACACTGACAGGGTCAATTAAACCCGGTTCCGATTAATATTTTAGAGGATAACGCCGTTTATGTCTGGATTAGGTGTGGTATTTGCCCTCATCTAGCTCATACTTTCGCATTTTTCGCATATTTGTTGGCCAGATCCTGAGCTTTTTCTGATTTGGATCACGTAGTAATGTGGTACCACACTGACAGGGTCAATTATACCCGGTTCCGATTAATATTTTAGAGGATGACGCCAGTTATGTCTGGGTTAGGTCTGGTATTTGCCATCATCTTCGTCTTGCTGTCGCATTTTTCGCTTACTTGTTGACCAGAAACTGGGTTTTTTCTGGTTTGAATCACGTAATAATGTGGTACCACACTGAAACAGTCGATTAATCCTGGTTCCAATTAATATTTCAGAGAATAACACTGGTTATGTCTGGGTTAGGTCTGGTATTTGTAATCATCCGCCTCATACTTTCACATTTTTCGCATACTTGTTGGCTAGATCCTGGGTTTCTTCTGGTTTGGATCACGTAGTAATTTGGTTCCACACGGAAACAGTCAATTAAACCTGGTTGCGATTAATATTTTAGAGGATAGCGCCGGTTATGTCTGGGTTAGGTCTGGTATTTGCCCTCACCTAGCTCACACTTTCGCATTTTGCTCATACTTGTTGGCCAGATCCTGCGCTTTTTCTGATTTGGGTCACGCAGTGATGTGGTACCACACTGACAGGGTCAATTAAAGCCGGTTCCGATTAATATTTTAGAGGATGACGCCGTTTATGTCTGGGTTAGGTGTGGTATTTGCAATCATCTTCATGATACTTTCGCATTTTTTGCATACTTGTTGGCCAGATCCTGGCCGTTTTCTGGATTGGATCACGTAGTAATGTGGTACCACACTGACAGGGTCAATTAAACCCGGTTCCGATTAATATTTTAGAGGATAACGCCGTTTATGTCTGGATTAGGTGTGGTATTTGCCCTCATCTAGCTCATACTTTCGCATTTTTCGCATATTTGTTGGCCAGATCCTGAGCTTTTTCTGATTTGGATCACGTAGTAATGTGGTACCACACTGACAGGGTCAATTATACCCGGTTCCGATTAATATTTTAGAGGATGACGCCAGTTATGTCTGGGTTAGGTCTGGTATTTGCCATCATCTTCGTCTTGCTGTCGCATTTTTCGCTTACTTGTTGACCAGAAACTGGGTTTCTTCTGGTTTGGATCACGTAGTAATTTGGTTCCACACGGAAACAGTCAATTAAACCTGGTTGCGATTAATATTTTAGAGGATAGCGCCGGTTATGTCTGGATTAGGTGTGGTATTTGCCCTCATCTAGCTCATACTTTTGCATTTTTCGCATATTTGTTGGCCAGATCCTGAGCTTTTTCTGATTTGGATCACGTAGTAATGTGGTACCACACTGGCAGGGTCAATTAAACCCGGTTTCGATTAATATTTTAGAGGATAACGCCGTTTATGTCTGGATTAGGTGTGGTATTTGCCCTCATCTAGCTCATACTTTCGCATTTTTCGCATACTGGTTGGCCAGATCCTGGGCTTTTTCTGATTTGGGTCACGCAGTGATGTGGTACCACACTGACAGGGTCAATTAAAGCCGGTTCCGATTAATATTTTAGAGGATGACGCCGTTTATGTCTGGGTTAGGTGTGGTATTTGCAATCATCTTCATGATACTTTCGCATTTTTTGCATACTTGTTGGCCAGATCCTGGCCGTTTTCTGGATTGGATCACGTAGTAAAGTGGTACCACACTGAAACCGTCAATTAAACCTGGTTTCGATCAATATTTTGGAGGATAACGCCGGTTACGTCTGGGTTAGGTCTGGTATTTGCCATCATCTTCGTCTTGCTGTCGCATTTTTCGCTTACTTGAGGACCAGAAACTGGGTTTTTTCTGGTTTGAATCACGTAATAATGTGGTACCACACTGAAACAGTCAATTAATTCTGGTTGCGATTAATATTTTAGAGGATAACGCCGGTTATGTCTGGGTTAGGTCTGGTATTTGCCCTCACCTAGCTCACACTTTCGCATTTTGCGCATACTTGTGGGCCAGATCCTGCGCTTTTTCTGATTTGGGTCACGTAGTAATGTGGTACCACACTGACAGGGTCAATTAAACCCGGTACCGATTAATATTTTAGAGGATAACGCCGTTTATGTCTGGATTAGGTGTGGTATTTGCCCTCATCAAGCTCATACTTTCGCATTTTTCGCATATTTGTTGGCCAGATCCTGAGCTTTTTCTGATTTGGATCACGTAGAAATGTGGTACCACACTGACAGGGTCAATTATACCCGGTTCCGATTAATATTTTAGAGGATGACGCCAGTTATGTCTGGGTTAGGTCTGGTATTTGCCATCATCTTCGTCTTGCTGTCGCATTTTTCGCTTACTTGTTGACCAGAAACTGGGTTTTTTCTGGTTTGAATCACGTAATAATGTGGTACCACACTGAAACAGTCAATTAATTCTGGTTGAGATTAATATTTCAGAGAATAACACTGGTTATGTCTGGGTTAGGTCTGGTATTTGTAATCATCCGCCTCATACTTTCACATTTTTCGCATACTTGTAGGCTAGATCCTGGGTTTCTTCTGGTTTGGATCACGTAGTAATTTGGTTCCACACGGAAACAGTCAATTAAACCTGGTTGCGATTAATATTTTAGAGGATAACGCCGGTTATGTCTGGGTTAGGTCTGGTATTTGCCCTCACCTAGCTCACACTTTCGCATTTTGCGCATACTTGTTGGCCAGATCCTGCGCTTTTTCTGATTTGGGTCACGTAGTAATGTGGTACCACACTGACAGGGTCAATTAAACCCGGTTCCGATTAATATTTTGGAGGATAACGCCGGTTACGTCTGGGTTAGGTCTGGCATTTGCCATCATCTTCGTCTTGCTGTCGCATTTTTCGCTTACTTTTTGACCAGAAACTGGGTTTTTTCTGCTTTGAATCACGTAATAATGTGGTACCACACTGAAACAGTCAATTAATTCTGGTTCCGATCAATATTTCAAGGGATAACGCCGGTTATGTATAGGTTAGGTCTGGTATTTGCCCTCACCTTGCTCACACTATCGCATTTTTCGCATACTGGCTGGCCAGATCCTGGGCTTTTTCTCATTTGGGTCACGTAGTAATGTGGTACCACACTGACAGGGTCAATTAAACCCGGTTCCGATTAATATTTTAGAGGATGACGCCGTTTATGTCTGGGTTAGGTGTGGTATTTGCAATCATCTTCTTGATACTTTCGCATTTTTTGCATACTTGTTGGCCAGATCCTGGGCTTTTTCTGATTTGAATCACGTAATAATGTGGTACCACACTGAAACAGTCAATTAATCCTGGGTCCAATTAATATTTCAGAGGATAACGCCGGTTATGTATGGGTTAGGTGTGGGATTTGCAATCATCTGACTGATACTTTCGCATTTTTCGCATACTGGTTGGCCCGATCCTGGCCGTTTTCTGGATTGGATCACGTAGTAAAGTGGTACCACACTGAAACCGTCAATTAAACCTGGTTTCGATCAATATTTTGGAGGATAACGCCGGTTACGTCTGGGTTAGGTCTGGTATTTGCCATCATCTTCTTCTTGCTGTCGCATTTTTCGCTTACTTTTTGACCAGAAACTGGGTTTTTTCTGGTTTGAATCACGTAATAATGTGGTACCACACTGAAACAGTCAATTAACTCTGGTTGCGATTAATATTTTAGAGGATAACGCCGGTTATGTCTGGGTTAGGTCTGGTATTTGCCCTCACCTAGCTCACACTTTCGCATTTTGCGCATACTTGTTGGCCAGATCCTGCGCTTTTTCTGATTTGGGTCACGTAGTAATGTGGTACCACACTGACAGGGTCAATTAAACCCGGTTCCGATTAATATTTTAGAGGATAACGCCGTTTATGTCTGGATTAGGTGTGGTATTTGCCCTCATCTAGCTCATACTTTCGCATTTTTCGCATACTGGTTGGCCAGATCCTGGGCTTTTTCTGATTTGGGTCACGTAGTGATGTGGTACCACACTGACAGGGTCAATTAAACCCGGTTCCGATTAATATTTTAGAGGATGACGCCGTTTATGTCTGGGTTAGGTGTGGTATTTGCAATCATCTTCATGATACTTTCGCATTTTTTGCATACTTGTTGGCCAGATCCTGGCCGTTTTCTGGATTGGATCACGTAGTAAAGTGGTACCACACTGAAACCGTCAATTAAACCTGGTTTCGATCAATATTTTGGAGGATAACGCCGGTTACGTCTGGGTTAGGTCTGGTATTTGCCATCATCTTCGTCTTGCTGTCGCATTTTTCGCTTACTTGAGGACCAGAAACTGGGTTTTTTCTGGTTTGAATCACGTAATAATGTGGTACCACACTGAAACAGTCAATTAATTCTGGTTGCGATTAATATTTTAGAGGATAACGCCGGTTATGTCTGGGTTAGGTCTGGTATTTGCCCTCACCTAGCTCACACTTTCGCATTTTGCGCATACTTGTGGGCCAGATCCTGCGCTTTTTCTGATTTGGGTCACGTAGTAATGTGGTACCACACTGACAGGGTCAATTAAACCCGGTACCGATTAATATTTTAGAGGATAACGCCGTTTATGTCTGGATTAGGTGTGGTATTTGCCCTCATCAAGCTCATACTTTCGCATTTTTCGCATATTTGTTGGCCAGATCCTGAGCTTTTTCTGATTTGGATCACGTAGAAATGTGGTACCACACTGACAGGGTCAATTATACCCGGTTCCGATTAATATTTTAGAGGATGACGCCAGTTATGTCTGGGTTAGGTCTGGTATTTGCCATCATCTTCGTCTTGCTGTCGCATTTTTCGCTTACTTGTTGACCAGAAACTGGGTTTTTTCTGGTTTGAATCACGTAATAATGTGGTACCACACTGAAACAGTCAATTAATTCTGGTTGAGATTAATATTTCAGAGAATAACACTGGTTATGTCTGGGTTAGGTCTGGTATTTGTAATCATCCGCCTCATACTTTCACATTTTTCGCATACTTGTAGGCTAGATCCTGGGTTTCTTCTGGTTTGGATCACGTAGTAATTTGGTTCCACACGGAAACAGTCAATTAAACCTGGTTGCGATTAATATTTTAGAGGATAACGCCGGTTATGTCTGGGTTAGGTCTGGTATTTGCCCTCACCTAGCTCACACTTTCGCATTTTGCGCATACTTGTTGGCCAGATCCTGCGCTTTTTCTGATTTGGGTCACGTAGTAATGTGGTACCACACTGACAGGGTCAATTAAACCCGGTTCCGATTAATATTTTAGAGGATAACGCCGTTTATGTCTGGATTAGGTGTGGTATTTGCCCTCATCCAGCTCATACCTTCGCATCTTTCGCATACTTCTTGGCCAGATCCGGTGTTTTTCCTCGATTGGATCATGTAATAATGTCGTACAACACTGAAACAGTCAACGAAACCTGGTTCGGAGTAATATTTTAGATAACGCCGGTTATGTCTGGGTTAGGTCTGGTATTTGCAATCATCTGACTTATACTTTCGAATTCTTCGCATACTTCATAGCCAGATCCTGGTCGTTTTCTGATTTGCATCACGTAAAAATGTGATACTACAATGAAAGAGTCAATTAATCCTGGTTCCGATCAATATTTTAGAGGATGACACCGGTTAGGTCTGGGTTACGTCTGGTATTTGCAATCATCTTCCTGATACTTTCGCATTTTTGGCATAATTGTTGGCCGGATCCTGGGCTTTTTCTGATTTGAATCACGTAATCACGTGGTACCACACTGAAACAGTAAATTAATCCTGGTTCCAATTAATATTTCAGAGGATAACGCCAGTTATGTATGGGTTAGGTCTGGTATTTGCAACCATCTGACTCATTCTTTCGCATTCTTCGCATACTAGTTGGCCAGATCCTGGGCTTTTTCTGATTTGAATCACGTAATAACGTGGTACCGCACTAAAACAGTCAATTAATCATTGGTCCGATTAATATTTTAGAGGATAACGACGGTTATGTGTGGGTTAGGTCTGGGATTTGCACTCATCTGGCTCGTACTTTCGCATTTTTCGCATACTTCATGGCCAGACCCTGGGTTTTTTTCTGGTTTGGATAACGTATTAATGTGGTGCCACACTGACACAGTCCATTAAACCTGGCTTCGATCAATATTTTAGAGGATAGCACCGGTTAGGTCTGGGTTACGTCTGGTATTTGCAATCATCTTCCTGATACCTTCGCATTTTTGGCATACTTGTTGGCCAGTTACTGTGCCTTTTCTGATTTGAATCACGTAATAATGTGGTACCACACTGAAACCGTCAATTAATCGTGGTTCCAATTAATATTTCATAGGATAGCGCCGGCTATGCTTGGGTTAGGTCTGGTATTTGCAATCATCTGACTCATACTTTCGCATTCTTCGCATACTTCATGACCAGCTCCTGGCCTTTTTCTGGTTTGGATCACGCAGTAATGTGGTACCGCACTTAAACAGTCAATTAAACCTGGTTCCGATCAATATTTTAGGGGATATCGCTGGTTATGCCTGGGTTAGTTCTGGTATCTGCAATCATCTGGCTCATACATTCGCATTTTTCGCATACTCGTTGGCCAGATCGTGGGTTATTTTCTGGATTGGATAACGTATTAATGTGGTACCACCCTGACACAGTCCATTAAGCTTGGCTTCGATCAATATTTTAGAGGATAACACCGGTGAGGTCTGGGTTACGTCTCGTATTTGCAATCATCTTCCTGATACTTTCGCATTTTTTGCAAACTCGTTGGCCAGATCCTGGGCTTTTTCTGATTTGAATCACGTAATAATGTGGTACCACACTGAAACAGTCAATTAATCCTGGTTCCAATTAATATTTCAGGGGATAACGCCGGTTATGTATAGGTTAGGTCTGGTATTTGCAATCATCTGACTCATACTTTCGCATTTTTCGCATACTTGTCAGCCAGATCCTGGCCGTTTTCTGGATTGGATCACGTAGTAAAGTGGTACCACACTGAAACCGTCAATTAAACCTGCTTTCGATCAATATTTTGGAGGATAACGCCGGCTATGTCTGGGTTAGGTCTGGTATTTGCCACCATCTTCGTCTTGCTGTCGCATTTTTCGCATACTTGTTGGCCAGAAACTGGGTTTTTTCTGCTTTGAATCACGTAATAATGTGGTACCACACTGAAACAGTCAATTAATTCTGTTTGCGATTAATATTTTAGAGGATAACGCCGGTTATGTCTCGGTTAGGTCTGGCATTTGCCCTCACCTAGCTCACACTATCGCATTTTTCGCATACTGGTTGGCCAGATCCTGGGCCTCTTCTGATTTGGGTCACGTAGTAATGTGGTACCACACTGACAGGGTCAATTAAACCCGGTTCCGATTAATATTTTAGAGGATGACGCCGTTTATGTCTGGGTTAGGTGTGGTATTTGCAATCATCTTCCTGATACTTTCGCATTTTTTGCATACTTGTTGGCCAGATCCTGGGCTTTTTCTGATTTGAATCACGTAATAATGTGGTACCACACTGAAACAGTCAATTAATCCTGGTTCCAATTAATATTTCAGAGGACGACGCCAGTTATGTCTGGGTTAGGTCTGGTATTTGCCATCATCTTCGTCTTGCTGTCGCATTTTTCGCATACTTGTTGGCCAGAAACTGGGTTTTTTCTGGTTTGAATCAAGTAATAATGTGGTACCACACTGAAACAGTCAATTAATTCTGGTTGAGATTAATATTTCAGAGAATAACACTGGTTATGTCTGGGTTAGGTCTGGTATTTGTAATCATCCGCCTCATACTTTCACATTTTTCGCATGCTTGTTGGCTAGTTCCTGGGTTTCTTCTGGTTGGATCACGTAGTAATTTGGTTCCACACGGAAACAGTCAATTAAACCTGTTTGCGATTAATATTTTACAGGATAACGCCGGTTATGTCTGGGTTAGGTCTGACATTTGCCATCAACTAGCTCATACTTTTGCATTTTTCGCATACTTGTTTTGCCAGATCCTGGGCTTTTTCTCATTTGGATCACGTAGTAATGTGGTACCACACTGACAGGGTCACTTAAACCCGGTTCCGATTAATATTTTAGAGGATGACGCCGATTATGTCTGGGTTAGGTCTGGTATTTGCCCTCATCCAGCTCATACCTTCGCATTTTTCGCTTACTTGTGGGCCAGATCCTGGCCTTTTTCTGGTTTGGATCACGTAGTAATGTGGTACCACACCGAAACAGTCAATGAAGCCTGTTATCGTTCAATATTTTAGAGGATAACACCGGTTAGGTCTGGGTTACGTCGGATATTTGGAAACATCTGTGTTAGGGGGAGGAGGTTTGAAAATACCTCGCCTAACGGGGGTCCGGATCTCGAGGGAAGGAACAGACGGAGAATAAGCGATACAATTATAATTTTATTTTCGCCGGATCGCCTTATGCGACCAAGCCGTTTATTTGGTCGGTATAGGGGTTTTTTGTGACAATCGGCCGACGTCTGCCAGACGATGTGTGTTGCGGCCCGCGTTGTTACCCTGAAACAGAAAGAGATACGACTAGGCGTTAAATACCTGTCGACGTGAGTCACGTCGCTTGTCTTTCTCTTTTCGGTACGCTCCTGGTCGGTGTTTGTCGCACCTAGGAGCTGGAATCTCTGCCGCCGCGATACGCAGCTAAGCTAGTGGACTGTACGTGTGTGAGCGTTCCCTTTAAACCGGGAATCGCTCGCTTTCTTCCAATTAGGGAATTTCCTCTCTGTTTTCTGTTCGACTGCAACACTTGATTGTCGCAGGAGAGGGTGCCTAGAGGGAGGTTGTAAGGCTCCAACCGTCACCCGGTCCTCGGCCCCTTACCGTCTTCGTATGCGTGTGTACGGAACACGATGCGGTGCAGTCTTTCAATGGCGTATAGGACGTCTTACTATTGAGACTGGCACCACGACGCCTTGTGAGTCGCGTTCTACGCGCAGTAACCGTACAAGACTGGCGATCAGAGAACAACGCTCTGGCATTCGCCGGAAGCTGGGCTTAGAATAACTCGTCCCACGCTCCGACTAGAAGGCGGCAAGTCCTCCCACGGTGTTTACGCCAATAAGGCCCCTTTAGGTGGTTGTAAGGCCGTTCGATTGAGCCAAGGGAGGATCGAGTCTTAATCTCGATACCTCTCGCACGACCGCTGTTTGCAGCGATACGCGGAAAATTCGGGAACTCGATGATACCAAAGAGTTTCCCGCAGTCTTTAATCGGGTCGTACTCACGACCGAATCGATTAACTGGTTTGATTCGACAACCGGAATTACACGCAGTTTACTGGGGGCAGTTCGCTTACGCAAGCTAATCCCGTAAAGCTGCGGCTATACGTCGGTTGCCCGCTTTGTGAAAGTTCGAATAACTCGAACTTTCAACGTCGCGTGGGAATCAACCGCTAGAACCCGAGAATTTTCTTTATGCCTTTTTTCGTAATTTTCTTTCGAATGCTCGAATAACTCGAAGCAATTCGAATATTGTGAGGGCCTGTCGAATTTCAACGAATGCTCGAATAACTCGAAGCAATTCGGAATATTTTAAATTAGGTAAAGCGTGATCGTTTATCGATCCGCGCTTGGCAGGCTCCCGTTTTCAAGTGACGGACGAGCACGAGCTGCCGAAAAGTACGCGTAAGAGAGGGGGAATCCTCCGACGCGCGGCGCTGTCGCCGTGGCTCTCGTCCGTCTTTTTCTAACATGTAATTATCGCACCTTCTCTATGGTCGAGCGTTTAACCGAAAAGTTCGAAATCGAACGTTACTGTACTGCTCGCGTGACTTACAGAAAAACTCAAGGAGCGAGAGTTTTTCTGCTGTCTTCTGTTTCGAGTCGCGGACGCGTCGACCTAGAATGTTCTGGTCGGTCGCGTATATTGAAAACAAAGCGGATTAACGGCTAATTACGGGTTTAAATAAATCGAATTAACTCGATCTTTAAACAATCTGACTCGTACTTTCGCAATTTCCGCATACTTGAATGGCCAGATCCTGGCCTTTTTCCGGTTTGGATCACGTAGTAATGTGGTACCACAACGAAACAGTCAATTAAACCTAGTTGCGGTTAATATTTTAGAGGATAACGCCGGTTATGTCTGGGTCAGGTCTGGTATTTGCAATCATCTGGCTCATACTTTCGCATTTTTCGCTTACTTGTGGGCCAGATCCTGGCCTCTTTCTGGTTTGGATCACGTAGTAATGTGGTACCACACCGAAACAGTCAATGAAGCCTGTTATCGTTCAATATTTTAGAGGATAACACCGGTTAGGTCTGGGTTACGTCGGATATTTGAAAACATCTGTGTTAG